>NC_057861.1:130763543-131075793 GCF_019393635.1 Dromiciops gliroides | reverse complement strand
ATGAAAATTAGAGACAGTGGGGATGATAGCAGAGCATTCTGTTGGAGAAATAGAGTCAAGGATTCATGCAGAGAAATTAATCCAACTAGAATCCAACTAGAAAATATGAGGCAAGCACAATTTTCATAATTGCGGCTTTTAGCCAGGACCAGAAATGCTCCAAGGCTATCTGGATCCCACAGTTGCTATGTACAAGGGACCTCGAAGATCAGAGAATTCCAATTAGGAAGTTTCAGGATGATCATATATTTTCAGATCTCTGGACCTTGATATGGCAATAAAAGTCACAAAAACTCAGAACAGGAACTCAACCAGATCACATGTCCTAAAATAATCAAAATTCAAAGCAAGTGACCTAATCAATCACTGAGGGATATGAAGGATGGAAAGCTATGTACCCAAGGGAAATAGGCAAGCCTGAAACCTATTGGCAATCAGAACACAAACACTAATACTGAATAGAATAAAGAATAAAATCTAAAGAGGCCTATCCTCCAGTTCAAGAGTATGGTACTGATCAGAGCCTAGTCCTGACACAAAGTCTAAAATTCAGAAAACAAGTCTTGAAAAATAAGTAAACAAAAAGAGATGCCAACTGTAAAAATTGTTATGACTCCAGAGGTATCCATGACAAAAATACAGAATACCAAAATCCTGAACAGCTATAAGCAGAGCCTCAAATAAAAATATGACTTGACCACAGGTCCAGTAGAATTCCTGGAAGAAATGAGTAATTATTTTTAAAGGATTTTAAATGTATAATGAAAGTTGTATAAGGAAGTATAGGGGATGGGGAAGGGGGAACAGCTTAGAAAAGGCACTACTAAAGCTTACTCAAACAACAGGCCAAACAGAAATCAGTAAGTATGAAAAAGAAATATAAAAGCAAATTCAAAAGATTGAAACTATAAGAAAATATAAAGTATCTGCTATCAAAGACAACTGACCCCAAAATCAAAACAAGGAGAGATTATCTAAGAATGCTATCAGAAAACCAAGGCCTTCCCTACTGGCAACCACCCCAAAAGAGAGGACCTCGGTCTCATATTTCAAACAATCATTAAGTGAAAATCATTGGCACTTATTACAACCATAAGATAAAGTATCTATTGGTCACGTCCTGAAAGAAATTCCAAAATGAAAATCCCAGCATCACCATAGCCAAAACTGAGAACTTCAAAGTCCAAGGAAAAAAAAATACTACAAGCAGTGAGAAAGAAATAATTCAAATACAAAGGAACCACAGTCAGGATAACACAAGACTTGGCAGCTGCCACAACAAAGAACAGGAGGACCTAGAATATAACATTCCAAAAAAGTAAAAAAAAAATTATAACTAGGAATAATTTAACCAATAAAGTGACGTATAATCCTTCAGGGGGGAAAGTAAACCTTTAATGAAACAGTACTACCAATCATTCGTGATAAATAGAATCTCTGAAATGAAAAGCAATTGACAAAAGAAAGCTAGAAATGATGGAAAAATTAGAAAGGACTATATAATCACGAAGTATTTATTAACATCCTAGTAAGGAGAGGGAAAACAAACCACCTCAGAAAGTGAACATCTTCAAGGATCATAGAGATAGTTAAATTCAACAGAAGATTTGGGGTGTTTTGTTCTTTTTGGATTATCTTAAGAGAAGCAAGTAAAAAGAGGAAAAGTAAGATAGAAGGGAAGAGAGTAGGAAGAAGAAGTAGACCTTATTATCTCATATAATCAAGGAGAATATGAAGAATATTCAAACTTGCAGGAAAGTGTGGGGAATATCACATGAAACTTGTTTTCATGTCACATGGAAAAAGGAGGGTTTATTCTCCCCACCCCACTGCTAGATACATTTCACTGGGTGTTGAAATGCATTAAGGAGGGAAATGGTCAGAAATGGGGAGAAAAGGGTAGAATTTGGGGTGGGGGGGATATTTGTAAGCAGAACACACTCCATTTTCAGAGGTTGAGTTTAGATAGAGGGTTAAAAGGAAAGAAAGAAGTGGTATAAACAAACAAAAAACTGTAATGGAGACCTATCTGAATGAGGGAAAGAGAAGAGAGGTAACAGAGAAAGCATAACAGATCACTGGTGTTGACAACATTCCTCTATCTCAACACCTTTGTAAAGAAGGGAGACAGTGGTGAAGTGAGTGTGGGTAAAGAGGACAAAAGTATAAAGATAAGACAAAAGGAAATAGTAAGTTAACAAATCAAGACATTGAATGAGAATGAGATGGAAGCCACACATAAAATAGAAGGGACTACAGATGGATCAAAAAGCAGAAACTAATACTATACTTTTTACAAAAAGCACACTTGAAATATAATGACACACACAGATTTAAAATAAGGGCCTGGAGCAGAACATGATATGCTTCAGGTGATAAACAAAAAGAAAAAGCAAGAAAAGCAACTGATAGAAAAGGCTACAGTTAAAACAGGCATGGTTAAAAGAGATAAATAGGGAAACTACATTATGTTCAAAGATGCCATAGATAATAAATTGCACTGAATATCACAGCATCAAAATAAAGGAAAAATTATAGTGAAAATAAGAAAACAAAATGATAATTGCCGAGAAAGTAAAATCTATAATAGGCAAAACCTATATAGGTAAATCTATAACAACGATAAAGAAGTCAAGGACTGAATATGTTTTAGAAACATTGGAGATAATGGATCTCTTGATTACAGTTGTTGTTTGTTTTCATTATTGAAGAGCACCATGACATTGGGAGTTGATATCATGACTTGCAGTGAACTGGATTTAAGTGAGGCTGGGCTGTGCAAAGTCACCAGCTTCTTTCCTCCAGAGCCATCAGAGTCCAGTGGCAAGATATAGATCAGGTTGACTGGAGATGGCCCCAGATATTTGAGACAATTGGGTTAAGTGACTTGCCCAAGGTCACATAGCTAGTAGTGTCAAGTGTCTGACGCCATATTTAAACTCAAGCCCTCCTGACTCCAGGGCCAGTGCTCTATCCACTCTGCCACCTAGCTGCCCCTCTTGAATGATAACAATGGAGCATCCAATCAAAATGTTTTTTATGAAACCAAAGCAGTTCTGAAATATCTAACTCTAAAGACCTTCATCAAGAAAACAAAGAACAAATTAATAAATTGGGCATGTAACTAAAAACTAGAAATGCAACAAATTAAAAACCCTACTACACCCCAAAACATTTTCTGAAAATCTCAGAAGAGATTAGCCAAATTACAACAAATGCATTGGACTTTTAAATAAATGTAAAAATTGTTTTTGAATAAATAAAATAATCAATTAGCTAATCTGTTTTTTTTTTTTTTAACAGAAGGGAAAACCAAACTGCAAATGTCAAAAAAGAAAAAAGAGAATTCACAAAAATAAAAATAAAGGAGGGGGTCTCACAAGATTGGAAATGGACAAATGTCCCAGTTTTCACAAAAAGGGACAAGAACAGAGGATACCAAATATTGGCCAGTGAATCCGATATTAATATCTAGCAAAATGCCAAAATATATTATTAAAGAGATGGTTAATGAACTTCTAACTTCTAGAAAGAGAGAACCAGGACAACTTCATGAATATGTCATGCTGGAATAATTTTATTTCCTTTTGTCTTTTAACAAGGTTATCACACTTTTAGATGAGAAGAATGCTCTGTGTGTGTGTGTGTTTGTGTGTGTGTGTTGCTAAAAATTGGGTAAAGTCTCACAGAGGCTAGGTGACAGTCTAGTTAGGTGGATTTGGAACTAGTTGAATGGCTAGATCCAAAAATGAGTAGTCATTAATGGTAGGAGGTTGACTCTCAAAGTTGTCAGTCGTGTAGTTTTTAGGGATTAGCCTATAGCCCTGTGTGGTTAACAGTTTTATCAATGACATGTATAAACTTATAGATGGTATATTTTTAAAATTTAAAGATAACATGAAGCTGGGGATTTTTCTTTTTTTTTTTTAGTGAGGCAATTGGGGTTAAGTGACTTGCCCAGGGTCACACAGCTAGTAAGTGTGTGTTAAGTGTCTGAGGCCAGATTTGAACTCAGGTACTCTTGACTCCAGGGCTGGTGCTCTATCCACTTCGCCACCTAGCTGCCCTGAAGCTGGGGATTTTAACACAGTGGATAACAGAGTCAAGATCCAAAAATTTCTCCAAAAAAGACTAAAACATTCATTCAAATCTAATCAGATGAAATTAAATGAGGGTATGGGGAAATTTTTCTATTTGTGTTTGAAAAGTTGAGTTCACAAGTACCATATAAGAAATGCACCACTAGAGAGCAGTACATGAGAAAAATATATGGGCCTTTAAATGGGACAAAGCACAATATGAACCAACTATGTTATATGGCAGCTTTAAAAAATTAATACAATTTTAGGCTACATTAAGACACAGACTAAAAACGTTATAGTCCCACTGTACTCTATGCTGGTTAGGCCACATTTATAATAATCATAACCATTTCTGGGCATCACAATTTAGAAAAGCTAGACAGTGCCCAGGATGACAAAAAGTTTCAAGATCATGGCATATAAGGACTGGTTGCAAAACTAGGCTTGTTTACCTTGGAGAGGAGATAACTTAAAGGCAACCTTAGAGTTGTCTTAAAGTATCTGGAGGGTCATCATGTAGAAGAGAGGTTAGATTGCTTTGTTTAGAGCCAGATGGCAGAACTAAGAGGAAAAAAAATCTAATCCCTTCAATACTTCACTACAACTATCCTTCCTCCTCACTGTCAAATCGTCTCTTCCCCATTGTAACTGAGCCAGTCCCTTCCTCCTCCAAATGCATGATAACAAGGTCCCTCATCATCATGATCATCCTAGAATATATCATGGTCCTTCTTAAAAAGCCTCACTTAGAACTGAACATACTAATCCAGATAGAGTCTAACTCACTCATATGCTTATACAAGTCAGGCCTCTATCTTTTGTTTTGTTCAGAGAAATTAGAATATGCTTTTTTTGTCTGTAGCATAAAAATATTAATATCAGTGTTCTTGATTTTGTTGACAAGACCATGCCTTTCTACTCTGTATAGTTAATCTATAGTGATCTGTTCTTGTTCCCATCTTATATAGATGTCCATAAAAATTATGGATCCTTGAAGTAATTAAGGATCTTCCCCCCCCCACCCCCGGAGGTAAAAAGCTATCTGGAAGAAAGCCCCAAATAATTAAGTACTAAAGTCAATGGAACATCGGCATTTAAGTGAGACATCCAATTTTTCAGACACAGTTACTACAATAAGTTTTCCAATGATCCAAAGCACTTTCTTCCCTTAAGTCTGTCAATCTTTCAAATATGTAAAACTTCCACAATTAATGGAATCTGAAGAAAAAAATTAAAATTAGACTAGTCCTCCATTCTGCCATGGACACCTATGACTAATGAGGTCAAATGAATTCCTGCATAACCAACCACATTACCAAAGAGAATATGAATGAAATCGGAGATAGCTCTGTAGATCATACCATATTGCCTGTAACATCTATCCTATATGTACAATTCTCCAAAAGTGATCATTAAACTTTTAAGTATTTTCCAGAAAGAACAGCAGAAACCTTCTTGAGTGTCTTCATGAGATAAGTCTAGCCAGAGAGCTACCTCCAGCAACCTATACCTACCAATTTAAGTACTTTATTATCAAGATAAATTGTTTATTTCAACAAATTTAGCTTAACTTTTATACTCTGTCATATTCCATCTTTCAGTCCCCTTCATCCTCTTGCAGATGCTTTTAACTCAGCACTTAATGACATTAAGATACACACACACACCTCAGTAAGGTATGTAAGTACTCACTAATGGCCTTGTGTGTTACCTAATCCTGGATTGTTTTGGTTTTTTAGGGGTGAGGTAAGGTTAAAGGAGAGTAGGGGACTAGACCTTTGATTTTATTGGTGCAAGGAATTCCAACCCTCTTCTGATACAGTCTCTGTTCTATAATTTGGAGTCTTAAAGAGATTTTCCTGGGAACACAGAACTTAAAATGATGTGTCTATAGTCATATAGCTTATGTAAATCAGTGACAGACTTTGAACTCTGGTCTTCCTCACTCCAAGGCTGGCTTTCTGTCCACTACCCCTGCTACCTTTTAACAATAGGTTCCCCAAGAGTAAAGTCTTAGCCCAAAAGAATGGTTTTCTAATAATCATTTCAATCACCAACAGCCTAGTGACAAAAAGGACACCTTTGAAGTACACCTCAAGTCATTGTCATATCTAAATCTCAACTCCATCCAGGCCTATGGGACAGCCAGCCTTGTCTACAAAACATCTGACATCCCTACAACATCCAATAGCTGTCACTTTCCTAAAAGAATGAGTAACCCTAGTGGATTTAAATTCAAGTGAGCAAAACTTCAAATTATACACAAACTCTTTAAAACTCAGCTATAAAGTAAAGCGTGCCTATACTAATTTTCTGCTCACTTGAAATTCTTATAGTCTATAAGAAGCTGAGGCCAAGAGAGATGAAATGCCCAAGATTACTCCAGTAACAAGTGGCAAGGTCAGAACTTGAACTTGGGTCTTCTGACTCCAAATCCAGGACTCTCCACTGTGTCACAATACCATCACAGTGATCATCTTCTGCTTCTCACCAACATTTCACACAAAATTTACCAAAAATAATTTTGAGTCTTCATTTGTCCTCCAAAATATCCAAATATGCTATATGAGCCTTCATGACAAGAAATTCAGGAAAATGAGCTGTCTCTTTCACATCTGACAACACAGCCCCGAGATGAGAAGGGCAACTATCTCAAGCTTCTAAAGTAAAATATTCCCTTGTGAGGAAAGGATAAATAGTGCCTCAGTTTTCTACAAATATAGAACAGAAAAGATCTTTAAGGAGCTGCTGAGGTCTCATATTTTTTTCATATAAAATAAGAAACTTTTTTCCAGAGTTTAGAATTACAGCAGCAAGGAAGAACTGGATAGGCTAAATCTTCCATCATCCCCCTGATAACCTGACTAGAGAAAAAGAAGGGGGATTGTGGGGAAGAGGGGAAAAGAGCAACAGGCACAAGTTTAAGAGTTTCACAGAACATGGGTAGTGCTAAGTATAAGAAAAGGATGTCAAGTGTGCCCTCTATTGGCCCTGCTTCTTCAGTCTGAGATGATAACATTCTGATTCTACCAAACAAAGAGGTTAAGAGCCAGGGAGGTAATGATGCAGAAATGTACAAAGGCAATATGGATTTTCAGGAAAGGAATAGGTAAGATATAGGAGAGTTATGTTCTAACTCTTTTAAAAATTAACTATATGAGCCCCAGAAAGTTTTTTTTTCATTGCTCTATATACTTCAGTTTCTTTATTTAGAAAAAATGGAATTAGGAATTCGTACACTGCTCCATTTATTGGTTCACTGCAAGGATAGAAATGCCAACAGATAAGTTTTAACCAAATCTCATATCTTCTAAATGCACAGCTGTTAACTTTTTCAAAGTACTTTGGTAACCTATGTCTTTGAAGAAATAATTCTCCTCAGAGATGATTTTGTCACAACACATGCTACTCCCAATTTATATTAAGTATTCATGTGGAAAGCTTTTAAAAGAAGACAATCTCTACCCAAAAGGTAACAAACAGACTCTTGTTCCTCTAAACAGGTCTTCTAAAAGGGTAACATGTGAACAGGATTTGACACATGCCCTGATTTTTTTTTCCTTATCACCTATAGAGACAGCACAGTACTGTGAAAATATCACAGGTACTTGAAGCCAGAATTCCTGGGTTCCAGGCTTGACTCACATAAGCAAGTTGTTTGCCTTGGGCTATTTTCTCATTAGCTTCATTGCTGCCTGGTCCAGAAACCATGCCCCTATCCTCCTTTTCCACTTATGGAACCACAATCCAATTAATACTGCCATTATATCTGGAAAGGATGTATCAATCTACTTCAATTAGACTATACCCACAAATGCAGTAACTTCCCAAACCAAAATATCCCACCCAGGCACCAGTCCCTTTTTTGTGTTGTCTTTCCCTTTTAGGATATAAATTCTTTGAGGGAAGAGACTGCCTTCGGTCTTCACTTTTGTTTTCAATCTATTAATCACTGAATATTTATTAAATGCCTACTATGTGCCAGGCACTGTGCTAAACTCTGGGGATACAAAAAAAGTCAAGATAGTCCCTGCCTTCATGGAGCTTACAATCTAATGGAGGAAATAAGCAAACAAATATATAAAAGACAATATACATATGGTACAAATAAGAAATAACAGAAGGAAGGCACTAGAATTAAGAGGAATTGATGAAGTCTTCCAGGAAGATAGCATTTTAGTTGAAATTTTAAGGACACTGGGGAAATAAGTACTTAGAGCTGATGAGGGAGAGCATTCTAGGTATGGGAGATAGCCAGAGAAAATGTCAAGAGATGGAGTGACTTTTATATTCATATCCCCAGTTCTTACCACAGGACTTTGCACATATTAAGCCCTTTAAGAGTTGAATGTTCTATTTCTTCCAACCTCCTTGAGTATCTATTTCCTCACTTACAAATTGAGATGATACTTAAAATTCCTACTACACAGGGTTGTCATAAGCAATGTGTTTTGAAAGTCCAAATTGCTACTAAATATGTTTTTATTAAAAATCACAACATTCTACAAGCATAATTTACCCACCCAAAGTTCTAGAAAAGCTTCTAGGCAATTCCCTTCATTATAAATTAAACAAAATGACATTTTGACTACCATCCAAAAAGCTACTGGACAGTTGCGGTGATTTGGTAACATTCTCTTGCATTCGTAATTATATGTGCATTTATACATTCTCACAACACCTATTTGTGCACTAACTTTTCTTAAAATATGTCCCAGGTATGTAAAAAGGAATGTTACACATGCAGCAAAAAAGGAGAAAGAAATTCAAATTAGTCCTACGTTAGTAAATACTGATCATTGCAAGCTCCGCAGAAAGTCTTGCTCTGGGAAGGAATTTTTTTCTTTAAATTTAAGATGTTACAGAGAACACCTCAAATATTATGCCCCTTCAAATTATTATAAGTACCCTCAGGAGGCTTGCAGATGTTTTAGTGACTAAGTAATCATAGCTGGTATTTATCTTTGAAGCTTCCAAATTACTCTACAATTATCTCATTTTATTCTCACAGCAATCCTAGAAGGTAAGTGCTATGATTATCCCCATTTTATAGATTAAGAAACTGAGGCAGGCAGAGGTTATGTGACTTGCCTGGAATTACATCGTTAATAAGCTTCTGAGGAAGGATTTGAAATCAAATTTTCCCAACTCTAAGGTCCAGGGTTCTCCATCGTGCCACCTAGCTCTCCTGAATTAGTTAACTTCTCTGAGTCTAAAGAATTAACTAACAAAATTTAATTAATCCAGAAGGCACTAATCTCATGGTTACTCCAAGACGACTTGGTATAAGCCAATTTTCCTCAGGAAGAGTCATTATTAAGTATAATAAAGTAGTTCAATATACTCAGATTCTATTATAGCCCCTCTTGAATCATTATTTATATTCCCTCCTCACCATCTCTAACCATGTAGATGAGCTCTCTTGGACTGTGTCTGTGTCTCTGTGTCTCTGTGTCTCTGTGTCTCTGTGTCTCTGTGTCTCTGTGTCTCTGTGTCTCTGTGTCTCTGTGTCTCTGTGTCTCTGTGTCTCTGTGTCTCTGTGTCTCTGTGTCTCTGTGTCTCTGTGTCTCTGTGTCTCTGTGTCTCTGTGTCTGTATCTGTGTGTATGAAATTCCAAATCTCATGTTATAAGAAAATCTTACTGTATATAAGTTGAATTCAAATAATTTACAATATAATATATTCAATTTAATTACCTTAGCATGTTTTAGGCTGCTTGTATTTGTGATTTTAAAGTTGTATTCCAGAATACTTTTTTGCAATTTGTTTAAATTTTATATCCTTATTAAAGATAGAACTTGAACCCCGACCTTCCTGACTCCTAATTCTAATCCTCTATCCACTGTGCAACCCCATTTCTCAAATATTCCATGCAGAATTCTAAAAGCTGCACCAGGAAAAAAATATACCTTACTGGAATGCTGTGTGAGGTAATAGAAAGAACATCAACAGAGCCAGGGTTCTAATACCAGTTTTGCCACTATTTCTATGTGACCTTGGTGATGTCATGTGTTTTGCTTGGGATATAATTTCCTCATCTATACAGAATATACGTGGTTACAAGTATGGTACATTAGTCTGCAGGTATATAATAGATTGGACCATCTCAAAGGCACCTGGCAACCCTAGCATTCTAGGGTCTCTATTATGTTCCAGACACCTATTGCTTGATAGAGGAGCAATGCCTTGGGGGAGCTTTGGAACACCCACCCAAGGGCCATGCTGTGCTGTCTGGTGAGTTTGGTGAGACATCTCACTGGCCCAGACCAACCATATCTTTGTACTCCCATACATTTTCCAGACCTGCAATAGATACATACTTACCACTCCCATCCACATTCTATCTTTTACTCAGGTGGATCAGTGAATAAATCAATCCTATTGTTTTCAGAAAATGAATAACAACTGACTACCTTATTGTTTAACTCACTATCCCTACAATTTCTCAGATCAAAATACCCTTCCCTGCATAATTCTCAGTAGCTTGCTTAATGTCTCTGAACCTCAGGAAACCCTAAGAATCTAAGGTACAGATGGCCAAGATTTTTAGCTCACACACAGAGGAAATTCCATGCTTTATATACCTTGATACAGTGGCATATAAGACTATTAGTATGAAGAGGCCTTCCAACTCATGTGTACTGCAATCTTTTCCCACACTGATACATGATTTTCATGAGCAATAGTGAGTGGAGAGGGAAAAAGACAGGAGTTAACTGGTGACCAACCTTCTGCTACAAGCGTGTAAGTATTTAACTAGGCTGACCCTAAGACAATAGCTACATAATCTGTAACTATGCCCCAGCTCCAAGCCCTTGCAGTGTGGTAGCATCTACTAGAGCTTGCATTCTGGGTAAATATTTTCCAGCTCAAGCTCGCCCGTACATCATGGTAAGATATCAGTTGTGCAAAAATGGAGGGAAATACTGTAAGCTCAAGTGTCCATAATTAGATTCCAAAAGTCTAGAAGAAAAGAGAAAGAAAGAGCCCTAGTTTGGAAGAGACCTACATTTCTTCTTCCCTGACAAATATAAATGATACTTTATTAATTTATATCTTTGTCACTATTTTAATGATTAAAAATGAGTAATGCTTTCAACTTACTTGCTTGAAGGGAAAGATTTCATGGGTTTATCACTGTCTGATGAACACTGACTATAAGAGAGGGGGTAAAAAAAAAAGTCCTCATTTACCCTTCTTTTGTGAGGAACCAAAAATATTTAAGGCATATTTCCTGGGACTTTTGTGCATAATATGAATGCTGAAGTTCACTAAAAGGTCACAGTCTTAACATTTTTCCAACTGAAGAAAGAATATAGTTTTAATCAACCATCATTCACTAAGTTAATACTTATATGTTAGGCAACTCTACAGGACCCTGAGCCTTTAGAGAGAAAGGCAAATTTGACTTATAAGCTCCTCAAGAAGCTTACTATTAGGAGATCACAAAGTATTCACAGAGAATGTAATGAACATAAATGCTAGAGTATGAAGTGCTAAGAGATCAGTTGTGATAAGAATTGCTTCCAGCTGGAGCAATATGAGAGTAGTTGAAGCATAATAAAACCATAAAGATGGGCAAGTACTGATACAATCTTCCCAATATTCAGTTCTTGACTATCAGTAAAAGAATAGTAAAGAGAAATTAAAAGCCACAAATGACACCTTCATTTTTGCCCCACATGCTTACCACATCTCTTTGCTAATGTTGCTAACAAGTAGCTAAATTATTATGGTCTCTGGGCTATTTATCATTCTAGAAAGAAACCAGTACATTAATGACTAACAACATGGTCTAAAGATAAGCCCAAGCCATAGTACAGGCAACACATCAACTCTGGGTAATAATCAAACTACATAAAATCAAGAGGATTGCACACAGAGATGTCATCTCTAACTATGGACTTTCTTCAAGTGCTATGCTGTGCCCCAGACAGATTCCAAAGGAAAATAATAAAGTCTGAATTAAACATAGCTGTGAGGTAAGAAGGTTACCTATCCTGAATTACTTCCAAAATCTAGTAGCCAAGTAAGATGTTGCTTTGACTGTGTCAACTCCCTGACCTTCCTGAAATGGTGAAATATATGCCAGACATATTCACTGACTTACAACTGGAGAGAATGTGGTCCATAAAAAGCATGTCTGTACTGCAAAAGTTATCACATGAACTTTTCTAAAACATTTTGGAACCCACAAAAGCAAGCGTACAAAGCCTTTTCGCTTAAACGTAGGTTAATAAGTTCCATGTGCACTCTTATAGTTTGAAAGAATACCATAAGGAATAAACCATTATCACGAGTACTTATAAAAACAAATATCTCCAAATCTCACCATTCAATTAAAAATGAAAAAAAAAACAAATTAATGTTGCTGTATGAGGGAATTTTATGGCAGATATATTTCATTTTTCCAGCCTCAGTTGCCAGAAAAACCACCACGCAATTTGTGATAAACACTTCGATTTCTTGGAAAAGCCAAATATAATATTATGAAAATGGGAAGAGGGTAGTGGGGCAAGAGAGTAGGGTGTAGGAAAGGATATAGCAGGAAAAACACTTGTCATACCACTAACCCCACCATCAGACCACTATAAGTACGAATAATGCATTTCAGAACCTTCCTTCTTATGAGTGTTTTATTAAAAAGCTATTGTAAACTTCTGTTTAAAGTACTACTAAGCACAAGTCAAGGAGCTACAAAATTGAAGGGTGCTTTATAAATCACAAAACAGGTGAGGCTACCTTAATAATCCTATAATTAGTATACTGACCTTTCAACTATTCAATTTGAAATATGGTTCATAGTAATTCCTGCAAGTAAACAAATCAAATGATCCAATTTACTATACCGGTAAACCATTGATATAAGGAGCAAAACAAAAATCACCCCTATTATGTGGAATAGTAGCTAAAATAAATGACCATTCTGCCAAGAAAAAGGGGGGGGGGGGAGAGTGGCTTTAGTATAGACAAAACCCTAGTTGTCAATAGGCTTCTCAAAGTTTGCCTATTCCACACACACATAAACAGACACTCATTGTGGTTATTTATACACAGCTGATTCGAGAGGTAACTAAGACTATAAATTACATAGAAGGTGCTGAAGGTGTTGACCTATGTTGGTAAAGGAAATTTCCTCACATGGGAATTCCCTAGACCAATGAAATCACAGATGCAACCCCTATTCTATAGCTGACTAATAGTACAAACTGCTATATTTATCATTCATGACAAATCAAATGAAGTTACCAAGCCCATTATATTTATTTTATGCAATTTTCAAAGCTAGTCCAATAGAAAAAGAGTGGTGGGTGACCCACTCAAATTTTTTTCCTTTTTTGCTTATGGGTCTTTGCCACCCTCCATAGAGCATAAAGATCTTTCCAAAAGAGAAAAGGGAAGGCTGGCATTCCATTATGTATCCCTAAGCTAAATTTTAAAATTAAACACAGAGTTAAATGATAGATTTGCTTTCTATTCCAGACTGGATGCAATTGATTTTAACTGACTAAATTATCTGATCTCTGCCAAGAATTTTATTTCATTAAGAAAATGATATTATGGAGCATCTGAGATCATAGCGCAGACTAAACAGAATGCCAGAGGAGTTCTGAGTGCACCCCACAGTGAAGGTTTGATTATTTACAGATGGAATATGTAGGGGGAAAAAATCTAAATCAGAGGAAAAATCTATGATATGATTCTGTAAATTGCACTCTCCAACTCTCATATCACTTCTGCCTTTGTGTTTAGTAGAGCATAAATTTAAGACATTAGGTGATATTTGCCATCCTGCATTTCTTGTTAAGGAAAGAATCACCTTTCTGCCTTGGAGGAAATATTAAGCTACCACCACCCTAGACAAGAAAAAAAAGGAAACACTGATACCACAATAGACTCTAGTATGTCAACTGTCAACACTGACATTATTTGGCTAGTCCTCAAATACTCACCAAGAAACTAATTTAAATCAATCTCCTTTGGGAAAGCCAATTGTTCACTATACACAACAATTGGTCCAAGATCAATCAGTGGACATGAGATCAATTAAAACCAGCTTAAGTTTTTGAAGAGGGATAATTCACACAACTTGAGTTAAATCTCTATTCATTTCAATACTCCCACAATGCAACCCTTAAGCTTCATTTGTAAAGCAGAAACATTACTACTATCACCCTACACTGTCTAGCCAGCACTTTAAGTAGTTCCACATTTAATTAAAGACACAGTATATCCTTTGTTGGCATAGATAGTGTGGTCACTTTTAAGACTGCAGTCATTTTAGCCAAAAAACTTGGCATTTTGGAAAGCCATCTGTTAGGGAAAATATAAAAACTAAATCATTGTTGAGGTAAAAAAAAAATGCTATCCTAAAATTTGCATGTGCTTGAAAGCAACAGTCCCTGCACATTTGAATTTCATGAAGACTAAAGAGCAGTTTGGCAAAATTACTACCATACACTTTGGATCAGCTTTTCCAAATGCCATCACTTAAGAGTCTTAGATAGCAGAGACACCAAACTGTATTCTACACTAAGATGGGGGGGGGGAATAAGGTTTTCCTTCAGATACCTAAATGAAAACATAAAAACTACAGAAAATGAACTTATTTATCTAAAGTGCAGTATCATTTTTGTCCACATGAGTGCTGTAATGATATACTCCACACCACTGAACGCAATCTAATGTACTGAAGCTTGCTAGTGGGATGTTACCAGTTTCTCACTTTTCAAATACAATGAAAGAGCAGATTTTATATTTGATGCCACTTTGAAATTATCAAAAGATGTCAATTACTGAGATACTTTACTCAATGAAAAATATTTGGTGAAAAAAAAAAACTTTAAGCAATAGGTTTTGGAATGAGGCTGTCAAAACTTCAGTAACATCACTACAGCTAATAGTCACAGAAGATAACATGGCAGTTTTTGTTATGATAGCCTCCTTAAGCCTTATTTATATATAGCCAGGAACTCTGTCTCATACAGCTTTCCTAGAGTATATTGCCAACTTATTTTACGAGTGCTCTGAAATAATACTTTTTTTTGAGGGGGAGGTGCTTAAAAGCTTAATGTATAATACTCCCCCTCCCCCCAAGACAAGACTATTTTCTAATCTTCAAAAGTCCTACCTTAAAGTTTACCAGGTTGACAAGGAGTTATCATTAAAAAGGCCATGTGCAGAATGTGAAACATAAAACCCAAGCATTTTTTTTTTAATCACTACAGGCAAGAGTTAGAAGGCCACCAAGCCTTTAGGCAATCGCCCATAGGTGGGAACAGCTTAAGAACATCCTAAGCAAGGTTCAAAAAGTCCAACGAGATAAGAGCGCTCCAAAATCTGGATGCAAGAAGGTTGAATCCCAAGTGAGTTATAAACAAATCACATCACAGATTGGGTGAGACGTTTATATCCCGGGAAAATCAAGACCTATTAACCCAAAAGCATCAGCGGCACGATGTATGTTGCCTGTGTCTAAGTGCTGAGTTACTGGACAAAGACAGTTCTCTCCCAGAGCCTGCGAAATGGGTTTGGGGCTCCACACAATCTCCATTGTATCCCAAGAGGAAGACAATGGAGCCCACCGGGACCTGGAGCCTCTTTTCACTCTCCCAGACCTCAGGGCTTCAGGATTAAAGGCAGTCACAGCATCACCTGAAGAAAGCACCAGCTTCCCTCCCCAGAGCAGCGCAGAAAGCGCCCCGGTGATTTCCATGAAATTAATCAGCTGTTCTCCCCAGCATCCAGAGAATGCAATTCGGTGAAGGAAGTATTAAGCACCAGGGCTGAGAGAGGGGGTACAGGAATTGGTGAAATTAGAGAACCCTAGTGAAAAAGAACTTAGTGGGGCTCCTTCATAATTGAACTCCAAAGTGCCTTTTGAGATAGGAAGACGAGGGGAGAAAGCAGGCAATTCTGGTTATGATACTTCATTTGCGAGCGCAATTATGGAGCTTCCCCAAGGGTTACTATTGTACTGGCGAAGTTACACCGGGTCTCTACTCGAATTCTAAACCTTTGACCCCGACTCTAACCAGTCAGAGAAGAATTTCTTTCTGGGGCTTCTAACATGTCCTTCCTTCCCCTGATTGAAATGGGCTATGCTCATTTAGCTTCCCGGACCCCAAGAGTACTCCCTGACAACTTGCCACCGTGCTGGATGCCCGAGTGGAGAACACCTGGTGTAGTGACCCGGCCCCAAAATGCAAGCAGCTCATCGGGATCTTCAGGCAAAAGGGCAAACTCCAGGTGGGGGAGCAAGCCTGACAGAATAAGATGGGGAAGGAGAACACGTCAATGGGGGAAAGGATGGTGGCCAAATTCAGCGGAAGGTATAAATACGTTTATTGAACTTGCGCAAAGATGGGGTCACTTTTCTTTCTCAGAGCCGCGCTGCAATCATAAACTGGAGGAAAGGGATAACTGCGCCACCTTTCCCGGATAGCGAAGCGCAGTGCAACCCGCCCTCTCCCCAAGCCGGGGGTGAAGAACGCCACAGTGTTGGCTATCCCATGAGGACCAAGAAACCCGAGTACGGTTGAGGTGAAAAATACCTCCCATCAGAGAGCCCGTCCCTCTGCCTCCTCCCACCCCACACAAGACATCCCTTCTCAAGACACAACATATCCCTCCTCTGGGCAATACTAACCTCGCTTACTGCGTCTCCAGCGGTTGGCTTGGCAGTGACCGTAATCCATGCAGTTCAGGATGATCAGGGCAAAGGAGAAGAGGCGAAACTGCATCTGGGCGGTTGGGTTGGGGGGAGACACTCCTCTCAAAGTCCGAGAAAAGGAGGGGTCATCAGCAGAGTCCGGCACCGCTGGCAAGGCTGGAGTACAGACAGTGAATCGCTGCTAACCAGTGGGAAGGGGTTTCAAGAGTCAGGCAGGCGCTACTACAGAGCGGAGTCACAAGCCCTAAAGTCCTGCAGCATCTCCGTCCTGGGAATCTGGGAGATTGAGAGGCAAGAAAGGGTGGTTTTTGGCACGGGAAGAGGAGCAAAGGAAGGGGGTGGGAGGTAAGGCAGGGAGACAGAGAGGCGTCTGTCCATTGAATCAACCAGCCTTCTCTTTAAAAGGGGGGGGGGGAGAATCCTATGAGGCTGATCAATTTTGTCTTGTTGGGATAAAACACTCTGAGCATGAGTTTACTAAGTTAAGGAGTAGTTCCAGCTAGACCCAACTAAGCCTTGAGAGCTGCCTTAAATCAGAGCGCGCAACAACTTCAATGAGAAGATGATTGCAATCAAGGGAATCAATCATTGGAAATCTCTGCGGAGCAGACGTGAGGAGAAAAAAAAACCGCTCCCTTGGGAATGGAAAAGGGAGATAGGCAATGAGGAGTTCCTATATTCCTATTCGACCCCCTCACCCATTTTAAGTTCAAAGCTGGGGTACCCCAGAGTGGAGGGAGTCAAAGCACTTCGGCAGAGAACAACTTACCTTACAAACGGACCCAGCAGCACGAGGGCTCTCAGGCATAATGCTGCATCCCAGTGTCAGGCAGGGCAGCCTACTCAAAAACACGTGGGCTAGAGGGGAGGGAAAAAAAAGTTTGCTAGACGCCCGTGCGCTGGGAGAGTCTCGTAGGCTAGGCAGTAAGAGCCGCTAAGTCAGTCCTGCCTCTCCAGCGGGCAAGCGGGCTTATAGCTCCTCTCTCTCAAAAGGGAATGAAGCGGCGGAGTATGTGCGGCTGCGTCCCCAGCCACGGCCGCTACGTCCCAGCCAATGCCCCCCACCAGGAAACCTAGGAGGGGGTGTATCTCAGTTTGGTTCCTCCCCCCCCCACCAACCTCCAAATCTTCTTTCCCCTCCGCCTTCTCTTTGACTGTCCCTATATGCGTGACTCTAGTTTTTTTTTTTTTTTTTTTGCTTTCTAAGTTGGGCGAAGAAACAGCCCTGATACTGAGCGATGGGAAATAGGGTGAGCAAGATTTCGAATAGAGATGCAATAGATTTGTGGCAGGGGGGGCTGATGCTTCAATAAGTAGGTGGTGCTGTGTTCCGCAGCATCTCAGGGTTTTTCTGCCCGGGATCCCCCGGGTCCTAAAGCCTGAAAATCTCTGGTTTCCCTGAGGTCCTAAAGCACGATGATCGCTCTTCACAGATCTGAGCCCCCTGTGGGAGTCTTCTGGACCCCTTGTCCCAGGGGTCAGAAAACTACAAGACAGAAAAGCAGTAGCGTCGGTCGCTGACCTAGAGCCGCAGGACGCACTTGGCTTCTGCAAAAATCTGACTCCACAAGGCGCTATACCCTGCGGGCGATCGCCTCCCAACTCAATTGCCTTTCTTCCTACTGGGGAACCGACTACAAATCGTTTCATTTATTTATTCCGAAATTCCCAGACCCAGAGTGTTTTATCTCCCTAGTAGGGCTTAAAACTGGACTGTCTCGCTGGGTCTTACATCTGTGCTTTCTTTTCTTTAGACGCCTCGTGAGACCCTAAGAAAGGGCTGGAAAATACAGTACATTTTCAGTGTAGAGAATGAAGAGGAGCCTCCTTTAAGTTAAAGAAAGAAAAGAAAAAAGAAGGGATTTTACTTTAAGATTCATCTTCCTTTCCAAAGATCTCCATGTTCTTTTTTTCGAATTCAGGCTCTTCAAGTAAGCTCTTGGAGTACAAGGACTGGTTTTGGTTTTTGCCTGGCACATATAGCATAAATGTGGAACTGACTTGTTGAATGGACTTGTTTCTCTCCCTCCCCCCCCCCATTTGAAAGTATATCAATAAGCCAACAACCATTCATTAAGCACCTGTATTAAAAGCAGGTGATAAAAAGAAAAAGAAATGTCTCTTCACTCAAGAAGACTACATTCTATAAGTAAAATTTTATAAACATCTGTGTCCATATATAATATTTATAAATATGTAATAGGTATATTTTCCTTCGTAACTGAATATTCACCAAGTCCTATTCCCCTATTTTTCCCACATGAAAAAAATTAAAGTGAACTTTTTAGCATCATAGATCTAGAAGAAACTTGAAACTGTCTAGTCCAAATCCCACATTTTGTAGAGGAGGAAACTGAGTCCCAGAAAGGTTGTGACTTTCCAACATGAGATAAGTGTGAGAGGGAG
Organism: Dromiciops gliroides; assembly: GCF_019393635.1. Taxonomy (NCBI): domain Eukaryota; kingdom Metazoa; phylum Chordata; class Mammalia; order Microbiotheria; family Microbiotheriidae; genus Dromiciops; species Dromiciops gliroides. The sequence continues at coordinate 131,056,632 of NC_057861.1, read as the reverse complement.
GATTAGAACACTACATAGTGTGTACATACACACATACATGTGCATCCAGACCACTGTGTACACACATGTGCTCGTTTGTACATATGTACACACATGTGTGTTGCATTGTGTATGTATGTTGTGTTATATATTTCCAGTGTTCTTTCAACTCTATCACGATGGCTCTGTCAAAAGGATTACTTCATTAACAAAAAATGTATTAACTATTGTATGGGGTATTCTATTTATTTAGTAAATTCAATTTAACTTCCTCTTTAAAATGGTTCCTTTCTAGCTCTAACTTACAATCAATTCCACAAACAGCTTTTTAAGTAGCTATTACATTCCAGTTCTTGTGCAAAGCACCAAGAGGCAATATTAAGATGAAAAAGATGTGGTCCTTGCAGTCCAGGAGCATACAGTCCATCAGGGGAGAGTCAAACATGTGGAAAATTAAATATAATACAAAGTGGAATGTGAAAATTCCAGAGGCACGAATTTCCAAGAAGGTTCACAGAAGGAATACTACCTTTAAAAACATCACCCTTGAATTTACTACTGGGTAATATTTCTGCTACTCTAGGCAAGGGTTGATTCACATATTGAGTGAAGGGTGGGGGAAGTTACAATGGAAAATGCATTAGATTTGAACTAGGTGCCTGGATTCCAATCTGAAATTGAAATATACTCTATGAGTTACCTACAGTTTATAACTTAATCTTTTTTAGTCTCATTTTCTTCATTTGTAAAATGAGGTTGAACAAGTTGACTTCTGAGAAACCTTCTAACTCAACATCCATGATCTTCTGCTTTGATATGTCTATGATGGACACTATAAAGATAATACAGATACTATGCTATGGTATTCCCAAAGATCTGGTCTCTCATCAATGTGGATACTTCCTCTAGTGATGGGTACATGAGTACCCAAATTGATGTAATTATATTAAAACTGTAGAGTTGGAGAGGACCTCAGAGGTCACCTAGTTCAACTCCATTTTAAAATGAGGAAAATGAGAACCAGGGAGATTTGGTGACTTGTCCAAAATCCTACAGATACTAAACAAAAAGAGATGGGACTTGAACCTATAACATCTGACTCCAGTGGTTTTTTTCTACCATATCTTGCTGCCTTGCCCAGGTATTATAGTTCATCTTGGCAGACGGTACCCAGGAACTCATACTCATAAGTCCTTAATTAAAAAGAAGAGTATTATTTTGTTTGGGTAAGAAATTATTTACTCTTTTTTTGTTGATAACTTTTGGTTTTGTATTACCTCCAATTCTAAATACATCCCTTCTTCTTGCCCCCTGAAAACATCCTTTGTAACAGAGACCTAAAACAAAAGAGAAAATAGCAGCTTGGCAAAACCAACACACCTACCACTTCTATCACCTTTAGTCCCTCACCTGGGGGAGGAGAGGAGGTATATTTCTCAACTCTTAGAATGTACATATATTCAACACTACATTAAGCTATACATTGATTATTTCGGGAGAAATGCCAGCTCAAAGAAGAATATGTAAATTATTATTATTAGTCAAAAATAAGAAAATAGCTCAATTAGGTGACTGCTTGATGAAGGGAACTGTTTCACTACACCATGGGAAGTACTCTGCTGGAGAACAGAAAAGGCAGGGAAGGAGGATGGAGATCAGTAGGACTAAGGAAATGAGAGAGAGAATACACAGAAAGAGGCAAATACACACAGAAGAGTGGGGACATTCTGATGTGGAGGCAGTAATTTGCAGAGAAAGTATCTTCCCCAGGAGGAGAAAGAATTCTCCAGAGTTCCATTGGACTGTTTTTCGTGGTATTTTGAAATTCCTGTTAAGAAAAGAGGGAGAGTGGGGCAGCTAGGTGGCACAGTGGATAAAGCACCGGCCCTGAATTCAGGAAGACCTGAGTTCAAATTTGACCTCAGACACTTGACACTTAGTAGCTGTGTGACCCTGGGCAAGTCACTTAACCCTCATTGCCCCACCAAAAAAAAAAAAGAGAGATGAAAAGAGGAAAAGAAATGGAGGAGAGAAAGAGGAAAAGTGAGAGAGATAGGAGAGGGGGGAAAGACGGAGGTAGAGGGATTAGGGAGGTAGATACCCAAAGTTTAGCACACCACAATCCCTGGCACATAGTATACACTTAATATATGCTTGCTGATTTCCTGACTTTATATAAGAGGTGTGCTAGAGCAAGTTCAAAAACACACTGAAGCTGGTAGTTAAATTTTTAGTATTAACATTTACATCTCAAAAGTCAACAAACCACAAAGCAGGGCTTAATTTATTTTGTGGCTTGATTAGGCTTCAATGTTAATAATGAAAATGAAGATTAGACTTTAGTCCTTTTTTTTTTGGAGAGTCAGTTTTTAAAAACTTTACTAGCACATTTCTGTTTCAAACCCACAAAAAGGGTTTTCTTCCAGGAAAGAAAGGAAGGGAGGGAGGGAGGAAGGAAGGAAGGAAGGAAGGAAGGAAGGAAGGAAGGAAGGAAGGAAGGAAGGAAGGAAGGGAGGGAGGGAGGGAGGGAGGGAGGGAGGGAGGGAGGAAGGAAGGAAGGAAGGAAGGAAGGAAGGAAGGAAGGAAGGAAGGAAGGAAGGAAGGAAGGAAGGAAGGAAGGAAGGAAGGAAGGAAGGAAGGAAGGAAGGAAGGAAGGAAGCCAGCCTCAGAACAACAAGCCCCTTAGAGAGCATGAACGAGAGTACTTGAGGGTGGAGAAAGCCTCTTTTCTCTGAGACAATGTTGCTCCTACTATCCACTTTTGTGTTCTCTTTCCAGCTGCAACACACTAGATATCATTAGTATCCCTGCTCTTCTATGGCTCTTCCAGGCTACTCTTCCATAAATTGTGTGTTATCAGTGTGGGACTTCTTTCTGCTCCTGTCTGACCTTGCAAAAATGTGTTGTTGCTGCTGCTGTTGTTGTTATTTCTAACAAAGAATGAGTTGACAGCATAAAGAGCATCATAGGACCATTATTTGTCTTTTTCAAGATCTACAACTTAATATGGAAGGGATTTTCAGCAATTCAAACCCAATTTTCAGTACCATATTGGAAACTCCCTGAGGTACCAGGGCAAAGACAACCAATATCAAGTTGTTAGCTTCACGTGAGGCAAGAGGGGCTTTACCCAGATTTGTGGCTATGGAAAGATGAGCTTCCTAGATTCATACAATTGGTTTGGGGAAAGAGAAGCTAGGTAAGTTAGACTGGTACTGACCAGTATTGCTATAGCGTTTTCAGCATATCTTTTCAAGATTTATAGTGGATTGTTTGGCATAGTGGGGACACTGGATAAACTGCCAAGAACCTTGCAGCAGATCAGCTCTTATCATGTATATTTTCCCTCCATTGTCTCTCATTGATATGTTGAGCTCTGGATCTGAACCTCTGAAAAAGTAAACAAGAAAGCATTGCTTGTATCCCTATAAGTGTCTTATATTATCCACTATCATGCCCTGTGCTAATGTGAATATCCCATCCCAGAGTAAATCTGAGAGGAGACCTGCATGGAAGGGACATCCGGAGAATCAGGCGGGTTCAATCAGGGAAGTGATTTTTCCGCAACTGGCCTCAATTCCTCAGTTACAAGGGAAGAATGCCCAAGGGTGGACATCTTTGTGACAAGTAAACAAAGTCACATGCCCTTGACAAATTCATCCCAACAACAGTCAGAAAGCCAACTGTCAGTATTGAAAGAAGGAAAAGTCAAGTGGCACAGGGTTATAGCAGAGGGAGAATAACTGATGGACAGGAATAGACTGGAACTGTGGGACTATGGAACTCGTTGGGGGATAGTTAGCCTATATCAATAAAAACTTTTGATCTATTGCAGAGCAGGAACTTTCATCAATTTTGTTGTCAAGGTGTTCATACATCACCATGTGAACCAGGGAGTTCTCTTCCCATAATGCAGGGATTCTCAACCTGGGGTCCACAAGTTCCCAAGTGGTTTGTTGATAGATTTCAGGGAGGAGGACCTATGGACTTAGGAAAAAAATCCATCTCCATTTTCACTAACCTCTAACTGACATTTAGCATTTCTTTCAATTATTAATGTGGACAACATAGCATTATTTTAACAAAGGGTTCTTGATGCAAAAAAAAAAAAAGGTTAAGAACCCCTGCTTTAATGTTTGGGATGCCTTTCTTAACCAGCCTGTTCTGTGAGTTTGCATTTCCTTCTGGGTCATCCCTTTTGTGATTACATGAAAAAAGCATATATTCTCTTTGGGTTCCTATGATAATGGGATCCCCAAAATAGGAACCCAATTAATCTGTGTCTATGTGTGGGCAGTAGGAACCAGGCAAATGGTCTGAGCTGTTCAAGTTCATAGGGGTTTGAAGTTGGGGAAAAGGACTATAATAATAATCACGGACACCATACTAGCTTAAAAGTATGTCTCTGAATTTTTCTCTGATTTCTTTCAAGGGGTGAAATGTGGGGAATTAAAAAAAAAAGCAACTAGGCAAAAGCATTTTTAGGGAAAGAGGTTACTATAAATGGTAGAAAATGACATTCTGTGGAGTGTTGGGTTTTCACACTTAGAAAATACAGACTGATTTTGTATCATCTTATTGGACATTTTTCTATTATCGGTCCCTTTGTTATCTAGCTTAAAGTTTTTCCCTAGAATTTTCAAAGACAGATCATGATTTTATGTCTTTGTTGTCTAAATCAACATTTTATTCTGCTAACCAAGAGGTTCAACATTCAGGTCCATAATTATTGTTTGGTGGGACTGCCCTTCTTGAGGAAGGAAGCCAGTGGTATCTTATCCAGCTACACTTTCCCATCACAACTTCTCAGTTTCTTCCCATTATTGCTAGATTAACACCACCAATCAGATGAGCCCCTCAGGGACATTATTAGTAATAGAATTCATTATGTCTCTCTTGAATACCCACCCCCAGAAGCTCGCTAATGGTTTTACATCCTGTTGTTGTTATTTTAACCAGGATATTCTCAGAATAAACTCAGCTTGATGAGATGAGATGAGATGAAATGGGAAGACCTGTCAGTAAAGCACTTCTGTGGGTGAAAATGTTGAATAAAACAATAATAGTCTTTGGAAGAGTAGACGACTCCTGGCTTTCTCTTCTCACGTGTTGTTTGTCTCTAAGAATATCATCTGCTCTCTAAATATAATTCCCATTTAACACTTGTCCCACAGCCATTTCTGATTTTATTCTGAGTCTCATACTCCTCTATTTTGGGGTTTACTTGTTGATAATGTGAACTTTTTTTTTTTGCTCATTGGAAGATTTGTACTGATTTTAAGAACACTGGAATGTGCTTGCTCCTAAAAAAATCCAACCCTAGAGGATCCTAAACTATCATTAACTCTAATCCCATATCTCTGTTTCCTTTCATTCTAAACTCTTTGAATGTGTTGTTAGGGTTCAGATCTCACAGTCTCTTCAGTTTAGGGATTCTATAGACTATATTTTTTCAGTTTCAGTTGAGTTATTTCATTAGACCAACCTTACAAAAATGGCATTTGTCCAATGAAATAAAAAAGAATAATGTTTCATTTGTTTTACTACCTATGTGTTTGTCATGTGTGGAATAGGAGTCATCTTTAAAAATATATTTTATTTTCAAGATTGTAACAGTTTCTGCCTCTACTTATTGGAGACTTTTAGAGTAGCTAGAATGGAATGAATCTAGAAGTTTGAGAATCATCCTTGAATTTTCAATGATATGATTTTAAGACTTATTGCCTGGCATTTCCAAAATTCAATCAGTTGTTGCTGTTGTTACTTATATTATCACATTTTCACATTTGAGATTCAAGAATGCCTTTTCAGTCAATATCTTTAATTTTATATCAAACATGGAGGTGTTTTTTTTTTTTTTAACCTTGTGCCATTATTGACAATCCACCATAGTTTCTTCACCATTTCTTATTTGGAAATCAGCAAAAACATTTTTCAGGGTATGGTAATTCAGTTAATTATATTTGAATAAGGTAATTCATTTAATTATACCCCATATCTCCAACAAAGATACTGGCCTGTTTTTATCCAGCTAATTTGTTTTTTAAGACGGTCACATCATAAGCACTTATTTAACATTTGAGCAATTTGTAAATATTTGACTCTTCCAGATGTTCATGCTGTGGTCTGCCACTTGAGAACTCTTTTGTAGACCGATGTGATAAGGACAAGTTCTCATCTTGCTCTTCGTCCCCATGGAAGTTGTCCAGCTCAAAGTTCTACTGACTTCAAAGGGAGCCCAATGCAGAAATCAGCTCTAACAAGAGGCCCCAACATTTGACCTAAAGTTTTTCAGTGGTTTTTCTTGCTTAATCTACTGATTCCTGAAACACTTTTATTCAGAACAGAATACATTTCATTCCTTTTCTCTTTGTAGGAATGTGGTAGCTAAAAATTGACTGCACTCCTTGCAAAAAAAAAAAAAATGGAGATGGAGAATGTCTCCTGTTCTCTAGGGGAAAGGACAATTGAGTTTAGAAAACAGTTATATTAATAGGATATCTGTTCTCACAGTGTGTGAACTCCCATAATACATGTAAGAGTTATAACTCTTAGGTAATCAAGCTGATTTTTAAACAGACATCAGAATTAATGGATCCAAATGTGAGTTATCCCCTTCAAAACAGTCACTTTGGGAGGCCATGCACTTATTTCCACAATGCTATTATTGCTCAAAACAGTTTTGAAACTTCCTTGGAATTACCTTCAGAACAGGCATCTCATTCTTTTTTAAAAAAAAATTATTTATTTAGAATTTTCCCAGCGCCAGCCCTGGATTCAGGAGGACCTGAGTTCAAATCCAGCCTCAGACACTTAACACTTACTAGCTGTGTGGCCCTGGGCAAGTCACTTAACCCCAATTGCCTCACCAAAAAAAATTAAATAAATAGAATTTTCCCCACCTTACAGGTAAAAACAAATTGTAACATCAATTTTTATACCTTTGTGTTCCAAATTATTTTCCTCCCTCCCTAACCCCCTTTAAGAACTCAAGGAATTTAACATAAGCTATGCATGTGCAGTTGTGCAAAACATCAGACAAAAAACAACTAACGACAACAACAATAAAATATATTTCCATCTGTATTCAGATGCCATCAGTTCTTTCTCTGTAGATGAATTGCATTTTTTCATAAGTCTTTCAGAGTTGTCTTGGATCATGGCACCACTAAGAATAACTAAGTTATTTGGAGCAGATCATCCTATAATATTGTTGTTATTTTGTATACAGTACATTTCACTTTGTTTCAGCTCATGTAAATCTTTCCAGGTTTTATCTCATTCTTTTAAATATCCTCAGTAAGGAAAAATCTTTACTTTTCACAATTAAATCCATCTTCAAAATACAATTTGGAGTTGTCTGGCAAATGAGTTATATAATACTATTTAGGGGTCAAAAACCAAGGATAACTACCAAGCCATGAGGCTAATTTTTAAGTAGTTCGGAAGTCAAAGAAATTTCATTTAACAATAATTCATGTGATACTTTATTAATACCTAAAGTATGAAGTAACATACATTGAGTACTGTAGGTCCCAACAATAAGTTTCAGAAACATGTTGTGCAATGGTGGCATCACTGGAACAAGTATGTTGCTTTCTAAGAATTAGATAACTAATTACTTTGAAGGACATCACTAGTGTGAGTACACAAATTCACTAGGCTTGGGTTTTGTTTTGTTATTGTTTTTTTTTTTTTTCATTATTTTAACACCACTCTTGGTCTTTGAAACTGAATACCGAAAACCAGCTAAAAGTCCATTACAAGCAATTGGCCAAATTATTCATTAGCTCCTATTTATGGTTTTATTCTAATGTATAATCCTTTCTTCCTCCTACCTTTTATTCCCCCAAGGCTTTATAAAAGTAATTTAGTGTCTATATTTTTTTTTAGAGGTATTGAATTTTGCATTAGAGACCTACTACTTTTACACATTGTTACATTACTAGAGGCAGTGTAGTAGAATAGTATAAGCACCAACTTTGGAATTAGAAAAATGGGGTTCAAATCTTTCTTTGTCTTTTATTACCTGTGTAACCTTGGACAAGTCACAACCTCTCTGGCCCCAAGTCTCCTTATCTGTAAAATGCAGGGGTAGGACTAAGTGTATTGTGAAACTCCCCTCACTTCAAGAAATAAAATTATACTCAAATTGTCTACTTTAAGGATCTGAGAATCCTTTGTTGTGTTAGCCATCCTTTCACACAGGGAGATTCCAACCCCTCTACAATATAGTAGATAGTCTTCAAGAATTGTTGTGGCTAAAATAAATCATCATTAAATAGCTAACCTGCCAATGACCCTCCCCAAACATGACTAGACTACATTTATTTAAGGAAACATATGATTCTTGTATACAACAGCAATATCTAAACAAAAATTTAATCTATACATTTAAAAATTATTCTTCCATCCTATGTAGAGGCTAGTTTGCATTGTCAATTCCCAATCAACCCACCCCTGAATTTTTTAATATATGTGTGTATATGTACATATAGGTATATATGTGTGTATATATATGATCGTGAAAGCTACCTTGTACGGCTCTTTTCCCTTTATGTACATGCACAGTCTCACCAACTAGATTAGAAGCACCTTGAGAATAGGAACCACATCTATTCCTTTGTATCCCCATGTTTTAACAAACACCTCACATACAATAGGCTCTCATACAATATTAACTATTAATTATCTTGATGCTCAGTCTTGGGCATCATAGGGTATATTATTTGAAGTATGTACCTACATACAAATATTTGGTTCTTTTACTTCCTCCTCCTCTTCTTCCACTTCCTTCTCCTTCTTCTCTGCCCTTACACCTCCTTCTCTCTTCCTCCTGCTTCTCCTCATTGATCTTTGCTGTGTAGTTTTTTATCCTGCTGCTAGATGGCAGGAATAATCTGAAAGTGGATTGTCTGTACCTCTTATACACTTATGTTTGATGGTGTAGTATGGCTATTTCTGTATGGTTGGTTTCAGCTAGAAGAAGAGTGTAACATAGAGTTATATGAGGCAAGTCATAGAATCTCTGCTTTGAAAGGGACCTAAGATGTCTTGTAATCTAACCTTCACTTGAAAAGATGTCATAGCATCCAACCTCAGACACATGTTCACCATGTGACTCTGGGAAATCCAATCCCCCTTTCTTAGACCCAGTTGCTCATCTGTAAAATGGAGATAATGATCACTGTGTTATAAGGAGCAAATGAGATAACTTATGCAAAGTACTTTGTAATACCATCTAGGGATACATTGTATTTTGTTGTTATTATTTTTAATTCTAGTAGTAGATATATGCTCTGTATAGAATATTAGAGGAAAGGGGCAGGACAGCCAGGTGGCACACTGGATAGAGCTCTGGACCTGATATCAGGAAGAGCTGAGTTCAAATCTTATCTCAAATACTTACTGGTTGTGTTACCCTTAGCAAGTTATGTCTGCCTCAATTTCTTCATCTGTAAAATGGGTGTAACTATAGTACACAGGGTTGTTGTGATGATAAAATGAATTAATATTTTTAAAGCACTTTGAAAACTTTAATGTGCCACATAGATGCTAGCTGTTATTATTACTATTACTACTACTATTATTGTTGTTGTTGTTATAGAGGAAGGAGAGATGGCTCCAGACTGAGGTATTCACTGAAAGCTTCAGAAAAAAACCTGAAATTAGGATACTAGGCTTCAGCTGGGAGTAAAAGCAGTCATTTCCAAAGAAGCCGTAGATTCTGAGGACCTGAGGTCAAATCTCAACTCTGCTATTTGATCTCAGTGATCTTGATCCAATTAATGAACATCTCTGGGTCTCGGTTTGCTCACCTATTAGAAGAGAGGTTAGATTAGTTGGGCACTATGATCTCTTATAACTCTAAATTATATTTGCTCCAAGCCAATTTGCTTCAAGACCTCTGGTGAGAGAGAAACTACTACATTTCAAGGAAGCCTGTTTCATGGTTAGATAGCTCAAGTTAGCAAGTTTTTCCTTCCAACAAGCCTAACTCAAACTTTCCCAAATTTCTCCTAATTGCTCCCAATTCTGCCTTCTGAAGTCAAGAAGAGCAAATCAGATCCCTATTCCATGTGATAGTTCTTCAGATACTTGAATACAGCTATATCATACCTCATCGCCCTCCCTCTAGGTCCTCTCTTCTAGTTAAACATCCCTAGTTCCTCCACTTGGTCCTTATGTGGCATGATCTCAAGATCTGACCATACGGGTAACTCTCCAATTTATCAATATATTTTTCCAAAAATGTATTGCCCTGAATTTAACATAATATTCTTGATGTGGTCTGATCTAAGAAAAAAACAATGGGACTATTAGTGCTATAGTCCTTGATGCTGCCTGTTTTAATGTAGCTTAAGGTGGGAGGGATTATCTTTCTTGTCAAACTACCATAATTATAATTCTTACTGAATTTGCAGTCCACTAAAACCTCCAGATCCTTTTCTCTGATGAACTGCTTTCTGTCCATACCTTCTCCACTAGGGAGCCATTTGGACTGTATTGTGATGATATTTTTCCCTAGTGCATTTACTTAGCTAAATACAACTTACTTTGGCTAAGTGTTTTCCCTTTTGAATTATACTTTGTTTTTGTTAATGTTATTATTAGTTTGGGCTCCCTGTGAACAGAAAAAAAAAGATTATGACAGAAGTTATCATTTCTGGAGCATTCTGGGTGGCAGAAGTTATCCATCATGGTATTAAGAATTTGTAATGCATATGACAAATGGATCACTAACTCTGCATGCTTATGTGAATATGTATATCTGCTTGACATATATGTGTATACACTAAGTAATGTATGTCCCCACAAAGAGTACCAATAAACAATTTAGTCTTAGTCTTAATGTTTTAAAATGTTTTACTTTCCTATGATATTGTTTCATATCTCTCTAAAAATAGATTATAAATCCAATAGGGACTGGAAGTTATTGCAGCACTGTTTGAGTATTTCTGAACTGACCTGTGATGATCAGAGGAGGTTTATGGGGTCTCTTCCTATTTACCAGCCTATCTTTTTTCCCTAAGCAAAATCCTTTTCTTTTTCTCCAAAATGATCTTCTGGTTGTTTAATGACTATACTATCTGTCACTGAGGTGAACCTGATTTAGCAATAAAATGTGTTCTGCCGCATGTTTGTCAGTCTGTAATTTCAGTAAAAATACCTTGATACTTATGAAAAGTGCACCATATAAATCAATAATGTCTGAATAATGCACAAATCCAAAGTGCCTTCCTTAGGATGGAAAGAGAAAAGTATAATCCTAACTTTTTTTTCAGAATAAGGCAAATAAATGATAATTCTGATGCTATTGCCTGGGAAACACTCAAATGGACTTTGATTTTCAAATGAAAAAAAAAAAAGTAAAAAGCATCAAGCATTCTGTGTACATGGAGGAGACCACCCCTTTCCTTACCACCACCACCAAAATATTTACACGCTGTAAATATCTTGGTCTGGAGATCCGACTGGTCATCTGATAGTTCAGCAACAGTCTCAGGGAAGAAAGAAAAATATGTCTCTTGGTTTTAGAGGAAGGAAAAGGAAAACAACTCCAATAATTACATTATTTAATTCCAAGCTGCAGAGGAAACATTTTCTTTTATGAAAAACCAGTGAAGCAAGACTACACAGAATTTTTCTATCTGGCTACAGAAAACCCAACACTATTTGTTTATGGTACTACCAATTGAGAAAATGTGCTTTCACAGCAAAACCCATCAACATGAAGGAGAAATATGGCGGACACTTGGTAGTATATGTCAGCATGTGGGGGAAAGTGACCTCCCTCCCACTCAGCAATCCTCCTCTAAAAACCCAGGATCAATTCAAACACTATAGCCTTTGTCTACAAATTACTTTGCTGAATCTATTACGAGGTAAAATTCTGTTAATTTTTTCTATCACTTCTTTAAAAGAGAGAAAAAATGAAGTAGAAAGCATTAAAGGGAAGCATTTGTAATTCTTTTGAATTTCATTTTCAGAATTATTCTCTCTCTCTCTCTCTCTCTCTCTCTCTCTCTCTCTCTCTCCTCTCTCTCTCTCTCCTCTCTCTCCACATAAAATAATAAGAAAAATATGCTTTACACATTGCATCCTCATCTTTCAAACTGGACCTTTTCAAGGGTGTCCTTTGGAGTCTGCTAGCTATGGAGACCATATTCCTGTTGGAAAGCATGAGGGTGTTGGTATCACATTTCTTTTGGAGAGTACCAGTTCCAATTTGCCAGTCTGTGGATATCATATTCTTAAGGTGAGAGTGCAAATTGCAGTTTGTCAGCTATAGCCACTGGGCTAGTTCTGGAAAATGATCAGGATAGGATATTCAGAGAGAGATGAATTGAGTCGTGACAGGGTTTTTAAAAGGAATCTTCATCCATTAAATGTGTGGGATTTTTCTTTCGCATTTTGGAAGGGTTCCTCCAACCCCCATTTTGGTGGTAATTCATTATATTTACAAGATTAATCACCAGCCATAAAATCTCACATGTTTAATGTCCTTGGCTCATTCTTTAATGCATCAATATTAGTAAATGTAATACAATAAATTGTGTCATCCAGTGTATGAGTTTTTGAAAGAGAAAGCCAAATGTAAGAAAATGGAATTGGCTGGCTTCTAGGAACTAGAGAGCTGTGTGGGAACATTTAGACTTTTAAAAATCATAAGCCTTCTCCCTTCATCACTTCCCCCTTCAGTCACGGCTATTGTTCTTGCAACAAGGCCCTTTAATAGCCCAGAACCAGGTTAGAGAGAGACTGGTTATCACTGTTAACCACGTGAACATGACATTACACAAGAAAATGGATTTTGGGGATTTCTAGCCCGTTTCCCCTGTTGCTTTCAGTGTAAATATGGTTGCCTCATCTCTTCCTTAAAATAGCTTCCTTGTCCCAGGACTAAGTTGAAGTGAGGTTTAACACAACCTGAGCTCAAGTTGCTTTCAGTGACATTCTAGATACTTTGAAAAAGCTCGTGTCCTGTTCTTTGCTCTCTTTGAGCAGTTAATTAGGTTTTTGCCTTTATACTTTAGGCTTTACCTTCTAGAGGATAAAATGAAAGCTTGCTTTAAAGCTGGTAGTTTAAATCCTTACTCACAATATCTTGATTTGAAATTACTAGCTCTGTTGCTTACCTCCTGATCTTTATCACTCAGAAAGAAGACATGGGAAAGCTGGACCAACTCCAACTGTTTGCATTTGACATATTCCCTTGATTATTTTAATTATTTATGACAAGAACCACTGACTTAATGCCTTTGGATCTTCATCTCCCTCTTTCTAATGATTCACAATAGCACACACACACACACACACATATATATAAAAAATTTCATTTATTTTACACAATAACCCTATGAAATAGGTGCTGTTATTATCCCCATATCATAGAAACTTAGGCCAAAATAGGCTAAGTGACTTGATCATAGTCACACAACTAGGAAGTGTGTGAAACAGAATTTGAACTCAGGTCTCCCTGACTCCAAGACCAACACTCAATATATGGTAAAAATCCAGATCATGGAATATGATAATCTACTGACTTGTTAAAAGCATGGATAGGAATTTCCCCATTTATTTAGACTTCTTTTTTCCCCAAATTTACTTGTAAAAACAACTTTTAACATCGATTTTTAAAACTTTGTGCTCCAAATTCTCTTCCTCCCCCCTCCCCACCCCACCCTCTTAAGAACTCAAGCAATTCAATGTAAGTTATACATGCATAGTCGTGCAAACCATTTCCACATTAGTCAGGTTCTAAAAGAAAACAGACAAAAGAAACTTTAGAAAAAGGAACTAAAAAAATTATGCTTCAATTTGTATTCAGACACCATCAGTTCTTTCTCTAGAGATGGATTGCATTTTGCATAAGTCCTTCAGAGTTGTCTTGGATCATTGTATTGCTGAAAATAACTGTCATTCATAGCAGATCATCTTACAATATTGCTAGTATTTTATATCTAATACATTTCACTTTGCTCATATAAGTCTTTCCAGGTTTTTTCTGATAGCATCCTGCTCATCATTTCTTATAGCACAATATTGTTCCATCATATAATCTCATCCCACAATTTGTTCAACCATTCCCCAATTGATGGACATCTCAATTTCGAATTCAACTTTTTAGGGTTTTTATCTCTTTTTTGATACCAACCTAGTAGGGGCATTACTAGGCCAAGGAGCATACATCATGGTATTATAGCCCTTTGGCCATAGTTCCAAATTTTTCTACAGAATGTTTAAATCAGTTTACAACTTTACCAAGAGTGTATTAATGTCTCATTTTCCCCATATCCCTTACAATATGTATCATTTTCCTCTGCTGTCCTATTATCCAATTCAATATGTATGAGGTAGTGCCCCAGAATTGTTTTGACCTGCATCTCTCCAATCAGTAGTGAGTTAGAACATTTTTTCACATGTTTATAGGTAGATTTGATTATTTCATTTGAAAACTTCAAATATTTTCATCATCTATCAATTGGGGAATGACTCTTATTTTAACAAATTTAACTCAGTTCTCTATGTGTTTGAGAACTGAGGCCTGACAGACAAACTTGCTTCAAATTTTTTTTCACAGTTACTATTGAGAACTGTATTTCCCTCCATCTTATTCCCTCCCCCTGCCATTTACTCTATTTCCTATCTTCTTTCACCATATCCTTTCTCAAAAGTGTTTTGCTTCTGACCATGCCCTCCCCCAATCTGCCCTCCCTTCTCCCCCCCTCCTTATCCTCTTTCCTTCCTACTTTCCTGCAGGCTAAGATACATTACTATACTCAATTTAATGTGCATGTTATTCCCTCTTTGAGCCAATTCTGATGAATAAGGCTCACTCACTCCCCCACACCTCCCCCATCTTTCCCTCTACTCCATAAGCTTTTTCTTGCTTCTTTTATGTGAGATACTTTAGTCCATTCCACCTTTCCCTTTCCTTTTCTCCTAGTACATTCATATCACCCCTTAATTTTAAAGATATCATCCCTTCATATTCAAATCATACCTGTGCCCTATATCTAAGTATACTCCATTCAGCTGCCCTAATAATGAGAGAGTTCTTATTGGTTACAAATATCATCTTCCCATGTAGGAATATAAACAGTTTAACCTTTTAATGTCCCTTGTGATTTACCTTCTAATGCTTCTCTAGGGTCTTGTATTTAAAAGTCAAATTTTCTATCCAGCTCAGGTCTTTTCATCAAAAATGCCTGAAAGTCTTCTCTTTCATTGAATTCCCATCTTTTCCCCTGAAAGATTATACGAAGTTTTGCTGAGTAGGTTATTCTTGGTTGTAATCCCAGTTCCTTTGCCCTGCAGAATATCATACCCCAAGCCCTCCAATCCTTTAATGTAGAAGCTTCTACATCTTGGGTTATCCTGACTGTGGCTCCATAATACTTGATTTTTTTCTTTCTGGCTGCTTATAATACTTTCTCCTTGACGTGGAAGCTCTGGAATTTGGCTACAATATTCTTGGAAGTTTTCTTTTGGGAATCTCTTTTAGGAGGTGATCTGTAGATTCTTTCAATTTCTATTTTATCTTCTGCTTCTAGAATATCAGGGCAATTTTCCCTAACAATTTCTTGGAAGATGATGTCTAAGCTCTCTTTTTGATCATGGCTTTCAGGTAGTCCAATAATTTTCAAATTATCTCTCCTGGATCTATTTTTCAGGTCAGTTGTTTTTCCAATGAGATATTTCACATTGCCTTCTATTTTTTCATTCTTTTGGTTTTGATTTATTGTGTCTTGATTTCTCATAAAGCTTCCATTTGCTCACTCCTAATTTTGAAGGAATTATTTTCTTCAGAGAGCTTTTGTACCTCATTTTCCATTTGGTCAATTTTGCGTTTCAAGCTGTTGATTTTTTTATCAGGATTTTCTTGTATCACTTTCATTTCTCTTTCCATTTTTTTCATCTACCTCTCTTTCTTTTTTTCAAAGTCCTTTTTGAGCCCTTCCATGTCCTGAGACCAATTCATATTTTTCTTTGAAGCTTTGGATGTAGGAGGTTTGACTTTGTTATCTTCTTCTTTGAGTGTATTTTGAATTTCCTTGTCACCATAGAAACTTTCCAGGGTCAGCATTTTTTTCTGTTTGCTCATTTTCCCAGTCTATTTCTTGACTTTTAACTCTTTCTTAAAGTGGGACACTGCTTCCAGGCTGGATGGTGCACTGTTCCAAGCTTCAGGGGGTTTGAGCAGCTGTTCTCTAAGATTTCTAGGAATTTGTAAGTCCTTAGTTCTTCCAAGGTGGTATGATTTAAGAAGAGGTATGTTCACCATTCTTCTGGCCTATACTCTAGTCTGGAAGCAACCACAGTCCTACTTCTCTGCCCTGGAACCCGGAACAAAGCCCCGCCCCACTGTGGCTGTAAGCTCTTGTATTTGTGCTCCTTTCCCTCCTGGGATGGCCACCCATGACTGCAAGCTCATGTTTCAGTGTATTGTACCATAGAATACACAATTGAACAATGTTTGGCACAAAATTAGACAAGAGGAAAGCAGACTGGATTGTCTTTGGGTAATTGCAAAGCTTCTTTGGTGACCTCAAACTTCTCCCAGAAACAAATGCCCATCTTTTAAATACCTGTTTTCTACCAGTATTGTTATGCAACTACAAACCATGGAGTATTACAGTCTTCAAAGAATTAAAAATGAGCATCAAACAGAGGACAGTGAAAAGACACATGCTGGATGAAAGTAAGCCATGTTGAATAGACCTCTATCCCCAACCCCCATGGCAAATACAGTAAGACATGACAGTAGTGAAATAGAATGAACAAAAATAAATGAGTTGTAATCTTTTTCATAGGAAGGAATATGCATGATTACATATCAATGATGAGATCACAGATCCATCTGGATATTTAGGGTTCTAATGCCCTATGCTGATTTTTTTTTCAAAGTATGGAGGTGTCCTTGGGTTTATAAAGGCCATAGTACTGGCACACAAACTCACCTATGTACAATGAGGAATGAACATAGAACATTCATACTGAAGATACATACATAGGTCTGAGTGGTTCCACTGGTTTGGATGACTCCAACAATGCAGATCTGAACTGATTGTCTCATTCCAGCTATAGTCAGACAAGCTCAGTGCAGATGGAGCTGTTATTTCACTATTTCTGTTCTATTAAACTCCAGGAAGCACATTTTAAAAGGAGCATCAGTAAATCAAATGAAGGGGGCACCTAGGTGGCACAGTGGATAGAGCATGGGCCCTGGAGTCAAAAGAACCTGAGTTCAAATCCAGCCTCAGACACTTGACACTTACTAGCTGTGTGACCCTGGGCAAATCACTTAACCCCAATTGCCTTATCAAAAATAAATAAATAAAATAAAGTCAGTAAGCATTTATTAAATGCCTATTTTATAACAGGCATAGTGCTAAGTACTAGAGATACAGAGGCAAAAGAAAGTTCACATTCTAATGGATAGGACATGCAAACAACTATCTACAAATAAGATATTTACAGAAAAATGAATATAATCAACAGAAGAAAGGCACTAGTGTTAAAGGGGACTGGAAAAAAATCAATAAATGGCAGCCCACAGAAAGGCAAGAAATCAATATAGTAAGAAGTTACAAGACCATGAAGGATATTAGAAGAAAAAAAACTGATTGGTTTAAGATCATAGAAGAGAAAATTCAAGGAATCATGATAGCCTTTAAATATTTGAAAGACTTTTATGTGGAAAAGAAAAATAAGACTTATTCTGCTTGACTTCAGAGACAAGAGCTAGGATATAATGACCTGCTGTATGAAAGGAGTAAGCTTCCTTGTCATTTGAGAGGTCCCATAACTTCTCATGGGAGATGTTATAGAGGAGAATCATGTAGCTTAGTAACACTGGCCTACTTGCTATCCTTTCCATGCAACATTCTGTTTCCCATCACTGTGCCTTTGCCCTGTCTGTCCCCCATGCCAGTAATGCTCTCCTTCACCGCTACCTCTGGGTATCCTGGCTTCTTTCAAGACAGTTCAAACACTACCTTCAGCAGGAAGCCCGTCCGGTCATTCCAGCCACTTGATCCCCTCCCCCCACCACAGTCAGTTTCTTTCTATTCATTATGTGTTGTTTATGTACCTAAATATTTATATGTTGTCTCAACTATTAGTAAGTATGTGAGATCCCTGAAGCGAGGTGCTCTTTTTTCTGTTTTTCTTATTTTTTTGTATTCCCAGGTCTTATCACAGAACTTGGCACATGGTAAGTGCTTAATAAATGCTTGTTGATTGATTCATTCATCTGTTGAAAGACCAGGGGTTTAAATTATACTGTCTCTGAGCCACCTCTTTCCAGTTCTGAGCTCATCATTCTATTGCAGTGTGTTACATATGAAAGTACTTAAAGTTCAGAGTTTAACCCTCTTACAATATTTGCATAGAAGGAATAACATTGATGTAATAGCCTGATGGCATTCTACTGTCTGTGACTGTGATATCTGGGTATGCAAGGGAAGATTATGAAATAATTAGAAAGATATATGTATCTATGTAATAGCATCATTTTTGTTCATTTCACTCATCTCATCATTTATTTAGCTAAAGACATGTTTTGTAAGGAAGTCATTGTATCAACATTGCAACAATTGTAACATTGTAACAACAATAACCATTCTAATGAGAATAATTCATATTTTCATGGTACTATGTTTTCTGAAGGGTCTTCCTAACACTTCAGTGAAGTTGGTAATACAAGTATCATTATTCCCATTTTGATGATTAGAAAACTGAACTGTGGGCCGTAGATTTCAGAGCCAGGATTCCAAGCCAGATCATTTGACTTCTAGTATGTTGCTCTTTTCCGTATATCACTCCGATTTGTTCTACCTCGTCTGGTCCCATGTTTAGGTCAGAGACTAGGGGAGGGGGAAAAAAGGACGATGAAGGCCAAGTCCCAGAAGAAGCAGTTTCTTACTGAAAGTCAGATAATGTTAAGTTTGGTTTTAAGTTTTTGCAATGACCATCAAAGTTTCTTTAGGAAGGAGGACGTTACACAGCCAAGAGGAAACCTAGAGAGGAAACTAGAGGCAGAAACTCTGCTTATGGGGCAGCTAGGTGGTGCAGTGGATAGAGCACCGGCCCTGGAGTCAGGAGGACCTGAGTTCAAATGCTGCCTCAGACACTTGACACTTACTGGCTGTGTGACCCTAGGCAAGTCACTTAACCCCAATTGCCTCACCAAAAAATTTTTAAAAAGAAACCACTTATATTCAAACCTTAGTCACTTAGAAATATATCTTCATTGGAAGGTAAGCTCCATGGGAACATGCTAGTTAAAGAACTGCTATATTTTTTTTTCCTTTAGAGCAAATTGGAATCTGGAAGCAGTAGAAAGCAGAGGACAGAGAGAGCAGGAGGTCCAAGTTTTGTTGTTCTGTCTTTGAGAGAAAATGGTTACTAGGGGAAAGCTGTGCTGTCAGCCTAATTAGCAATTGTAGGATTAAGTGATACTGCTTTCTGATTTAAAACACACACACACACACACACACACACACAGCTAGATAAATATGGATGCAGATACTTTTAAAAGAGAGCATTTGATGATTAGGGCCCTGGGAGTTTGGGGTCCTAAGCAAAGAGTTAAAGGGAATTTAAAACTCAAAATTAGGCCGTGTTTCAATTGATAAAATGACTTTAATTCAGTTAACAAATATTTGTTCAATACCTACTCTGTGCCAGGCACTGTGATAGACACTGGGGATTCAAGCACAAAGAATGAAATAGGCCCTACTTACAATGAGTTTATGTTCTAATAGTCAAGAGGTGAAATATTAAGTCTGGAGAAGAATTTAAGTAGGTCAATTTGACTAGAGCATAGAACGTGGACAGTTCTTTTGGTTCTGTTTGTATAAAAAGCATCACTGCCTAAATCATGGGCTAAATCAGTATTATGAAAGAGGACCTTGAATATAAATTAGTCCAATCACCTCTCTTACATATTGGAGGGATGGAGGGAGGTAAGAAGCAGGGGTTATCTAACTTGATCCTCACAACAACCCTATGAAGTTGATGATATTGTGATCCCCATTTTCCAGTTGAGGCAACCAAGGAAGACATAAGTTAAAGGATTGCCCAGGGTCACACTGCCAATAAGTGCCTGAGGCCAGTTTTTTAAATCAGGTCTTTCTGACTCCAGGCCTGGCACTCTACCCCCTAGTTAAGCTAATTTCAAGATGAAAACATCCTGGTGCTCTGATTCCTAGTTCAGTACTCTTAGATATCATCTAAGAAAAGGAGGCTAAGTGGAAGTAGTATACGTCTCAAATGCATAGTAAGACTCTTGGCTTATCTTTAGTTACTAGCAATGGGTATGATGACAAAGGCATATAAATGGAGCAAAGCATCAGAGATGAGCTTTGGAGGTTTCACGTTCACCTGGCTATAGGAATAAGAGGCATTTAATCTAGTTCATGCTTCATTTAGTGTTTGCCTATAGCAATCAGACTAGCCTATGTACTGTGAGGTTCACAATGCAGTGAGAGGAAGAAGACCAAGGCAGAACTGCTGAGTAAGTCTTCAGGAAGCTGACAGTAACTGGACTATTTGTGCTTTATTTCCATCCATTTGTTTAATATGATTTTGGCTGCTGACAAAAGTGGTAAGAAGTTCATTTGGCATGCCTTTGTTCTCAGGGTCATATCCTCTATCATGCAAAGCCAGAATGCAACAGACATGAGGGGAGGGAATTGGGGATGGAGGAGAGGAGTTCCAGATCTGAGCAATGGTGATATATTCTGTAGACTCTAAGAATCATGTATATGATATTTCATGTCCAAATTTAATCCCCTGTCATGTGGAAAGGATGTCCAACAGTGGGCATTGTATAGGACATGAGGAAGAAGGCCTTGCAAATTTAATACTATCAAATGTTGCAATATTACTTGGGGGCTGCTAGGTGGCACAGTGGATAAAGCACTGGCCCTGGATTCAGGAGGACCTGAGTTCAAATCCGGCCTCAGACACTTGACACTTACTAGCTGTGTGACCCTGGGCAAGTCACTTAATCCTCCTTGCCCTGCAAAAAACCCCCAAACAACAGTAATATTACTTAACTTTGACTGTAGCAGTTGGTGGTGGCAGGAGTAGAAGACACATAAGCATTAGAAAAACCATCCTAAAATAAGCCAATTTTTATCTTCTTTATAGCTTACTTAAGCACAATATGGCAGCAAATTATCATGGAGTGCATCCATAAAATGTATCACGTGCCATAATTGTGCATAAGAGTTGGCATATAGGATTTTTTTCCCTTAGGGAATACCATGTATAAAGACTATATCTAATGAGAAGATCACTAAAAGGGCAAGATTCTTTCTGAGCAAAGATATTCAATAACCCAGTCCTGTGGTAAGGGTGATTCTTTCATGGATGACTTGAACATACCAAAGAGAAAAGTGATACAATTGTGTTCTCCTTTAAACAGGATTTCATGTTTACAATTCAGCCTGGCAAATCCACCACACTTACTCATTGGAAGCATTTTTAAGCAGAGACATAACTTTGTTGGCTTGAGTTTTCAACAGCATCTCAGCTGTCTTAACCAACCCCCAGCTCTGTCAAGCAACTCTGACACCCTCATTAGGCAAAAAGCAGTTTTGCAATCATGTAATTGCGATATTTTGTTGGAATGTCTTAAAAGCATTCTGGCCAAGTGATAATGAGAGGATTGTTTAAAGAATCTTGGAGAGTTACAACCCAGATAAGCCTCTACCAACATTTAAGAGTTACTTCATCAATACATGTCAAAAATGAAAATCTCTTCCACCTAAGTTAGATTCCCTAGAGATGTACAGCGGACCTTGATAAGATGCTAAAGGTTTATCAAATGCTTTATGTACTTATATAAGTTATCCCTGTATTCTCCTCCAGGTTTCATACTTTAGGTCACCTGAGTTTTGGAGAATCTATTGTAAATTTCATCATCACCAATGTTTCCTTCCTCCTACCCCTGCAAAATAAAACAAAAAACACAACCGCAGTTATTATAGAGCTTAAATTATGCATTTAATTTTTACATTTTTCTTTTACCTTTTTATAACAACTTATTTTCAGGAGTAGCAATGAAGGAAAAAATGAGAAGAAATTTTTCATTTATCCAGAAAACTGAAAAGTTTCTAAGTTCATCTCATTTGCTCATGGCAAATCGCTAGAGATATCCACATAGTGTTATGGTATTTCATTGGTAACCAAACATGATAGTCACAATGTGGTAGTAAGCCCTTCAGCAGGACTTATATAATGCTGTTTTAAGTTCTTAAAAGCTTAAATAATTTAAGCAATCAAAACTTAAAACAGTATGAAAATTTCTGGGACACTACATTTTATACCTTGGCTGTATTATTTATAGCTACATATCACCCACCTCAATAGCACGGAAAAAGATACGAATCCAGTTTATCATTAACTTGACTAAGAGATTCAGTTGCTTGAAAATGTAGAAAGATCTAATTATAACACTGGTAAATTTAAACATTGTTGTTACTATTTGTGTATGCTGAAAAGAGCAAAGTACTATTATATGAGAAATTCCTCTCTCAGCAAACTTTCTAATTGCAGAATCTCAAAGCTGGAAGACTTCCGAGGTCATCTAGTCTAATACATACCTGAACAAGAATCCTCCTCTGCAATATCTCTCTTCAAATCCAGTTTTTGCTAAAATACCCACAAGGAGAGGGAATCCTCAAACTAGAAGACAGCTATCCACTTCTGGATGGCTCTGTTTTAGGAAACGTTCCTTACAGGGGCAGCTAGGTGATGAAGTGGATAAACCACCGGCCCTGGATTCAGGAGGACCTGAGTTCAAATCTGGCCTCAGACACTTGACACTTACTAGCTGTGTGACCTTGGGCAAGTCACTTAATCTTCATTGCCCCACCAAAAAAAGGGGGGGGGAACGTTCCTTACATCCAACCTATGCAACTCTTAGTCAATATTTCTAGTCCTGTGAAATTGAACAAAGTAGAAAAAAAAATGTAATCCTTTTCTATGCAGCAAACATTCAAATACCCCCTCACACACACATACACCAAGTTTTGGCTTCTCCAGACTATATATCTTTTGGTCCTTCCACCAATCCTTTTATGACTGTCTCCAGTACTCTCCCCATCCTAGTTGTCTTCCTTTGAAGAAAGTTTCAGTTTCTCAATGTCTTTATTTAGCTTTTAAAGCCCTTCACAGCCTATCTTCCAATAGTTAATTACTTCCCTTCCAGCACTCTGTGATCCAGCCAAACTGGCCTTCTTTCTGTTCCTCACATATAACACCCCATCTCCCATCTTCATGTCTTTGAACTGGCTGCCCTCCATTCCTAGAATGTATTCCTTCCTCATCTCTCCCTCACAGAAATACTCTCTTCTTTCAAAATACAGCTCAAAAACCACCCTCTACATGAAGCCTTTCTTGAGACCCCAACCTGCTAGTGCCCTCCCTTTTTAATTACCATGTATTTAACTACTTTGTATTGATTTACATTCTCTGTTTTCTGTGTGTGTGTGTGTGTGTGTGTGTGTGTATATAAACTCATACCATTTATAATGTATGTATTAAGCAATTATGTATCTATGTATGTACTTTTTCCCTTCCTCTGTAGAATGAAAACTACTTTCCAATGAGGATTTTGCCTGGCACATAGTAAATGATTAATGGATAGAAGGGAACTGCTACATTAGATTCATCCCAATATTGTTTCCTGTCAATATATCTTTTTGGTTCTTGACTTTGTCAACCAACATGTTGTCTTTCTTTCTCGGCTTTGGGTCATCTACTAATCTCTTCAGTATGCCTTCACATGAGTCAGTAATAAAAATGTTAAATAATACAGGACCAAGGTTAGATCCCTAGAGGATTCTACTTAAGCCAGTCCTTCGAGTCAACGTTGAGTCTTATTGTGAATTAACCTTTAAAGTTCACA
Organism: Dromiciops gliroides; assembly: GCF_019393635.1. NCBI lineage: Eukaryota > Metazoa > Chordata > Mammalia > Microbiotheria > Microbiotheriidae > Dromiciops > Dromiciops gliroides. Next base: position 131,032,727 of record NC_057861.1, on the reverse strand, counting down.
TTCCCTACCTCTGATTTGCAAGGCCTTTACAATGATACCTAAGAACTCAGTGGCTATCAGAAGACTTGTTATGTTTAGGAATAGAGAACAGGTCTTATATTTATTCTATATCCAATATAGCCCTTTCTTTCTTCTTTAAAATATAATAAACACTTTTATTTTTTATTTTGAGTTTTGAATTCCAAATTCTATCCCTCCTTCTCTTCCTTCCCTTTCCCCTCCCTGAGGTGGTAAGCAATCAGATATAGGTTATACATATGCAACTAGGTAAAACATTATCAGATTAGTCATTTTGTATAAGGAAACTTGAATAAAAGAAAAAAATGAAAGTGAAAAATAGCACACTTCAATATGAGTACAATGAATACCAGTTCTTTCTTTGGAGGGGGTTAGTATGCTTTATCGTTAGTCCTTTGGGATTGTCTTGGATCATTTTATTGCTGAAAATAAATAAGTCATTCACAGTTCTTCATCAAACAATATTGCTGTCACTGTGTATAACAGTTCTCATGGATCTGCTCACTTCACTATGCATCAGTTTATATTGTTATTCCAGGCCTTTCTGAAATCATCCTGTTTGTAATTTCTTTTGGAAAAATAATATTCCATCACCATCATATACCACGGCTTGTTTAGCCATTCACCAATTGATGGGAATTCCTTTGATTTCCAATTCTTAGCCACACAAAAAGAGCTGCTATAGGGGCAGCTAGGTGGCACAGTGGATAGAGCACCGGCCTTGGATTCAGGAGGACCTGAGTTCAAATCCGGCCTCAGACACTTACTAGCTGTGTGACCCTGGGCAAGTCACTTAACCCCAATTGCCTCACCAAAAAAAAAAAAAGATCTACTATAAATATTTTTTTGCAAAGAGGTCTTTTTCTCTTTTCTGGGATGACTTTGGGATATAAACCTAGGAGTGGTATTGATGGATCAAAGGGTAGGCACAGTTTTATAGCCTTTGGGGTATAGTTCCAAATCGTTCTCCAGAATGGTTGGATCTTTTCACAATTCCACCAACAGTGGATTAACATCCCAGCTTTCCCACATCCTCTCCAACATCCAATATTTTCCATTTTTAATATATTTGTCACTCTGATAGGCGTGAGGTGATATCTCAGAGTTGTTTTAATTTTTGTTTCTTTGATCAATAGTGATCTAGAACATTTTTTCATATGACTATAGATAGCCTTGATTTCTTTGTCTGAAAACTGCCTGTTAATATCCTTTGACCATTTATCAACTGGGGTATGACGTGTATTTTTATAAATTTGATTCTGTTCTCTATGTATTTGAGAAATGAGGCCTTTATCATAGGTACTTGTTTCAAAAATTCTTTCCCAGTTTTCTGCTTTCCTTAAAATCTTGGTTATATAGTCCTTTATTTTTTAAGTAATAAAAATTTTTATTTATACTTTTAAGTTCCAATTTTTATCCCTCCCTCCTCTTCCCCCTCCCTCAGGTGGCAAGCAATCAGATATGCGTTATACATGTATGATTATGTAAAACATTACCATATTAGTTATTTTGTACAAGAAAACTTGAATAAAAGAAAAAATGAAAGAAAGTGAAAAATAGCATTCTTCAGTCTGTGTTCAATCAATATCAGTTCTTTCTTTGGAGATGGATAGTGTGTTTCATCAATAGTCCTTTGGGATTGTCTTGGATCATTGTATGGTTGAGATTAGTTGTCATTCACAGTTCTTCATGAAACAATATTGCTGTCTCTGTGCACAATGTCCTCTTGGTTCTGCTCCCTTCTCTATACATCAGTTTATACAAGTCTGTCCAGGCCTTTCTGAATTCATGCTGCTTGTCATTTCTGGTAGCACAATAATATTCCATCACCATCATATACCGCAGCTTGTTTAGCCATTCCCCAATTAATGGGCACTCTTTTGATTTCCAGTTCTTAGCCACCACAAAAAGAGATGTATATAGCCCTTTCTTAACATAGTACTTGCTGTATTAGTTGGTTATTTGATGTGATTTATCCCATGAAGCAGACTCTTTGTCATAGTGAATGGAATGGTGGCCTGGAATCAGGGAAACCTGCTTTTAAATCCTTCCTCAAACACTAGCTGGCTCTATGACCCTGGTCAAGTTACTTAACCTATCTTAGCTTCAATTTTCTCATCTACAAACTGGGGATGATAATATCACCTCCCTAACAGGTTTGTTATAAGGGTCAAAAGAAATAACATATGAAAAGTACTTTGCAAACTCTAAAACTCTATATAAATGTTAGCCAATAAGATTTCCTTCTCTTCCTCTTCCTCCTTTTTCTTCTTGAAAATGGGTTGCCATAACTAAAGATTTTCTCACTTAGTGGCCACCTTACCAATGAGTATCCAGCCATAGGTGACACAGTGGACAGAGTACAGGACTTGAGGTCAGGGAGACCTGATTTCCAATCCTGCCTCGGTCCCTTACCACATAGGTGACCCTGACAAAATCACTTATCCCTCCATCTCCCTCAGTTTCTTCATCCATAGAATGAGAACAATAATAGTACATCATAGAGCCAGCCAGTGTGCTGAGTGCTGGAGATAAGAAGGAAAGACCAAAAAAACAAAAACAAAAACAAAAACCCTGTTCTCACAGAGTTTACATTCTAATAGGGGAGGTGACATGTAAAAAAAAACATGTACAAACAAGAGAGGATACATTGGAGATAATCTTAGAGGAAAAACACTAGAAATAAGGAATATCAGGAAAGGCTTCTTGCAGAAGGTGGGATTTTGCAGGGACTTGAATGAAGGCAGAGAGACTAGGAAGCAGAGATAAGGAGGAAGAGAATTCTGGGCATGGGAAACATCCAGTAAAAATTTAGATATTTCATGTGTAAAGGAGATGGAAAAGGGAGTAAGGTATAAGAACACTGGAAATATTGAAAGGGGCCAGGTTATGAAGGCTTTTGAATGCCAAACAGAGTATTTCATCTTCGATCCTGGAAGTGAAAGGGAGTTAATGGTGTTTATTGAATGGAGAAGACTGGGGTTGACATGGTCAGACCTACACTTTAGGAAGATCAGTTTGATAGCTGAGTGAAGAATGGATTGGAGTAGGGAGATACTAGGGACAAGTAGATCAACCAAAAGGCTATTGTAATAGTCCAGGCCATGAAGTAATTAGGGTGGTAGCAGTGTCAGAGGAGAGGAGGTCAATATAAGAGACTTTATGAAGTTAGAATTAACAGGATTTGGCAACAGATTGGATCTGAGGGGTGAACGAAAATGAGATGAGGGTGACACCTTGGTTATGAGCTTGGGTGGCTGGGAAGATGATGGTACACTGGACAATAATAGGAAAATTAGGAAGAAGGGAGGATTTGGGGAAAAGATAATGAGTTCAGTTTTGCACATGTTGAGTTTAAGATATCTAAGACAATTACTTAACAAGGCTGGATGTCGAGAGGTTAGGGCTAGAGAAGTCTATCTGATAAGCATAGATATTACAGTTTAATCCATGGGAGCCAATGAGATCACCAAATGAAATATCTTGGAGTGAAGAGGGAAACGGTGAAGAGAAGAGGTATCAGGACAGAGTCCTGAGTAACATTTACAATTAATGAGCATGACTTGGGTGAAGATGGATCAAAGGAGACTGAGAAGGAGTGGTTTAACAGATTGGGAAAGAACCAGGGGAGAGTAGTATCAAGAAAACTTAGCGGGCAGCTAGGTGGTGTAGTGGATAAAGCACTGGCCCTGGATTCAGGAGGGCCTGAGTTCAAATCCGACTTCAGATACTTGTTACTTAGTAGCTGTGTGACCCTGGGCAAGTCACTTAACCTTCATTGCCCTGCCCCCCCCCAAAATAAACAACTTAGAGAAAAGATAAGGTTCAAATGAGATAATATACGTATAATATTACATCAATGTTAGCTATTATTGCTAGAGCCCTATCTGAAGCCTTTACAGGTCAGCAGAACCAAAGCTTATAGGATTATCTATTTAGAATAATAAGGGATCTCAGAAGGCATCTAATCAAACTGCCTCTTTTTACAGATGAGGAAACTGATATCCTGGTATAAGAGACACACCCAAAGTCCCCAAGGATAGGATTTGAACTCATGTCCTGGGTGTCAGTCAGTTTTCTTCCCATTATTCCACTATCTCCCTCCCCCAGCCCACTTGGTACTTTACTGGGACAGCCTTTGAGAATCCATGTTTGTTTCCTCATAAAAATGAAATACTATATCAGAGTAGGAAGGAAATAATTTTCAAATGTTGGCAAGATTGTGGTCCTTCATAAAAAATCATCATGGTATAGCAGAAAAAAACACTATACCTGGAGTAAATAGATATGAGTTGTAGTTTTGGGTCTGTCACAAGTCAAAAGATTAGACTTAGAATAACAAGTACCAAATGTAATAATTTCATATCAACTTTTAAAGAAGTCAGAACCCTTGAAGAGAATCAAATTGAGGGTGGATGGGATGGTGAAAAATAGTGAAGGAAAAAAGACAGAAGTGCTTAACTTTTATTTTCCTTCTCTTCTCTGGGAAACAGGCTATTTGGAGTATAAAGAACAAACCAAAAATGGCTAATAGGGAGTTGGTACCCAAGATAAGTAAGGAGCTAATAAAATAACATCAAACTGCTCCTGATGATTTAGTCATTGGCCTCAGATAAATCATAGCCTTAGAGCACAGAAAAAAACAATCAGATATGATTTTTGGAGCCACTACCAAAGATTGTCAAAAGATCTTTGAGGTTCCAAGTCATGTGAGCAGCAAGAGGGGGGCTAGACATTTTCTCTGATCCCCATGACCTCATAAACCTCTCCAAAACAGAAATTATGCACCAAAGATAAACAACTTCATTTATCTCTATGGTCTGGTATACCAGAATCCAAAATAAGGTTTTAAAAACCCAAACAAGTGAAAGCCCATGAACTGATGCTCACTCAGTACACCTCCCCCACCTCCTGGTCTACCTGCATTTGGGCTGTACTACCACCAGACCCAAGGATCCAACACAGGCTAACAAAGCTTATCCCCAAACCCTGTCCTGCCACCTTTTCACTGACATAGAGAACTTGACTCCAGACTGCAGAAGTTCATCTGGGTAACAAACAACCAGGGCTGGGACAGCGCTTCAGGAGCAAAAGCCGGCTGAGGCTGAAGCCCCAGAGAACCAGCACTGCAAACCTCTGAACTGCTGGTGCTGGAGTGGACAATCCTGTAGCACCAATACAGCAGGGTTTTCTGAATTGCTAGTACTGTGCCAGAGAACTAAGGGGCATAGGGAATGAGGCAGGACACCAGCACAAGACACTGCATGTGGGAGAGGCTGTGTAGCACTTCATCAAGACTAAGGGAAAGACCACAGCATCATTCTGGTGCCAATTCTGCCTACCCAGAAGTCACTTAGGGAAAAGACCTAGGCTGATTAATATGGGAGGAGGCAAAGATGCTTTGAGATCCACTCACCAAGGAAACCACCATCACAGAGGACAAAGTCAGAAAGTGAATAGAAGAAAATCAAGGTGGGGGCGGGGAGTTGCAATTGCCAAAAATCTTACAAAGAAGAAAACTCAAAGACCTTGAACATAAGCAGATATATGAACAGGGAATACATTAATCATAGAAGGAAATATAGCCTCCTGATCTAGCAAACAAGTTCAGACATCTATGAATTAATACTGCAAAACAAAAGAAAATGTTTTATCCGATATTTGATGGCACAGAGAACTCTGTGGAACATGAGAACAGGGAACTATAATATGCTATTCTTTTTGGAGGGTGGGGGGAGATGAGGGTTAAGTGATTTGCCCAAGGTCACATAGCTAGTAAGTGTCAAGTGTCTGAGGTCGGATTTGAACTCAGGTCTTCCTGAATCTAGAGCTGGTGCTTTATTCACTGCGCCACCTAGCTGCCACTATAATACACTATTCCTGAGTGATTCAAAAGAGAAATGAGAACTATGAAGGCAGAATTTATGGCCTGCACAGCAAAAATAATGGTGAGAATAGAAAATTTTTAAAAAGCTGGAATCGGCAATAGCTAGTCTCACTGAAGAAACAGAAGAACAATAGATTAGGAATGCAAATATACAGAAGTGAAGGATAATCTAGAAGAGAAGCAAAAAACAATAGCATCGAGCAACTAGTCGGCGCAATGGATAGAGCCTTGGATTCAGGAGGACCTGAGTTCAAATCCGACTTCAGAAACTTGACACTTACTAACTGTGTGATGCTGGGCAAGTCATTTAACCCACAAATAAATAAAACAAAGAAACAATCAAATGACTGAATGAATAGATAAATAAATAAATGGATACATGAATAAATAAATAGAGCAAAAGCATTGAAAGACAATGTGCTCTCTGTGCAAATAAAACATACTGATTTTGAAAATAGCATGCGTAGAGAAAACATAAAGATCACAAGTTTTTTGAGAAGAACAGAACAGGACAAAAAGTCCCTAACACCACAATGAAGGAAATTACAGAAGAGAACTTCCCAGAGTTTCTGAACATAGAAAATGAAATACCAATTGAAAGAATTCACAGAATACCTCCAGAAAAACCCCAAGACTCCAAACTCAAAGACAAATAATAGTTAAAGTTAATAATTCAATTCAGCAACAAGTTCTGCAAGTTATCAGTAGAAAGACTACATAAATAATGTAAGAGTATTCTGCACTCACCAGAAAATGCAGGAGGAAATAGAATATATCTTGAAGAGCAGTGGAGCTTAGGATAAAGCCAAGGTGACCTATCCTACATGGATGCTTAAGCAAAAAGGATGGATATTCAATAATAAAGGCGCATTTGTAACATTTTAAGAAAGAAAGCCAGAACTGAAAAGATTATTTGCTTTTCAAACATCCAAACAGTAGAAATTTAGGAAGAGTGAATAAATTCAGCAGTCAAGGTCAGCAACAGAGAGACAGCAGAGACTAAGAAAATTCTTTTTAAATACATGCAAGAAGACAGGAGTTAGGGCCAAAGTCTGGGGGAGGTAACAGTGAAGAGTCAGGCATGGATCATTATAGACAGAATTTGGCAACTCTATGCCTATAAGGTAAGCATTTTTTTAAAGAGTGACAACATTACAACTGGGGTGGGTACCTGAAAGGTGGATACAGAAGAAAGTATAATTTTCCAGGGTCACACTAAGGGGTAGCAATGAAAGGAAGGAGATCTTTGTGGTCTTAGAAAGAGAGGAGCCTGCAGGAGAATGGGTGAGAAGGAAGGGTGGGGAAAAAAGGAGGAGGGAGGCCTTGCTTTGGTGGTGGGAGGGTGTTCAATTGATAAAGGGGGGTTATTTCTATGAGAGAAGAGAAATGATTTGTGAAGGCAGATGGGGCTCTTGGGCTGGGTGTGGTCTAGGGGGTTGGTATTAGAAAAGTCTATTCATTCTACCTCTGGAGGGAAGGAGTTGAAATTTGGGGGAGAAACTGGCACCTCAGGTATTGGGAAAGCATGGACTCATGGAAGAGATTTTTGAGGCAAATGGGAAAAGTAACATGGGGAGGGTATATATTAGTGGTGGGCTACATAATCGGGGATGTGGTGGAGAAGGAGTCCTGCCATGGGGCAGTGTTTTTCTGACACCAGAAATAATTGGCTTATTCTGAGAGTAAGGCAGAATGGAAGAGGGGAATCCATGAGGCAAGCTCTACAGGGCAGAAGAGAACTTAGAAAGGATTACTTGGAAGTTTTTAATCGCATGAGAAATACAGAGGGGTGTAAGGGCTAAAATTCTAGCTAAACTATCTAAAATCTAATGAGTGGTCACCAATAAATTATAAGCTTTAGCAAGAGTATTTAAATGTTTAAGTATTTATTAAAGAGCATTAGGATCAGAGAGAAAAGTAAAAATCTAACTATTTCTAAGAGACCCCATCATCCGACCCACCATGGCGAGGTTAGGAACCAAAAAGAGACAGAACCCCGCAGCCAGCCTCTGCTTCCTACTTCATGTCCTCCTCCCAGAAATGGGAGGCTCCTCAAGTTGATTGGCTGGTAGCCTTGATAGACAGTACCCACGAGCAAATGTCACTTCTTGATGCTAAGGACCTTGACCACATGGCTTGCCCTCAGAAGCCTTCACCTCATGAAGGCGCTTTGCTACAGTAAGTCTCCAGCAGGTGGCGTCAATCCAATCGTTACAGTGGAGAAAGAGACCAGATAATTATAGGGTCATGAATCAGTAAATGAGAGTCTAGAGTAGAGAATCCTTTTTGGAAAGGAGCACAAAAATGAAATTTAAAAAAACTAATGGAGGCGGGGCGGCTACGTGGTGTAGTAGATAAAGCACTGGTCCTGGATTCAGGAGCACCCGAGTTCAAATCCGGCCTCAGGCACTTGACATTTACTAGCTGTGTGACCCTGGGCAAGTCACTTAACCCTCATTGCCCTGAAAAAAAAAAACAACTAATGAAAAGTGGCAGGTAGGTGGCATAGTGTATAGATTGCAGGGTCTAGAGTCAAAAAGACCTGAGTTCAAATCTGGCCTCGGACACTAATTAGTTATGCTACCCTGGGCAAGTCTCTTAACCCTGTTGGCCTCAGTTTTTCTCATCTGTAAAATGGGCTAGAGAATGAAATGGCAAACCAATCCAGTGTCTTTGCCAAGAGAACCCTAAATGGGATCACAAAGAGTGAAATCAGGTTCTATATCTCAAATGTGTCTTTTCCTTTTCTATTCCCAATGTCACAATCCTCATATAGGCCCCTTAATAACATACACCTAGATTGCTGCACTAGCCTTCCAACAGTTCCTCCTGATTCCACTATCCATCCCCACTAAGGTATTTTTCCTTTTGCTGCCAGGATAATATTTCTTATTAATAGATATGGTCTTATTACTCCTCTGCTAAAAACAAACAAACAAAAAACACTTCAGTGTCATTTTTCCTTAATAAAGACCAAACTCCTCTGGCTACCATTCCAGTCCTTCCACAACCTGGTGGTACCTACACCTTTCCAGTACTATCTGAAAGGGTAGGAGTTTTTGGCTTGGCTGTCATGCTAAGAGGTAGCAAAGTATAGTGTAAAGGGTGTCAGCCTAAGTATCAGGGGAGACCTGGATTTTAATTGTGCCTCTAACACTTACTAGCTGTGTGACAATGGATATATCATTTACCTTCCCTGAACTTCGGTTCCACAATCTGTAAAAATAGGAATGATACTACCTATACTACTTATCTCAAAGTCTTTTTTTGAGGATCAGCTGAGATAATATATGTAAGATTCTTTTCAATCTTTAAAATTATATATATATATATAGGCTATTGTAATTTTGCCTATTCTACCTGCACATCTGTTCTCTTTACGCACTGCACAACCATCGCAGTTGTCCTTTGACACCTCTTGAGTGTACTATTATTGATGGAGCCTCTTAATTGGTTTTCCTGCCTCAAGCCTCTCTCCTCCCCAATCCATCTTGCATTCAGCTTCCAAAGGAATATTTCTGAAGTACACTTCTGACCACCTCACTCCCCTACTCAGTCAACTCCAGGGATTCCCTATGGCTTTGAAGACCAAATATAAACTCTTTTGGTTTCACTTATCTCCATACCCAGCCTTGACCCCATGGTTTTCAATTTTCATGTTTCACTAGCTACTATCACACTCCTTTTCTCAACTCCATGGACACTTTTAGATTTTTTTGATGGAAGGGTCATGAGGTATCTGGAGTGTAATGGTCTAAGAACATCTGTAGTCTCCTGTTAGTACAATTTTTGTTAAAGATCTATGTGGACATAAAAACAAATTAACTAACTGTCCTTTTTCCCTTTTCCCCTAATAAGTAACTAAAATGGCAAGTTGAGGGAAGGGGGGTGGTGAGCAGATCCAGAACCTGCCTTTTATTAATCCCATTACAAAGATGACAATCCCTTTAGAGCCAGGCCCAAAGCCCATTGCTGACTGACACAGTAGAATTCTCCTGAGTCCAAACTTCACTGAAGGAAAGGGCAATAAATCAGGAGGCAGCTCCTCCCTGAGGCTTCTCCAATGGATGTAATATTTTCCAGGCAAATAAAAGCAGGCAGCCAAATAACAAGAGAGCTCAGGTTTCCGGGTGTTGCGATTACTATGAGTGGGGGAAGGGCAGAAGGAGGCAGAGAAAATCTAACCCTACCTTGGATAAGGAATCTGCTCTTTTGGCAATCCAACTACAAGAGCTTCTGGAATGCTAAATTCTCTGTACTACACTGCCAGAAACAGTAGACCTCCGGTGTCCTGTGATAAGCCACTGTTTCCCTCACTCCTTCTTTCAATAGTGTCAAATAAGCACCACCTTAGCCTGCAACCTTAGAACAGGGATCTCACTGGCAGCAAGGAGAGGAAAGCAGAATAGCCTTGTTTTCTCATTCCTCTAAGGAGTCATAATTCCAAATGAGAGAGGAAATGCATTTTTCCTTGAAAAGATACTTTTGGCTCCTTTTCACTTCCATTCCATAAACATGTATTAATATTAATAATAATAACAATAATAAATAACCACAGCTAGCATTCAATATGTTAACCCATTTGTTTATTAAGTGTCTAGCATAGGAAAAACACCATACAACGAGCTGGTGATACAAAGACAAAAACAAAACCATTTCTCCTCTTAAGAAGCTTACATTTGGGGCAGCTAGGTGGCACAATGGATAAAGCACTGGCCCTGGATTCAGGAGGACCTGAGTTCAAATCCGCCCTCAGACACTTGATACTTACTAGCTGTGTGACCCTGGGCAAGTCACTTAACCCTCATTGCCCTGCAAAACAAAAAAAAAAAAAAAAGAAAAGAAAAAGAAGCTTACATTCCACAGATGGTATGATATGTATACTGATCAACAAAAAATTTATTTTTTATATTTTTTTATATTTTTTGTTTTATATATTTTTTATATTTCATCAGGATAGAGCACCTCCTTTCACTGATGCAGATCAGCACCTGCCCCGCCCCCCCACAGAGTTACAAAGCATATACATAATGTTTTATAGAAGTAAAGAACACAAAGGTAATATAGTCACTAGAGAACTGACCTTGGAATTAGGAAGACATAGGTTCATATTCTGCTTGCAACACTTAACTGTGTGACCATGGGCAAATCGCTTAGCCTCTCATTGTAACTCCATATGAATACATGTCAATCTGCATTGATAGATGGAATTTCTACATGGAGTACCCTGTGCTGATTAAATTGAATGTTCTGAAACTCTCTTCCCCTAATCAGTCATTATTAGTGTCCTCCCCATACACTGAAATTATTTGGTATATGTCATTATAGCACAGGTCTCCTCCTTCCTTTCTAGTATAAGATGTTCTACTTTGGACTCAAACAGATCTCAAAAAAAAAAAAAAAAAGGTTTCTTAGAGAAGAAGGATGGAGGGTAAAGCTTTTCAGAGCAACTCTAGGATAATCCCCAAAACAAAGCTTAGATGTGTATCATGGCTACAGTCTCAACAAAATGTGGACAACAGGGAAAATTCTAGAAAATACTCAATGTACCACATAAGTATCAAGTGTCAGGCAACCATTTTTGTCTTCTACCACATTCAAACACTAAAAGCACAAAATATTTATACATTTCCATTAACAAATTGTAAAGGGTTTAAATTGTCGATAGTCATTCCCTTGACTTAGAGCCTGGAGTATGGCTATTGGGGAGATTGGGAAAACTCTAGCAAGAAAATCTGATTCCAAGGCTCCTTCCACCTGACTTATCTACATTACAGAAAGCTGAAGGGTTTGTGTCCTGAAGTTGATATGGCTGAGAAACCCTGTGATGATCTTTTGGATATACCTTTGGAGAACCCTGATATTGTCCTCTATATGGATGGTTCTTCGTTTATGAAAGATGGGACCCGTTTCACAGGGGCCGCTGTAGTTTCTGATTATGATACTGTCTGGGAAGCTTCTCTGCCTTCCCATTTTAGTGCTCAAGCTGCTGAACTTGTGGCTCTCACACAAGCCTGTAACATAAGGGGAATGCACGAGTTGATTCTGCCCCCAAGCTCACTGCTTTAGAAGCTCCTGAACACATATTTAACCTCTCATCTTCTGAGGATGTTCCTCTCCACCTAACATGATGATTCAGAAGTGAAAAAATAGAGAAAAAAATTCAAGGCAAAACAGATCAATGGCACTGATTCTCAGGCTGGAACTCTAGGCTAGAAAAGCCTTTTCTTAACTTTCTGAACTCCACATGTTCTCTTTTACTAATACCTAGTATGCTTTAATATAATGTTTAATGCCCAAAGACTGGTGCTAAAGGTTCTAATTTAAGGTGACCACGCAATTATATTTTAAACATCACAAAATACAGAAACATAAAATAATAATCTATCACATTCATTATACCCTCATAGAATTTTGTGGGAGTGCAATGCCTTTCACATTCACATTCTCATTGATCAATATCATTTCAGCACCTCTCAAGATGCAGTCAGGACATGGCTTGGACTTTATTTGTTCAACTACATCAGGATCTGGTGGTCATCAACTTCTTCCAGAAGTGGAGCTGTTGCAGAAATCACTTTCCACCGGGCAGCTGACACCCAACTCCAAAATGCTACAATTGTCAATCCATGAAGTTCCCACAAAAATTGGAACAGTTCATTTCTTAAGAATTACACATTGCTCATTGTAGACCTGTGCTGAAAGAAGAAATACAGAAGTAAAAGAAGATGACCCTTAACTCAGACTATGCTTTTTTTCTTTTTATTATTTTTTCATTTAACAAACATTTATTTGACTCCCTCAATTCCAGCCTCAATGAAAAAAGAGGAAAAATAAAAATGCCTGTAACATATATGCTTGATCTTGCAAAAAATTCCATGTTGACCACGTCCAAAAATATTGGTTTTTCACTCTTCATATTCACCTCTCCCTGTCAGGAGATAGGTAACATTCTTCATCAGCCCTCTGGAATCATGGTGGATCATTGCTAAGATCAGAGTACTTTAGTTTTTCAAAACTGTTCATTTTAACAATGATGTTATTATTTCATAAATTTTTCTTCTGGTCCCACTCACTTCATTCTGTATCAGTTCATAAAAGTCTTCCCAGGTTTATATAAAACCACCCTCTCCATAATTTCTTTTATTTTAGGGGGTAAGGGGGTGAGGCAATTGGGGTTAAGTGACTTGCCCAGGGTCACACAGCTAGTAAGTGTTAAGTGTCTGATTCCAGATTTGAACTCAGGTCCTCCTGACTCCCAGGCTGATGGTCTATCCACTGCATCACCTAGCTGCCCCTCCATAATTTCTTATAGCACAATAGTATTTCATTACATCCATATACCATAATTCATTCAGTTATCTCCCAATTGATGGACATCTTAGTTTCTAGGTTTTTCATCACTACAAGTGCTGCTGTAAGTTTTGCACATATAATACTTTTTGCTCTTTATTTGCTTTCTTTGGGACTAGCTTATGTTCTTGCTGCCATGTCCTTATAGTCACCATTGCTACTGGCAGGGAGGAAGGATGGGAGAGAAATCTCCTTCTCTTGATGGAAGTCTAGGAGAGAGAAAGCAATTGATGCATCTCAGAAGAGGCAGAGCTGCTTCTCTTCAGGTCCCCTAATATACAGAGCAGGGAGTTTAGTCACCAATCATCTTTGGCACCTCATAGGAATCATCAAAAAGGAGTTCCTGCACCATCTAAGCAGGGCATATGTCCTTCAGGAAATGTCTAAAGCATATGTATCAAAATGCCAGAGCCTAAGTACAGTTCCAAGGAAGGTGGCCCAGTTCAGCAAATCAAGGGGTTACCTTGATCATATATCACCTGTGCCTTGTCCAGTTGGGCCCAAGCAGTTAAACACAGAACCAGACCTTACCACTTACTCAATATGCCTTCTATATTTACCCCCAGGGGCCCTCTCCAGCCAGTCTCACCTCATTATACCACTTCCTGACACCTGACTGAGTTCCTAGACTCCTCAGGTCCCCACTATGAGGTAGACCTCCCAAGGACCTCATAGGCTACAACATCACCCACAGTGAAACTATGGACTTTAAGGGAGGAACGTGAACAGTCAAATTACTGACATCCCTCAATGGATCTCTCCTTCATTCACTGATAGATAGACCACTTGTACTTATTCCTCAGTAGTTAACAAACTCCCTCCTCTTTATGCTCTCTCTATCCCAGTTACTCTGAGCCTCCAGCCACAGAGGAATAAAACATGTTCCCCATTCCCAGTTGTTTATCCCTTACTTTCATCCACCTCTTCCCTACTCACACAATGTCCCACTTCAAATCTGCCTGTCCATGAACTCTTCGATCTGTGACACCTGCTAAATAATATATGAAATTCCTTTCATCTTAAAACCTTTCCTTTCCCACTCTTTTCACATTCTGGCAGTCACTGAGGATTGGATTCCCATTAATAAGATCACTTCTCTGTCCAACTTCCTGCACCACAGCCCCATATAGTAAACCAGGAATGAGGATAAAGTCTGAATGATCCTTGCTCCCTAATACTACTTTCAGACTTGTTTAAACTCTATTGAAAACTTGTGAGCTTTATGTAAGGCTCAGTTTGGAAAAAATGGACTACTCATCAAAGGTAAGCTTAATATGCACTATGGTGTGGTTTTGTGATGAAGAACTAAAGATTATGGGTTATACTATTGTGCAATCAATGCCAAGTAATGCAAAACGAGAGCCCGAAGAAGAAGAAAAAGAGGATATATTACACATTATTTTTTAAAAATAAAAGATGTAAAGATTTGTAAAGTTTATTATGTCAATACATTGAATTATTTTACATTGTCCCAATTAATTTGTACATGTGCTTCCCACCTCAGGTGATTCATAACTCTCTGTGATCTGGCTTCCAACCGCATCATTCAAATGAAACCATTACTTTTTACATAACTACCAGTGACTTCTTAATTTTCAATTGCCTTTTCTCAGTCCTCAATCTTCTTGACCTTTCTGCAGCATTTGACAAAGTTGATCACGTTTTCCTCCTGGACAGTTTCTCCTCTTTAGGTTTTCATGATACTGGTTCTCTTCCTATCTGTCTGGCCATTCTTTTAGTCTTCTTTGCCACAAAGATTCTCACTTTTGTAAGAACCACTAAACTTGAGTTTCCCCCAAGATTTGGTTCTCTTCCCTTTTATCTTGTCCCTCTATTTTCTCACATCTCATCAGCTCCTATTGCTTCAATTATCTCTGTGCTGTTCTATAGCTTTAATTATCTCTGTGCTAGCTAGTAAAATGAGGGAGTTGGAGCTAAATAAGCTCTGAAGCTCATTACAACATAAATTTTAGGTTCTTTGCATATATATATATATATATATATACAATATATTCATAATATATCCCATAATACAACACACATATATCTATATTGCCTGCATCTCTCTCTTAAGTTCCATTTCCCCATTACCAGCTGCCTTTGGACATCTTTTGGATGTCTTATTGGTAAGTCAACATCAACATATCCAAAACAGAACTCATTATCTTCTCCCCAAATGCTTTCCTCTCCCAAATTTTCTTATGGCTGTCAAGGGCACCACTATCTTCCCAAACACCCAGGCCAGCTTGTTGTTGTCATCTTCAACTTCTCAATCTCATTCACCACATATATCCAATCCATAACCAAATCTTCTCATTTCTGTTTTCATAATATCTCTCATGTGTACCCTTCTCTCTGCTCACACAGTTACCACCCTACTTAAAGCCCTTATCACCTCTCCCCAATCTATTACAATAACCTTCTAATTGTTCTCTCTGCCTCAATACTTGCCCCACTCCAATATATTTTTATAGTTGCCAAAGTAATTTTCTTCAAACACCATTCTTTATGTTACCTCACTACTCAAGAAACTCCAATGGCTTCCTCCATTATCTCCAGGATCAAATACAAAGTCTTCTCTTTGATGTTTAAAGCTCTTTGAAGCCTATTCCTTTCCTATCTTGCCAACTTTTAATGCCTCTCAATCAACTCTATGATTTTTTCAATTATAAAAGTATTTTATTATTTTCCAGTTACATGTAAAGATAGTTGTCAACATTTGTTTTCTTAAGATTACTAGTTCCAAAATTTTCTCCCTCCCCTCCCCCATCCTCAATACAGACAACAATCCAATATAGGTTATATATGTACAGTCACATCAAACATATTCCTGCATTAGTCATGTAGTGAAAGAAGAATCAGAGCAAAAGGGAAAAACATCAAAAAACAAAAACAAAAGTAGAAGCAGTGTGGTTCAATCTGCATTCAGAATCCACAGTTCTTTATTTTCTGGATGTGGAGAACATTTTCCATCATGAGTTCTTTGGAATTGTCTTGGATCTATTGCACTGCTGAGAAGAACTAAGTCTATCACAGTTGATCATCACACAATGTTGCTGTTACTATGTACAATGTTCTCCTGGTTCTGCTCACTTCACTCAGCATCAGCCCACTGAAGTGTTCCCAGGTTTTTCTGAAATCTGCCTCCTCATCATTTTTTACAGCACAATAGTATTCCATTACATTCATATACCACAACTTATTCAGCCATTCCCCAGTTGATGGGCATTCCCTCAATTTCCAATTCTTTGCCACCACAAAGAGAAGTGCTATGAATATATTTGTACTTGTGGGTCCTCTTCCCTTTTCTATGATCTATTTGGGATACAGACCTAGTAGTGGTATTACTGAGTCAAAGGGTATGCACAGTCCTATAGCCCTTCGGGCATAGTTCCAAATTGCTCTCCAGAATGGTTGGATCAGAATAAACTCTATGATTAAGCTACACCGACCTGCTTACTGTTTCGCTGATACTACATCTCATCTCTTGTCTTAGTGCCTTTGCAATGGCTCCCCCATAACTGGAATGCCTTTTCTCCTCACTTCTGCCTTTTACTTTCCCTGACTTTTCTTCAATATTCAATTCAAATCAGGGACAGCTAGGTGGTGCAGTGGATAAAGCACTGGCCCTGCATTCAGGAGTACCTGAGTTCAAATGTGACCTCAGACACTTGACACTTACTAGCTGTGTGACCCTGAGAAAGTCACTTAACCCTCTCTGCCCTGCCAAAAAAAAAAAAAAAGATTCAATTCAAATCCCAGCTTCTGCCAGGGGCTTTTCCTGGCCTATCTACCCTCAGCTGCTAGTACCTTCCCCTCTGAAATTACTTTCTTCCTCTCAGATATCTGTAGGTATTTCATTTGTAGTTATTGCTTGAAATGGTGTTTCACCCATTAGAATGTGAACTTTTTGAGAGCAAAAACAGTGATTTTTGGCTTTCCCTGTAAGCCTAGCACTTTATGCAGGGGTATGCTGCAGCCAAATTGTTAAATTGGCCGTGCAAATATTTACGCCTCAGAATCAGCAAATGCTACAAATCAGGGTATGATTTATTGTTTGGCTGATTGTCTAGACTTAAAGAAGTGATGGAGAAAATGTTAATAATATAGTTTCAACTAAAAAGTATGTTGTATAGTTTGGTTTTTTTCAGACAGCTAAACATTTGCCAGCATACCACATATATAGTAAGCGCTTAATAAGTGCTTTTTGAATTACTGCATATATACTTTGTATTTACGCATTGTTCTTCCCTCTCCTCCAACCCCAGCCAGAAAATGAACTTTTGTGGGGAAGGGAAACTTTTGTATCTTTAGTGTCAAACACAGTACCTGGCACATGATAGGAGCTTGATAAATGCTGCTTTATCAAATAGTGAATTAGTTAAACTTGTGGAAGTTATTTAACCCCTCTAGACTTCAGTTTCCTTATCTGTAAAGTGAGGAAATTTAACTAGATGACTAAATGATCTTGAAGGTCTCTTCCAACTTTAAAGCTCTATAATCTATGTCTATTGTTAAAGTAGGGATAAGACAGAAGGGCAGTTAGGTGGTGCAATGCATATAGCACAGGACCTAGAGTCAGGAAGACCTGAGTTCAAATCTAGGCATAGACACTTACTAGCTGTGTGACCCTAGACAAATCACTTAAACCTGTTTGCCTTAGTTTCCTCATCTGTAAAATCAGTGGGAGAAGGAAATGGCAAAACATTTCAGTATCTTTGCCAAGAAAACCTTAAATGGAGTCACAGTCAGACACATGAATGTAAAACCAACTTCATTTTAACCTTCAAAGCTATGTTATGTTGAGTAGAAACTTGTCCTTAGATGGTATAACTTGATACATTTTTACCAGCTTGCCTGATGGAGTATAATCAACAGAAATAAAATGATCCAGGACATAAGATCTCAGTGCCAGGACAATTACTTCTATTCATAGGTATGCTTTCTTAACTCTTACTGAACTTCCATAGCCTTTTTTAAGGCTAACAATTTTCCAGGAATTAGATGCAGTTATATATACTCATCAGACATAGAGATACATCAGTCTTGGTAGGACCATAAGAAAAAGTGTAAACATATTCTGGGCCATTTTAATATGTCATATGTCTTTTTAAATGGTATTTTATTTTTTATAATAACATGTACAAATAATTTTAACATTCATTTTTTAAAAAAATTTGTCTCAGGGACAGCTAGGTGGCACAATGGATCAAGAACCAGCCCTAGATTCAGGAGGACCTGAGTTCAAATCCAGCTTCGGACACTTGACACTTTCTAGCTGTATGACCCTGGGCAAGTCACTTAACCCTCATTGCCCCACAAAAAAAAATTGTTTCAAATGTTCTCCCTCCCTCTCTTTTCTCCCCTCTTCCTAAAAAGGTAAGAAATTTAAATCGGGATAGAGATAGATAGAGATGATAGAGATAGAGATGCACACATACCTATATATATATATATATATATATATATATATATATATATATATATATATATATATATATACATACACACACATATACATACATATGCACACATACCTATATATATCTATATATATATACACACACATATACATACATATATACATACACATGTATATGCAATCATGTAAAACATATTTCCATATTAGTCATATTATGAAAAAAGAAACACAAAAAACGATAACATGAAAATAGTGTGCTTTGATCTGCATTCAGTCTCCATCAGTTCTTTCTCTGGACTTGGATAGCATTTTTCATCATGAGTCCTTTAGAATTGTCTTGGATCATTGTATTGCTGAGAAAAGCTAAGTTATTCATTGTTGGACATCACACAACATTGCAGTTATTGTGTACAGTGTTTTGATTCTGCTCACTTCACTTTGCATTTGTTCATGTAAATCTTTCCAGATTTTTCTGAAATCTGACTGCTCATCATTTCAGAGAGAAGAATAGTACTCCATTACATTCATGTACCACAATTTGTTCAGCCATTCCGCAATTGATGGGCATCCCCTCAATTTCCAGTTCTTTGCCACCACAAAAAGAGCTGCTATAAATATTTTTGCACAAATAGGTCATTTCTACTTTTTTTATGATGTCTTTGAGATACAGACCTAGTAGCAGTATTGTGGTATCAAAGTTTATGTACAATTTTATAGCCCTTTGGACATATTTCCAAATTGCTCTTTAGAATAGTTGGATCAGTTCACAATTCTACCAACAATGCATTAGTGTCCCAGTTTTCCCATGTTAAGGGCTAAAATTCTAGCTAGTCTGTCTAAAATATCTAATGAGTGGTCTCCAATAAATTATAAGCTTAAGCAAGAGTTTGACTTTTAAGCATTTATTAAGTAGAATAAGAATTTGGTAAAGAGAGAGAGAAAGGCCTAGATTCCTATCTATTAAAGGGAGAGCGCATTTCTAGCTCCCTTCTCCACCAGCGTCTTCAGGAAAGAGCGCCAGTCAGAGCGCCAGGCTCCCCTTTCTTCCTCCCACAAGCAAACGTCACTTCCTGACACCAAAGAAAAGATGCATGGTCTTGCCCTCAAAGACCTTTACCTCATTGGCGGAGCTCTTCTACAGTAAGTCTCCAGCAGGTGGCGTCATTCCAATCGTTACACCCACATCCTCTCCAATATTTAGCATTTTCCTTTTATGTCATGTTAGTCAATGTAATAGGTGAGGTGGTACCTCAGAATTGTTTTATTTTGCATTTCTCTAATAAATAGTGATTTAGAGCATTTTTTCAAATGACTATGGATAGCTTTTATTTCTTTTATTTCTTTTTCTTTTTTTTTTTTTTGCGGGGCAATGGGGGTTAAGTGACTTGCCGAGGGTCACACACAGCTAGTAAGTATCAAGTGTCTGAGGCCGGATTTGAACTCAGGTACTCCTGAATCCAGGGCCGGTGCTTTATCCACTGTGCCACCTAGCTGCCCCCGATAGTTTTTATTTCTTTATTAGAAAATTGCCTATTCATATCCTTTGACAATTTATCAATTGGGGAATAACATATTATAAATTTGTTTCAGTTCTTTTTTATATTTGAAAAATGAGGCCTTTGTCAGAGACATTTGCTATAAAAATTGTTCCCCAGCTTTGTGCTTTCCTTCTAATTTTGGTTGCATTGTCTTTGTGCAAAACTTTTTAAATTTTATATAATCAAAATTATCCATTTTGTATCTCATCTCTTTCTATCTCTTGTTTGGTCAAAATTTCTTCCCTTCTCTATTGACTTGACAGATAAACTATTCCTAGCACTCCAAATTTACTTGTGATATCATTCTTTATGTCTAAATCATGTACCCATTTTGACCTTATCTTGGTATATGGTATAAAATGTTGATCTGTACCTAGTTTCTGCCATACTCTTCCAGTTTTCCCAGAACTTTTTGTCAAATAGTAAGTTCTTGTCCCAAAAGCTGCAGTCTTTGGGTTTATTAAACACTATATTACTATGGTCATTTACTACTTTGTCTTGGGCACCTAATCTATTCCACTGATCTACCACTCTATTTCTTAGCCAGTATGAGATAGTTTTGATGATTGATGTTTTATAATACAGTTTGAAATCTGGTATGACTAGGTCACCTTTCCCTACATTTTTTTCAAGATAATGTACTTTTAAACAGAAGTCAGGAAGTACAAAAATGAGAGCTTAGACCAAAGAAAATCATGGAGGTGGGCTCAGAGCTCATATGTTCTTTTGGAAGAGGAGTGGCAATCAACTCTAATTGGTCAACACTGATTGGAAGTGAGCTATATTAAAATGAGGGGCTGAGAGTGACATCATGTGACCCTTGGACAGAAAAACTATCTCTATACCCAGACCACTCCCAGCCTTGGGCCATCTCTTCAAAGAATATATGCCTCACCCAAGACTAAGCAGAACACAATGACTGCCCCAGCAGAGTGGGGTCCTAGTCCAATCTCATTATGAGCAATGTTCTTTAAGAGTCTGAGCTTTTAAAATCTGGACTTTAGAAGAAAGGAAAAACTCTGGATCTATCCAACTTATTGATTATTAAGAATAATTTCTCTCACAGGTAACTTTGAAGGGAGAAATTACAGGGACTACAGGATAATCATTTTTATATATCTAAGATGGAAGAGGCATGGATAAGCAATAGTTCCAGTGGAAAAAAGAACCCAGGGATTTTAATGGGACAGAAGGTCAGTTTAAACTCATTTTGTCCTTAGTGCCTATCATTCCGGCAATAGACCAGCATTGCTAATTACAGAGAGGATCATCCCCAGGACACTGGCCACTTGATGATGAATTCTTTAGCCCTAATGAAACAAAGAGAAGCAGAAAATGATCCTTAGTCATCTATAGCTACCTTCCTCTTCTGCAGTGATAATAGCAGATTGGTGGGAAAGGAGACATCAAGTACTAGGAAACACATAGTTTTAAAATCATCTATAAACTTTCATTTGACAATTGGTACTCTAAACTTGAGAAACTGCCAAATATCCAACCAGCAGACATATTCCTTAAGAAGCTGGATCATATCAATCTTATTATTGTTGTCATAAATAAAACCAGAAGAAAGACATTGTAGCTAAAGAGAATGCTGGCTCACAGGTACTTCTTAGAGAAGCAAAGAAAGCAGTTGACAAAGTTAGTTTTATCATATGTCCAAAGGCAACAAACAACATTATCATGGGACATTTAGTCATCAAGTATTATACATACTCATAATAATATTTATAAAAAGAACTCTATGAAAATAGTCACAGCTTATACATAAATATTGATTGCAGAGGATTAAGAGGTAGAGAACTTCTAAATTAAATTAACATATACTTTGATGCTCAGTGCCTTCAGTGCAAAGGTGGGAAAAAGTGGGGAAAGTGATAAATATATTGGAAAATATGAGTCAAGGAGAAAGAATAAAGGAAAAATACTTGTATACCATTTACAAGCTTATGGCATGTCTTTATGTAATGAGTATTTCTTCAAGAAAATAATTTGTAGGTTATAGACATGGTGAGCACAAAATAACATCATAAAATAAACTTTATTACATTTTAACAGACATAAAAATATTATAATTAATATGGGAGTCATCCTGAATCAGCTGTCTATGTATAGAAGACCATCACCTTGATAAAACAAAGAGAAGGATTAGGGGAAAAAGAGCCAGAAGAACAATAATGAGAAAGAGATGTGGCATGCCATTGAAACAACTTTAGTATGAACAATTTAAACAAGGAATTGATTGTGAGATTTGGTCATGGTCAGGATAAATTATATCAACACTGATTATAGTAATTTTACATTGAAGTTTAACTAATGTAAATCAATTGCTATCATGTGAAAACCAAAAGACCCTAAAATCATCTTAGTCAATAAGCACTTGAATCACTTGCCAAGTGGAAAAAAATAGAAGTCAGGGGCAGAACTGGTTTAGAATATAAACTCATGGGGCAGTTAGTTGGCACAGTAGATAAAGCACCAGCCCTGGATTCAGGAGTACCTGAGTTCAAATCCGGCCTCAGACACATGACATTTAACTACCTGTGTGACTCCGGGCAAGTCACTTAACCCTCATTGCCCTGCAAAAAAAAAAGAATATAAACTCATTTTTTAAATCTTACAAAGAATGATAATAAATCAATATGAGCAGTATTGCCTCACAAGGCAGAGAGAAGTATAAAGTAAACCCTGTTGAAAGAAAACTTGGTAATTGAATCACCCATGAAAAATCATTGCAGTGAAATGTAAGGGAAAAAATAGTAGTGGGGGGGATACAACCAACTTGAAAAGTGGAAAACACCAGAAGATTTTAAAAATAAATTCTTTTTACTACTAAATATGGTAGAGCCACCACTCTTGGATTTTAGCATCACAGTCCCAGATATATTTTTGAGGAGCTTGAAATGGCACTAAAAGGAACAAAGACAAAAAAAAAATAGCCATATTGGATCAAGTGCTCATAGAAGAAATTCATGTTGAAGGCAACACAATTTTAAGGACATGGAGGAATCAATTAAGAAGGTTTCTGAAAGAGAAAAAGACAACCAAGAGTGTAGGAGGAAATTGTGTACTTTATTAATACCCCCCACAAAAGTGAGAAAGAGAATATCAATAATTACCAATATATATGCCTGCTTTTCTATCCATACTACATTCTTATGAGACTCATCTACACATACATTGAGGGAATCCTCAACAAGAGCATTAGTAGGGAACAGGCAAACATTCACAGGTGATATTCTGCAGTGGGTCACATCTTTGAGTGGAAAATGCATAAATATAAGATTCCACTATGCTCATTGTTGATTACAGAAAAGTAGTTAATTCACTAGAATAAAATGTCACTTTAATTTAATTTTTTTTTTTTGTGCAGGGCATTTGGGGTTAAGTGACTTGCCCAGGGTCACACAGCTAGTAAGTGTTAAGTGTCTGAGGTCAAATTTGAACTCAGGTCCTCCTGAATCCAGGGCCAGTGCTCTATCCACTGCGCCACCTAGCTGCCCCTTAAAATGCCACTTTAAAAGTTATTTTTTCAACAAGTTACCTCCCATCTATACAACAAAATTTATTTGCCAAAGTTGTTTCCCAGATGTGTTTGCCACCTTGATAGAGGAGATCCAGCAGAGAATCCAAGTTGAAGAGGAATTCCCTATAGGTGATCAAGTCCTCCTTTATTGACTGACTAGCTTTGACAGGCATGATGTCCATAATGATGGAAGTGATAGTGCCTCTGTACTCTGTGCTCATTCATACCACGTTTCAAATACCATGTTCAATACCGAACAGCTCATTTTAGGAAGGACATTAACTGGATAAAGTGTATTTTTAAAAAGAAGATGATGATAATAGGGATAATTAAAAAGCTGAAGATCATACCTTATGAAGATCAAATTAAGTTTCATTAACATGGAGAAGAGAATAATTAGAATTAGGAATGTGCCAGAGCCAGCTCATATAGGCTTTGCAAGAGCTGATTGTTAAATTTCCAGCATGAGCATTTACACCTTGGCTACTGGTAAGAAATGAAGAAAAAGTTAATATTGTAGATTAAACTTTTAAAAACATCATACATTTTGAAAAGCTGGTTGTTATACATTTACCAACACATTATTGCTTAAAAGGAACATAATTGTCTATATGTGAAGAGTTGTTATGTTAAAAGGAACTGGACTTGTTCTGTTTGGTCCAAAAAGTCAGATATAAATGAAAACTTCCCAAAGATTAAAAAAATTCCAAAATTAAAATGGACTGTTTCAGGAGGCAGTGGGTTCTCCCTCAATGAAAACTGGATGACCCCTTTTTGACAACATTGAAGAGGGCATTCTCTGATGTTCTTTGATTCCTGAAGTAGGCTACTATCAGAGACAGTGGATTCCCCAACATTGGACATCTTCCATTAGAGGTCAGATGACCACTTGTCAGAAATGTGATAGTGGGGATTCCTATTCAACTACAAATGGGACTAAATGATTTCAGAGATCTCTTCCACCCCTAAGATGTCATGTCTCTTACTCTATGTTATCTAACTGCTTACTAAGAATATAACAAGACCCCCCAAACACACACACCCTTTCTAACATATAACAGTTCTCTTAAGAGGAAGTGTGAGAAGCAGAGCCAAATCAGGGGTAGTGTGCATCTTATAAAGCCTCCCTTTTCTTCCTCTATCATTTTAGTCTATTACATCTCATATCACCATCTGCCCTGGCCCACAGAATATCATTTTTTAATGCTACACTGGGGTTGTTTTTAAAGAAATTCTGAGTCAGAATTCTTTCAGGAATGATAATTGAGGCTCTACTAATGCCATTCCCTCAGAGGAACAAGCTATCAATGGCATTTATCCTCTTGATTGTTCTTTGCAACAAGCAGGAGGAGTGCAAGGGAGTCTCCACTGGGGCTTGTAATCCTCCTTCATCAGCAAATAGCAATTGAAAAGCATGTCAGTAGGAGGGTTTGGATGACAGTTTTACCAAACCAGAAGTGAGAATAGGCTGCCAGTGAGAGCTTGCCACTGACCTCAAGCTTTTCCCTGCGTTTTTTCCCTGTTGTTTAATACCACCTCTCTACATCTTTCTCATCTTTCATTCCACTGAGATCAAACATTCCCTATTCCTACATCCCATACCAGGTAAACATCTGAAGGCACAGGACTCCCAGACAGAATATGGGCAACAGGAGAAGCATTCTGGAGGGATAAAAGTAATTGCTAAAAGCATCTCGACTGGGGTCCTAGCTTCACTTACAATGACATTTCTCTTGTTCTTGTTAAGTCATTTCAGTCATTTCCAACTCTTTGTGACCCTATTTAGGGTTTTCTTGGCAAAGAGTAGTTTGCCATTACTTTCTCCAGTTTGTTTTACATATGGGAAACTGAGGCAGAGTTGGTAGTGTCTGAGGCCAGATTTGAACTCAGGAAGATGAGTCTTCCTGACTCTGGGCCGGGCACTCTATCCACTGCTCCACCTAGCTGCCCTTCTCATTTCTCACCAGGGCTAAAAATCAAGGTGACTGTTGGGACCCAGAAAAAAATCAGGTTGTGTAGCTAGGGAGTATAGCAAATTGAGTATTGCAGTTGGAGTCAGGGAGATCTGAGTTGGAATCCTGTCTCAGTCACTTACTACATGTGCGACCCTAGGCAAGTCACTTAACCTCTCTCTGCCTCAGTCAGTCAACAAGCATTTATTAAGTACCCATGATGTGACCGAGTACTGAAAATACAAAGAAAGGTAAAAGGTAGTCCTTGCTCTCAAGGAGTTCACAGTTTAATGGAGGAGGTAATAGGCAAATAATATGTGCAAAACAGATACATATAAGATAAATTGGAGATAATCAACAAAGGGAATGCACTAACACTTAGGAACTTATTGCTGAAGGTAGAATTTTAGCTTCAACTTGAAGGAAGTCCAGGAAGTTAGGGGGCAAAGTTGAGGAGGGAAAGAGAGTTCCAGACACAGGGGATGGCAAGTCTCAACCTCAGTTTCCTTATCTATAATATGGAGATAATAACAGAACCCATCTCACAGGGTGGTTGTTGTGAGAATCATTATTTATCTATGTAAGATACTTATCCTTAAAGCATAAATAGTTTTAGCTATTATTATTATTAATACCTCCCACAAACATATATACATGTATATATTTGTGTGTGTATATATGTGTGTGCATGCAAGTGAACTTACCTGTCTTCCATTTTTGTTTTTGTTGTTTTTTGTAGGGCAATGAGGGTTAAGTGACTTTCCCAGAGTCACACAGTTAGTAAGTGTCAAGTGTCAGGCCGGATTTGAAGTCAGGTCCTCCTGAATCCAGGGCCAGTGCTTTATCTACTGCGCCACCTAGCTGCCCACAAGTGAACTTACTTGTAATTCAGATGGAGACTACTGTTTTGGTTCAGAGATGGTTTTTGAGGGTTGCCCTCCCTGAAAAATTCACCACCCTGATGTTAATTTGGAAGCACTGCCTCTCTAACCTTAGGCGGAATGGTCCTTAGAGATAAGACATAAAACATGCCTTCCAAAGGTGCCATGGACATAGTACTCGGCTTAGAGGCAGGAAGGCTTGAATTCAAATCTGGCCTCTGACACTTAGTAACTGGAAAAGTCACTTAACCTCTATTTGCCTCAGTTTTCTCCTCTGTAAAATGGGGATAATAATAGCACCTATCTCTTTGGGATGCTGTGAGGAGAAAATGAGTTATTTGTAAAAATGCTTAGCACAGTTCCTGGCACATAGTCAAGAGCTATATAAATGCTTCTTTCCTCCCCTCGACCCCTTCCTCTTCATGGCCCATACTTGAAGCTTTTCCACACTGCTAGCACCTGTCAGAGCTTGTGCTCCACTGGAATAGCCTTGAGAAAACCGGAGTCACTTCCACACCGGGATGAAACATCAGAGTAGGACGCTTGTTCTCAAAATACTCAAGTGGGGAGGGGAGCCATCACTACTCATCCTGACCTATGACTTGCCATTGGACTCTGATTGACTTTGGAGGAGAGAGTAAGGCTGATGATTTTGCACAGCTCTGCCTTACTTAAATCTAATGCACTTGCAAGTTAAGACATCATCCTCCTGAACAACTCAACTGAATCTCCAGTCTCATTTATCTGGATGTTTCCCCCTCAATTGCAGAGATCCTAATCTCCCATGCCTCCTCATCACATGCGACTTTTATTCCTGTTCTCCTTTAATTCTGCCACAGAGGGTTCATTCCACATGCTGGTGGCCTTCCTTCCTGTCTCCTGATATTGTGAGGACGCCAGAGAACCACTCAGGCAGCCTACCTGCCTGTCATCCTGTTCTGTCACCACCTGGCCAGCCCATCTTCTTTTCCTATTGTACATTTCCTTGATGATGGCTTTACTTCGGTTCTTTTAAAATCACCTTTGGCTTTATGTTATATCTAATCCAAACCCACCATGGAGCTTTCCACTACTCTCTATGTGAACTTCATTTTTGATTATTCATAGTCTGTTGTGCCTCATACTTTGTTGCAGCACAGCTACACAAAGATGAAGAGAGAGAGAGAGAGAGAGAGAGAGAGAGAGAGAGAGAGAGAGAGAGAAAGAATGGAGTTAGAGAAGGAAGGGAGGAAGGAAGGAAGGAAGGAAGGAAGAGAGGGAGGGAGGGAGGGAGGGAGGGAAGGAGAGAGGGGTAGGAAGAATGGAGTTAGAGAAGGAAGGGAGGGGGCAGCTAGGTGGCACAGTGGATAAAGCTCTGGCCCTGAATTCAGGAGGACCTGAGTTCAAATCCAACCTCAGACACTTAACACTTACTAGCTGTGTGACCCTGGGCAAGTCACTTAACCCACATTGCCCTGCAAATAAATTAATTAATTAAAATTTTTTAAAAAACAGCAGAGAAGGAAGGGAAGAAGGAAGGAGGGAACTGAATGATCAATTTTGGGCTGAGTGAATGTATGTGATTTTACATTGGAAGATTTTAATGATCTTTGAGTGACAGCTTTTGATCCTTGTGTGTGAGTATCAGATCTTTTAAAAAATAACAGTTGACACAAACACTTCATTCCCACCTCACCCCCAATTTTTTGCCCCTTTGCGTTGTTAGTGATAGCTGCATCGAGTCCACCAAAGTTCAGGACCTGGGATTGGCCCCCTTGTTGCTCTTAGTGAATTTCTCTTTCTGCTTCTTAGGGATGGAGACTTGCAAAGTGTGATAAGGTAATGTCGTGGGGAAGGTGGTGGGGTTGGTTCATTCTGTTATCACCCTTTCCTTAATATCTCCCATAATGCCCTTGGAAATCTTTGATGTTTCCTTGCCATTTATGCCTGGGTTGACTTGAAGTGGGTCATTCCCTTGTTTTCCTTTCTGAAAGCTTAATTTTTCAATAATTCTGTTTTTAATCATATTTGAGCCTGAGCTTTGAGTTTTTCGCTGACTCCTAGCATGCCTTTTTTGGTACATTGTTTTCCTCAGCTGCCTTTGGTGGTAAGCGCCGCTGACTGGGAGTGAAGAGAGAAATCCAATAAGCCCAAAGGCAATCGCTTGGTTGGCAGCCTATGCTGCTTTTCGATTTCGGTAACTGGCATGCAGGGACTCCAAAGAACACAAATATTCCCATTTTCCTGTTTGGCAGAATTGAATGATAAGTGTTTTAACAAAACCCAGGGAGATGGCTCGGGGAAAGAGGTCAAAAGGGGCAAGTGAGTCCGGTGCCAGTTTGGAATGGAGACAGTGGCACTGTTCATACTCTTTGTGGATTGAGTATCGGTCATCATGATCTACACTGTGTATTTTAAACCCACGAAGCAAAAGCCTTCCCTTTCTCCATGTTGTCAGCAATGGCAACCACAGTGTCAGTGCTCAATAAATTTGAGTTTTATTTTTGTCACAGTCACAACAATCCTTTTGTTCTCAATGCTGTTGTGGACAGGTAATGATCCTAGAAAGCAAGAGATGGATGAGTTCAGGCAGGATTCCCACTGAATTCTCCCCAGATGTCAGTGCCCTTAGGTGCCAAGATAACATCCCAAGAAGAATGCTTTTCATATGTGTAAACAAGTCAGCCTGGTACCTGAAGCGTTTTCTTCCCTAGGTGGTTCTTAAGTTTCTGTGGCTTTTCCTATGAACCTCATATCCCTGGATAAAGAAATCTGAAAGATGAAGACAGTATTTTCTGTCTCTATCTCAGCCTCTCTGTCTCTGTCTTTCATTCTCTCACTCCTCTCCCCACCCCCAAACCACATGCTTAGAATAAACTCTTAAACCACCTGAAAATATCTAGACTATAATAATAATAATCCCATCTGATATTTCTATAATCCTTTTACATATACTGTTTCAGTTGATCTTCAAAACCCTATGAAGTAGGTGTTATCATTATTAAACCTATTTTATAGTTGAGAAAATTGAGGTTCAGAGAGTAAGAAACAATGACTTGCTGCAAGTTATACAGTTACCAAGTGCACACTAGATTTTGAGTCAAAGAACCTAGGTTCAAATGCTGTCAGTATATGACCTTACCCCAAGTGCAATCCAGTTGATCACCTTGGGTCTCAGGTTCTTCATCTGTAAAATGAGAGGGCAGGACTAGATTCTGTACTCTTTAAAGGACGCTTTCAGCTCTAAATCTATGGTTGTAGGTGTCTAAGACTGGATCCACCAACCATTCTGGAGGGCAATTTGGAACCATGCCCAAAAAGCTATAAAACTGTATGTACCCTTTGACCCAGCAATACCGCTAATAGGTGGTATATCCCAGAGAGATCATAAAAAAGGGAAAAGGACCTACATGTACAAAAATATTTACAGCTGCTCTTTCTGTGGTGGCAAAGATTCGAAAATTGAGGGGATGCCCATCAATTGGGGAATGGCTAAACAAGTTGTGGTATATTAATTTAATGGAATACTATTGTGTTATGAGAAATGATAAGCAGATGGATTTCAGAAAAACCTGGAAAGACTTACATGAATTGATGCTGAGTAAAATGAGCAGAACCAAGAGAACATTGTACACAGTATCAACAACATTATGTGATGATCAACTGTGATAGATTTAACTCTTCTCAGCAATGCAATGATCCAAGACAGTACCAAAAGACATATGGTAGAAAATACTCTCTCCACATTCAGAAAAAGAACGATGGAGTATGAATGCAGATTGAAGCACAATATTTTCACTTTTGTTGTTACTTTTTTGTTCATTCTTTCTTGAATTTTTTCTTGCATTTGTTCTGGTTCTTCTCTTACAACATGACTAATGTGGAAATATGTTTAACATGATTGTAATGTATAACCTATAGCAAATTGCTTGCTGTCCTCAGGAGAGGGGAGGGAAGGGAAGGTGGGAAAAAAATCTGGAACTCAAAAAAATATTTTTACATGTATTTGGAAAAATAATTAAAATAAATAAAATTTTAAAAATAATAAGACTGAATCCAAACATGTCTTCTTGACTCCATGTCCAAGCTGCTATCTACTATTAGCGGCCCTCTTTCCTTCCTCCTTTTTAACTGAATGTATTAGGAAAAGAATTCAAACAGAAGCACCTAAAGGCCAAGAGTTCATGGCCATTAGTCACTCTCAAAAAAGCCGTCAAACTCCAGAATTTCTTGCTTCTCTCCAGCTCCCAAATTAACAGAATCAGCATCAGCATCATATAATTCCAACATTGAGATCCATCTGCAAGAATAGGTAATGGATCCAGATTGGATTTCTTCTGAACCAAAGGGCATGTGAGCTCCACTGCTTAGGGCACTTTAAACTAGAACAGAATAAACATGGGAGTCCAGAAGATAGCCAATTGTGCCCTGGCAAAAGGGCGTGCTTTGAGACTGGCGGTCAGGTCCTCTCTGACTTCCTGTGTTATGTTTCTACAGTCCTAATTGGATTCTAACCACACCGGGGAATAACTTGCCTTCATTTTTACATTACATAAAGTTGGACAAACCCTAAAAAATACAGGCTGGTGTGGTTCTCTGAAGCACAGACATGCAGGCATAGAATGGGCCTATGTCCCAGTCTTCTATTATGGATGAACTAGAGATAGACACACAGACAGAGAGAGACAGATACAGAGAAACAGAGAGAGACAGACATAGAGACAAACAGAGACAGAGACTGAGACAGAAAGACAGGCAGAGACAGAGAGAGAGAACAGAAAAAAAGCTACATCTGTCTTTTCTGCCTTTTCCTTCTGGGAAGTAGAATAGTAATGGATGCTATTGTAGCTTCAGTTGTTCTAATACCAGATGCAGTGTGCATGTGTTGTCAAATTAGGATTAGTTTGTTATTTCTCCTTTAAGTAGGTTAAGCTTCTTTTAAGCAGGGGTAATTAAGATTATGACTAGACAATGAATGAACAGAATCACACGACTTAATGAGGGTAGCAGAGTCATACTGAACCTGAAAGGATAATGAATTCGCCCTTAGTGCCATTAAAAGAAAACAGGCAACAGTGAAATCAGATGAGATGCATTTCTTGCTTAGAGAGAAGAGATGGAATTTTTTCTCCATTTCCTAACACAGTGAGAACCTACATATAATGTTTTGTTGTTGTTATTATTGGATTTTGTTATACTTGGAGAACCAGAGAAAACTACACAGTTGAAACTGCCTGTCAGTAGAACTCAAGGGAGTTAGGATTCTCTTCTACACTCCCATACAACTTCCGTATTAGCTCATTTTAGTTCTTCATGATGATAGAGACTAACGAGCTTTAATAAAAATGTGTATCTGCCTTCTCTTGATAGAGGTGGTGAGGTTGGTGCAAAGAACTTGGTTCCTAGGCCTAAGGAAAGATAGGCAAGCAGGCACAGAAAAAGCTATGGAAGCAAACAGGCAGGCAAAAGTTCAAACAAAATTTTCAGGTGTGTCTATCTTAACAGTAAGAATGAATGAATGAGATGACACAAAATGACATGGGATGAGATGAATGAAAAAACACTTACTATAAGCCAGGCCCTAAGTTAAAGAGTAGGGATATGAATTAAAAGGTAAAGACAGTTTCTGGTCTCAAGAAACTAATAAGTAAATAGTGATCAAGGAGGCATATCTTGGTTTGGAAAGTTTCAGGGTGAGATGAGCTGTAGGGGATTGATTATATTGACACATTCTTCCAGGAGTAATGTCAGTACCGATTTGAAGATAGTTCCAGAGTTGGAAAGGGGAGGAGGAGTTATTTGAGGGAGCAAGGTGACTGTTAAATATGGGGTAGGGTGAGGCATCCATCCACAAGAAAGGGCTCAGCAAACCCTCCTACCAGAGGTGCTAGTTCTCCCTGAACACTCTATACACCCCCTCCCCACCCTGCCCCCAAACATAGTAGATGCTTAATAAATGTTTCTTTTGATTTAGTGAAATAGATGCCAGAGTTTTGTACTGATATATATTAAATATAAAAGCCCTAAAGTAAGCTTCATAACCAGGGCTCTGGGAACTTGTTCTTTTTAATATTTTGATAACTATATTTCAATATAATGGATTTCTTTTTAAGCCTATGTATTGCATTT
Source organism: Dromiciops gliroides (assembly GCF_019393635.1). Taxonomy (NCBI): domain Eukaryota; kingdom Metazoa; phylum Chordata; class Mammalia; order Microbiotheria; family Microbiotheriidae; genus Dromiciops; species Dromiciops gliroides. The sequence goes on along the minus strand of NC_057861.1, from coordinate 131,000,042 downwards.
TATTTTAAAAACAGTCTAACAAGGAGTCCAAAAGTTTTACCAGATTGCCAAAGGAATCCATCAGAGAGAGAGAGAGAGAGAGATGTTAAGAACCCTTGTTGAAAAAGAAGACCTTCACTACTTTGGGCAGATAGGTATACTATGAAGATTTTATGGAAGGAAATAATCAAGAATCATAGAAGGGCAGCTAGATGGCGCAGTGGATAGAGCACTGGCCCTGGATTCAGGAGTACCTGAGTTCAAATCCGGCCTCAGACACTTAACACTTACTAGCTGTGTGACCCTGGGCAAGTCACTTAACCCCAATTGCCCCGCCAAAAAAAAAAAAAAAAAAAAGAATCATAGAAGATGTAAATAAGTTGTGACTTGCTTTGGAGGCAAAAGAACCCTCACAGATGAATGTATTAAAAAATCTATTACTCCAAGATGTACCTAGTAGAGTTAAGATCTACTAAAGCAATCTGCCCCAAATTTGAATTTAGGGATTGGTTTTCCCCAGTAGGCTCTACAAAGGCAACGGTCAGTCAATCACTAAACATTTATTAAAGGCTTACTATGTGCCAGACACTATGCTAAGCACGAAGGATACAAAGAAGGGCACAAGTCAGTTCCCTCACCTGGGTACTGCTAGCACAAAGTTTGTTTCAGTGAAATTCCACCATCTACTATATACACAGGGAAAATCTCCTTTCCCTTCCACCCAGACATGACAAAAAATGCACTTCCAAAATTGAAATATTCTTCACAATATGGAAAACAGGATTATTTTGACCAAGAACATTTGATAAATTCCTTGCTTTCATAATAAAGTCCAGGGAATTCAAAGGTCCCATAAAGTTCTTGGGTTTATCAAATCAAATCAAATCAACTCATACTTCTCGAGGTCTCCGTGCAAAGCATCCGTAGTGCTGACAACTTTCCACTTTAAGGTTCAAATGATATGGGATGCTGGCTCGTTTTTAACTGTTTTTGCGTGCTTCTCCAACATCTTAAACAAGATCATGATTGTAAAAGCTTTCAGAGTAAGGTAATTACTGGAAACTTGTTGAAGTCAAATCAAAATGTCCACAAGCTATTATTAAGTGCTTACTTGGTCAGCTAGGAGTTGAGCTAAGAAATACAAGCAAGCAGAAAGAAAGCCAGTCTTCCCTCAATGAGCTTACATTCCAAGAGGAAGTGAGGCAATACATATGAAAAGAAGCTGGAAAGGAGGAAGGGGGATATGAAGGAACACAATGTGGAGGTATTATAAAGTCCAAGAGGAGAGACAGTCAGTCGTTCAATCTGCAGAGGTCACCTGGGTGACCTCTTTAGAATGGAAGTTCTGGGAAGAACCAGTCAATTAGAGAGAGGAGCAGCAGGGGTCGTGTGAAGTCCAGGTTTGGAGTTTGCTTCTAGGGTAGAGAGGTTTCTGGCAGTGTCTTTTTCTTTTTCAGGGCAATGAGGGTTAAGTGACTTGCCCAGGGTTGCACAGCCAGTATGTGTCAAGTGTCTGAGGCTGGATTTGAACTCAGGTCCTCCTGAATCTATGGCCAGTGCTTTATCCACTGCGCCACCTAGCTTCTGGCAGTATCTTGTTGGAACCAGGTCCTACCAGCTCTTGAGAACCAACTGTTAAATTTTGAGTGTGAACATTACACCTGAGAAATCAACAAATTCTACAGATCATGTTTTGATTTATCATTTCATTGATTTCTAGGCTTAAGAAAGCAATGGGAAATTATTAGTAATGCAGATTAAATTGAAAAGTGTATACATTTTTAAAGCCAATTATTAAATTTATTATATTATTAAATAAGTTTTTAAAATATGCTAGTTATTGCATACACATATTTCTGGAGCATTATGGACAAAGTCTGGAAGAAGTTAGAAGTGTAGCCTGGAGAAGAAGAAGAGAATCCTAATATGGGAAGCAGAAGACTAATTATCTTGCTCTCCTGTACTGGATTTCCCAAGTGCTAAAGATCCACTTTGCTAGAGCAAAGGGAAAGTAGTCAAAAGTGAACAAAGGTAAAGAAATGTCCCAAAGACAGTTAGGTGATAAAGTGGATAAAGGGCTAGTCCTAGAGTCAGAAAGACCTAAATTCAAATCTGCTCTCAGAAACTTCATTTAATCTCTGTCTCCCTTAGCTTCTTCCATTGTAAAATGAGCATAACAATAGTACCTACCTCCCAGACTTGTTAGGAGGCTCAAACAAGATATTTGCAAAATACTTAGCACTGGGCAGTAGTTAATTAATAAATATTTCCTTCCTTCCTTCCTACTTTCCTGCTTTTCTCCTTTCCTTCTTTCCTCCCTTCCTTCCCTTAGATCATGATTGATGGCAGAGCCTAGTAATGAGTATTTAATCAATATTTTCATTTCATCTCATTGCCAGCTAGTTTTGCATTTTAAAGTCATTTCTTTGACTGTCTTCTTTACACAGAAACATGTTCTGTGAGAGGAACCAGGAAAAAAATGGCTTGAATCTTGCCTTTGCCACTCACTGTGTGATGATGGTCAAGCTACTTAATAATCTCAACTTTAGTATCCTTAGCCAAAAGAAGGACAATAACATATGTGATGCATCATAGAACAGTTATGAGGTTCAAGTGGGATAATGGGTGTGACACACTCTGCAAACCTTAAAATAATATGTATTATAACAACTGTTATTCTTTTGATTGATTGATTATTCCATAATGCTGTGAAGCAGCCTCCAGGAAAAGGAGAGAGCACTAAAAATGGGGAAATTATCATATAGTGAATCTATTGTTGGAGATGGAGACAGAAAGGCCTGGGTCCAGATCCCATCTCAGACAATATGTGGCCACAAGTAAGTTTCTTAACCTGGCTGAATCTCAGCTTCCTCATCTATAAAATGAAAAATAATAGTCTTTGATTCATATGATTGTTGTGAGGAACTTAAATGAGATTACAGTATGTAAAGCATCTTACGAAACTAACATGCTATGCAAACTTCAGCTACTAGTATTTTTATTATTGTTATTCTGCTCATTTTTCTCTTCTTTCTTTGATGGGAATTAAGGAAGAAACAATCCTGGAACAAGATGCTATCCTGCTATTCTTTTATATTTAATATTCTGTATATTATTGCACAAGGAGTAAAAAACCTTCTTGTTTGTAAGTTAGTGAAAGGGTCAGAATATAAGGTCATCTTGTGTAGGTTCACTGAAAGCATCTTTGAGACAATTCCCAGGGCAGATGGGATGGCAGTGAGGATGTCCACTTTGTCCTGTTCCCACATTGTTTTGATTTCATCTCCTCAGTCTCTATATTTTAATTTTCCTTTCATCTCACAATGCCTGGAGATTATGAATATTTGACAAGGCGACATCTATTTAAACTCTTGCTCTTAAATTTTTTATGGATCAGTCATAAATTTGAGGTGATTGTGGGCAACAATTCGACATGTAATAATGGTCTGGTTCCATCTGGTTTGTTTGTTGAATTCTCAAGGGTATTCTGAGAATTATATTGATTATCATGATTATCATCACCATCACCATCATCAATGTTGTTGTTGTTGTTGTTATTATTATTATTATTATTATTAACCTCTTAGGCCAGGGCTGGGATGAAAAGTAGACATACTGAAAAAGGCAAGAGTTGATTGAAATTCGACTTCAGACATCTCCTATGACATGCATCCTTTAAATCAACTGGAAAATCATTTTAGAATCACAGATGACCAACAGTCTTGGTTTCTAACAGAACAATGAGAGTAGTTTACTCTTATTAGTTGATTGGGTTAATTACTATAATCCTGGGGCACACAGCTCCAATAATACAAGTGGTGAGGAAAGAGCATTTTTCTGGTAAAAAGGAATCACTTTGCACAGTGGGCCCTGGGCAACAAAGAGATGGGCTTTGGTTAGATCACCTTCCTGAAAATCCCAGTGCTGATAACTATTTCTGAGAAGGCTCAGGCCATCATTAAACAAAATTCTGGAAATCAGCAAGAACATTATTGGTGGGAGGGGAAAATTGTGATTGCCTACCCAGTGTGTATAGGGAGAGACAATCTCTAAGGTAACAAAGGCCCAAATTCTATAAGGCTTTATGGATTAAGGTCACAGCACCCCCTCTCCACCCCCACCATCAATGAATACATAATGCCCAAGGATGGCTCCAGTTTGCTCATCAAAAAGTAGAAATGGAACAACAGAAGGGAGGTTGCTGTTATTTCCATCCCACTGACTTAAGTTATTCTAAGGCAAACTGCATTTTCCAATTAAAGCCCTTTCCTATTAATAGGCCTTCCTGTTCTTCATCTGGCACATAGGAAAAGTAACCAATTTTCCAAAATTTAAAATGAACTCAATTAAACCTGCTGAAGATGACATAGCAAAGCCATATTCTCTGAATGTGTGGTGAGGGTCAAAACTTGCTCTCTGATTCCATTAGAAAAAACTTTAAAATAAGAAAAGCTACCTATGGGAGAGGATAGAATAAGGAGGTTCAACAGACTGTTCGTGAGACTTGGTTATCCATACTAGGGACCAGTACAATAGTGCTTAGAGGAAATCATTCAGTCAGTCAACAAACATGTATTATGCACCTACTATGTGCTAGGCAGTGAGGCAAGCACTGGAGATACAAAGGAAGGCAAAAGTCCCTGCCCTCAAGGAGCTCCCAGTCTAATATGGGAGATAACAAAAAAACTACTATGTGAAAAAATGGGATAAATTAGAGTTATCAGCAGAAGGAAGGCTCTAAAACTAAGATGGATGGAGAGGAGCTTCCCATAGAAGGCTGGGATTTGAAGAAATGCAGGGAAAGAAGAAAGAGACTCCTTTGACAAGTGCCATTTTCAGTTTTCCTTCTTGCCAGTTAGGACTCATGAAGGCACTTCGAGGGCTTCTCAGTAAGTCCGAACTCTAAGAGACATCTGGAAGCAAGGGTTCCCTTGTCAATAATATGAATTAAGCAGAGTTTGTCTTTGATGCCTCTCAGGCCCTTATTTGGTGTCCTCGGCTTCTGAGGGATTATCATTGCCCTTTGAACCTGTGCCATAGAGCTTTCCCAATGTAGGGTAGAAGTAGACAGTTAGATATGTAATCAGAAAGACTGAGGTTCAAGTCCTGCATCTGTCACTGATTTCCTGTGTGTTCATGGGCAAATCACTGTTTCTCTCTGGGCCACTATATGTTGATATAATTAGTATTCTTTGTAATCCTGTTATTGTATTTTATGCATTGAAAACTATAATTCTAAGGAATCCATAGGCTTCCCCAAACTTCCAAAGGCTCCAAGACTCAAAAAGAATAGGTTAAGAACCCCTAGACTAGATGATCCTTTCTAATTTATGACTCTAAACTGAAAAAAGTTATGGTCCTTTACTGAATTTGGATTTTTTTTAAACAATGGGATTCAAGCCACAGCCCTGCCACTTAATGTCCATGTAACTTTGGAGAAGGCAATTCATATTTCCAAGCCTCAGTTTACTTATTCGTTAAATGTAGAGATTGAACTAGAGCAGTGCTCACCTCCTTAAGTAGTGCAGTAGAAAGAACCCTGTATTTGTAATCAGAGGATCTGGGTTTGAATAACAACTCTCTTACTCACTACCTCTATGATATTGGGAAAGTCATTTAATCTCTTTGGGCCCCAGTTCTCTCAACTGTAAAATGGATGGAGGGGGCAGCTAGGTGGTGCAGTGGATAAAGCACCAGTTCTGGATTCAGGAGGACCTGAATTCAAATCCAGCCTCAGACACTTGACACTAGCTATGTGTGACCCTGGGCAAGTCACTTAACCCTCCTTGCCCTCCCCCCCCCATAAAAAGGATGAAGGGGTTGGGGGCTCTGACCTCTGACCTCTAAGATTCCTTCCAGTTCTAATTCTATAATTCTATATATTTCTCCCTCCCCATCTCCTTCAGTCAAGTTCTCCAACCCTATGTCCCATCTTGAGGTGGGAAATAGGAGTTGATAAGGAATTCGGAGATACTAGGCGTATAGAGTCAGGCCTTGGCAATTATCTGTATTTGAAGTAGTGAGAGAGAGGAAATAGCTTAAGATATTTCTGAGATATCCAGAATGGGTAACTGAGAGGATGGTGGTAACATCAGTAGAAATGAAGAAGTTAAGAAGGGAAGTTTTCAAGAAAAAAATGGCACTTCATCTACCCAATTTGATTTTTTCTTGTCAATACTTCACCCTTGGCATGATCAAAACTAAATTTGCCAGCAGTTAAACAAAATAAACCAATATAACAAGCTTGTCTAACAGCATATGTGAAATTCCACTTCCATAGTGCATCACCTCTTTACTGAGAGTAAGTAAATGTTTTTCATCATCGGCTCTCTGGAATGAAGAACCTACGTTAATCTGATTTAAGGTGTCTTTTAGTGCTATTTTCCTTTACATTATTGTTGTCATTGTGTATACTTTTGGTTCTGTTTTCTTCAGTTTGAATCAGTTTATGCCTTCCCAGATTTCTCTGAAATTATCATATTTGATGTTTCTTTTTCCTTCCTTCCTTCCTTCCTTCCTTCCTTCCTTCCTTCCTTCCTTCCTTCCTTCCTTCCTTCCATTCTTCTTCCCTTCTTTCTTTCTCCTGGGATTTTGTTGGTCTAGAGAACTCAAAGGGAGAAAACTTCTTATAAATTTGCACTTGTTCTGCAACTTAGAGTCTTTTTTTTTTTTTTTTTGCAGGGCAATGAGAATTAAGTGGCATGCCCAGGATCACACAGCTAGTAAGTGTCAAGTGTCTGAAGTCAAATTTGAATTCAGTCCCTCCTGAATCCAGGATTGGTGCTTTATCCACTGTGGCACCTGGCTGCCCCCCTGGAAATGGAAATCTTTTTTTTTTTTTTTTGGCAACTTAGAGTCTTAAAGAGTTTCCTAAAGCACTAAAAGGCTAAGTGACTTGCCCAGTGTCACACAGCTAGTATATGTCAGAGCTAGGACTTAAAAAAAGGTTTTCCTTATCTTGAAGCCCTCTCTATCTACTTTGAGGTAGTGCTTTTCCATTGTTTCTTGCCATACATTAATATTCCATTACATTCATATATCAAATTTATTCATCCCATTCTAATCTGGGAGGTTATTCTTTTTAAAAGTAATTTTTATTGATATTTTTTGTGGTTACAACACCTACATTTCCCAATCTATCTCTATGTTCTCCTCTCCCAAGAGGACAATACAAAAAACAAAGAAAAAAATTAGTTCAGTAAAACCCACCAAGATATTTAAAAAAACAATCTGACTTTACATGTAGTATTCTATAACTACAGTTTTTGCAAAGAGAGAAGGTATCTTTTCCTATCTCTTCTTGGGGCCAAGCTTGGCCATTATAATTTCACATAATTCGATTTTGATTATTTTGTTTTTATAGCCATTGCTATTATCATTAAATATTATTTTTCTATCTCACTTTGAATCAGTTCATGTAAGCCTTCCCATGTCCTCTGTATTCATCATATTCACTGGTTTTCATGGCACAGTAATATTCTATTTATTCATGTACCATAATTAGGTTTGCTGTTCTCCAATCAATGGGCATCTGCTTCTTTTTTTTTGGTGAGGCAATTGGGGTTAAGTGACTTGCCCAGGGTCACACAGCTAGTAAGTATTAAGTGTCTGAGGTCGGATTTGAACTCAGGTACTCCTGAATTCAGGGCCGGTGCTTATCCACTGCGCCATCTAGCTGCCCCCATCTGCTTCATTTTTCATTGTTGGTAGTGTAAAAAATATTACCAACAATATTAAATCTGATATTTCTTTCTGTCTTTGATCTCCTTGGGACATATGCCAGGTGGTATTACTGGCTCAAAAGGAATGAATAGATTAGTGATTTTTAGGAAGTGCAATTTTCCAATGGGGAAGGGCCTAATTTTCAATACTTGTCTAAGGCAAAGCTTCTTAAACTGTGGGTCATGACCCCATATGGTGTCACATAACTGAATATGGATGTCATAAAAAATTTGGCAACAGTAAAAGGTTATGTATACCTATTTTACATACATATAGACCCAGGGTCACATAAACATTTCTCAGGCAAAAAGGATTCACAAGTGGAAAAAGTTTAAGAAGCCCTGGTCTAGGGCATACAAATACCTTTTGTAGCGGGCAGCTAGTTGGTGCAGTGGATAAAGCACCAGCCCTAGTTTCAGGAGGATCTGAGTTCAAATCCAGCCTCAGATACTTCAAAATTACTACCTATGTGGCCCTGGGCAAGTCACTTAACCCTCATTGCCCAGCAAGGAAAACAAACAAACAAACCAACCAAAACCCTTTTGTAAGCTGCTATCTGGGGCAAGCTATAAGGCAGCCAGTTAGGAAATGCTTAACTAGACAAGTCATTTCATCTTCTGCTTAAATCATGTGCTCATTGCACATCTGTGAAATAAGAGGGTTGACCTGGATGACCCTCTAAAATTCCTTCTAACTCTAGAGAAATGAAATCATTTGCCCAATATCCTTCAGCCTACGATAATATGAAATATTTAGTGGTCGAGTCAAGATTTGGACATAGGTAGACTCGACACCAAATACACTACTCCAAATCCCTTTATTTTACAGATAAGAAACAGGCTTAGACTAGTACAGTTGTGGAGAGTTTTGTGCACTTTTGCATGAGGTCCCTGCATTGCTAGTTTTGCTTAACTATTTTACTTTATTACAAGAGACCTCTTAAGGACTGCGTATGTGGGCAGGAATACATACCTGCTTGTTTCTTATTCCTGATTATTAACACAAATGTTGATTCAATGTGGAATGTTGATTCTTCATGGAATTTTTCTACCTTCTGGTCCTTTGTGACAGATGTTGGTTAATGCATAAGTTGTGATCTTCGTGGGGTTCTTTTTTTCGAATACCTATTACAAGTACTATAATGTGAAAAAGAAAAAAAAAGAAAAGAAACAGACAGTTTAGGCAACTTGTAAGCAGCCAGTTCAGTTGGGCAATGGGAAATCCAAGACAAAATGCTAAACAGTCTTCACCCCCAAGGATCTTACATTTGACTGGGGAAATGCATATTTCATTTAATAGCAGTTAGTGGAAGAATTGGGATGAGGACTCTTGTTCTCCCAGGCCAGGGTACTTTATTTTATGTCACAATGTGGATCTGAGTCCCTTTTCCCTCTGAGGTTGTGAAGCATAATAATTCTGCTTTCTGTAACTGGTTTCACCAGACTTCTTCCTAGGCCAGAGAAGAGCCTTTCCCCTCTGTGAAACTACCTTTTTCCGGTGGGATAGTGTTTCTCACACACCAGACTTTCCTTTAGGTGGGAAAGATTACCATTAGATACCCCTTTCTCTCTAGGGATTTTCCTTCTCCTCACTGGACCCCCCTCTCCTAGTTTGGAAGAGCCTTTTCTCTCTATTCCCCTAACCCCACTGTGTCACTTATCACCTATAATAAGACAAGCTTTCTCTGATAAAATTTTGGCTCAAACCCTGTTACATAGAACGCTTTCTTGCCATGCAAAAACAACCAGAAACAATTTTAATGGAGAGCTAGCTAAAGGTCTACTTGTTGAACCCAGAAAATACTGAAATGATTCCAAATACCCAGCTGTGACCTATTTGACCATTAAAAGATGAAGCCATTGATACCGGGTTTGGTTCTGATCTTTTTCATGCTGGTTAACTTCTAGTGACGTTCAAAGAGTGTATCAGCCGCAAACCCAAACCTTCCGGGTCTAGCCACCACCTGCTTCATTCATGTTCTGTTTTCTCAGCAGCAGGCTTGAAAGGGAGAGAGCGAGTAACAAATGACCGTTGGAATGTCTGAGGCTCATTTCTGACATATGAGATAAACCACAAGTGTCTAAACTTGCAAAATTCATCAGCCTATATCTTTTTGTGATCTTTGTAGTAAAAGTACATTCCTTCAGTTTATCTTCACTACATCTTTTCCACTTCCCCCTAAGTACAGTATCAAACTTTACTCCAATCTACCCTCAAAAAGGCAGGATGGGGAGGGGAGGAGGGGGTGTGGATGTAATCACCACCTTAGGTGGGGTGTCATTTGTCAGCTGTGACAAAGGATGATTGTGTAAGGGAAGCAATGGTATCTGCGCACAACTCATGGCTTTGGAAACCTCTTTTCTGCATCTTGTTCAATATCCCTCACCATGGGCTAATGAGGTGTTAGAGGTAACATTCATCCCTCCTGCCAGTTTCAGTGGCTTCTCAGTTGTGATCTCATACTCATATTTAGTGACTTCTATTATCTATATCTAGGAAGGAATGTGAGAGTTTAAAAACCAGGCAAGACAAAAAAGGGAATTGTGGGAAACAACTTAGCCCTAGTGGAAAAGTAGATTGGATTTCAGCTTTTCTCCATTAAGATACAAGCTAAATTTGACAAGAGTTGGTCATGCCCCCCTACTCAAAAACATACACCTCTGGTACAGTGTTTTCTCTTCCAGCTGCATATGCTTCCTGACCTTAGCCTTTGCCCAGAATGCCCTGTTTTCCAAGCTATTTAATTTTCCAGAGAATATAGGTAATAGATAAAAAAAAATATAGGTGTCAAATAGACTTACTTTAAAGTCAGCCTTGCCTATCCCTTCATTTTCCAGGTGAGAGAAATGAAACTCAGAGGAAAGATGACTTGTCCAAGGTCACAGAGTTAGTTAATGGTGGAGTTAGGGCTTAAAACCAGGTCTCCTGATACTTTCTTTTTGTTTGTTTTTTTTGTTTGTTTGTTTTTTGAGGGGCAATGGGGGTTAAGTGATTTGCCCAGGGTCACACATTTAGTAAGTATCAAGTGTCTGAGGCCGGATTTGAACTCAGGTACTCCTGAATCCAGGGCCGGTGCTTTATCCACGGCGCCACCTAACCGCCCCCCCGATACTTTCTAAACCATAACACACTGTCTTTCCTATTGTTTATGATTTTTCTATTACCAGAGTAGAAGAGTTTTAATTTTAGAAATTATGGAAAACAAATCATCTCAAATAATGCAGGATCACAGAATCAGCATTGGGCATTGTATAGTACAACTCCCATATTTTCCATATGAGGAAAATAAGGCATAGGGGAATCAAATAACTTGCTCAAGGTCACACATGCACTAAGTGACAAAGGTAGAATTCAGCCTTAGGCCCAACCACCAAGGGACCACTTTTTTTGACTATACCATGTAGTCCCCAAATTTTCAAAAGAGTAAATAAATTAACCACATTCTCCTTGTCTTTAGTTGCTCTTGAATCAAATAGTCAATGTGTTCATTGCTTATATAAAAGTGACAAAGAAGGAAAAAACTGGAAGAAAAGAAACTTGTATGAAAAAGATATTCGTTTGTTTTTAGGATTTAGGAAGTTTTTGGACCCATTTTACTGTCCCATGGTCAGACCTTATCTGAAGTTTCCTGCTCTGGGCATCAGACAATCTGGAGCAAGACCAGAAGAGAACCAGTAAATTGGTGAGAGGACCAGGTGAAAGAAGTGGGGATAGTCAGCCTAGAGAAGAGTAAATTTAGGAGGAGTAAGATAATTGACTTCAAGTATATGGAGGGCTGCTGCGTGGAAGAGGTACTTGTTCTATTTAACCCCAGAGAGACAGAGCCAAGAGGAATTGGTAATGGTCTCAGAGAGACAAAGCTTTACTTCCTATTAGCTTTAACATCCTGACAACTAGAGCTATCTACAATTAGAAAATGATTGCCACAGAAGGCAGTGACATTTCTGTCTCTCTGGAGGTCTTTGGTCAGTGGGCCATTTGTAGGCTAGATTATAGAGGGGATTCTTGGTTAGGTAGGGGTTAAATTAGGTGATCTCTGAGCTTCTTTCCAATTCTAAAGCTCTATGATTCTGTGAAGGATCTGTGAAGTGACACTGGCCTCCTCAAACAAAACATTCCATCTCTGAATCCCTCCCTCCCCCCTCCCCCCCACCCCATTCATGGAGTGCTCTCCTTCCTCATCTCTAATATACCCTGTGTATATCTACTTTTATACATCATTGTTGGCAAATTGTGTTCCCCATCATCTTAGCTCCTCAAAAGTAGGGACTTTTACCTCTCTTTGTATCCTTAGCACTTAGCACAGTGTTTGGCATGTAGTAGGTGCTTAATAAATGTTTATTGACTAACTGAAGGAAAGGTAGCCAGAGTCCCTTACTGTCTCCTAGCTGAGTGTGGTTATATTGCTGACAGAGAATATTTAAGGCCTGTCAGAGTCAAGCAAGTATTCTTTCCATAAAGTTATAACTTCTTTCAAAGGCCAGTTTGCCTAAGGTAGTCTAAATGGGGAAAATGTGTTTTTCCATACCTCTTACCCCTATGTTTCACTTTTCTGTAATGATGGAAATAATAGGATTTCTTTACCAAAATACTGACTGTGCAACCCTTGGCAAGTCATTTACTTAACCTGTGATCTAGGCAACTCTCTTTTTTCTTTCTTTCTTTCTTTCTTTTTTTTAGTGAGGCAATTGGGGTTAAGTGACTTGCCCAGGGTCACACAGCCAGTAAGTGTTAAGTGTCTGAGGCCGAATTTGAACTCAGGTCCTCCTGACTCCAGGGCTGGTACTCTATCCACTGTGCCATCTAGCTGCCCCTAGGCAACTCTCTAAGGCTACAAGTTGCAGAGAAGATTCCTACCTGCATTGGTAAGAATTTCCTCATCCTGGAGTACTCTATACCAATAAAACCCCCACTCCTCTCCCTTCCCAAAAGCAGTTAATAAGGTTCATGCAACACTGAATTTAAAATATTGTTTTGGGAATTTCAGGAGATGATATCAACTGTTTTACCAGATGTCTTTTACATTGATGATTGATTGGAATTCTCTTGCTGACTTGGGAACTAACGAAATAGAGCTCAAGGATCCAAGCTTTTAAAATTCTGATGCCCATTGACCCCCAAGGCTGCCAAATGCCAGTAGAAATGGGTTGGAAAATGCTCAATGCCTATCTGCTTTCTGGTTGTTCCAATACTGATTACTAAGTTATTTCTGGAAGACTGTGCCAAGTTTCTTTGGTCTTGTCTCATTTAAGGCAATCTTGTCATTGTGCTGGATTCAAAATGAATTGTGGATTTTAAGCTGATGCTGCAGAGATCTCAATCTGGCATGCTTTAAAAATACTGGGAGAAGCCCTCACTCAACAAAAAAGAACGAAAAAGCACACATTGGTTTTAATAATACAGCTCATATTATATGCACAGGAGAAAGACAAAAACATGAGGGTCTACATGTAATGAGAAAGATAGAAACAGTGTTTGAAACAGATTTTCTAAAGTACAAAATACAAGATTCAAGTAAACAGGTATTTATTAGGTGACTGATACAAAGATAAACGTGGGGTGGGGGGAGGAACCCAGCCCCTTCCCTCAAGGGATTTACATTCTTCAGTTTTCACACAAGAGTTTGTATGAAAGATTTAGTGGACTAAAAGCTTCATTTTAAGGCTGACATGTTAGCCCCCAAAAGCTAACACAATCTTAGATTACATGATAACGTATAGTTTACAGAATGACCGAAGCACATGCTGTATTCTCCCCTGGTCATATCACATCTGGACTATTATGGCCTGTCCTAGGTGCCACATTTTACTGAGGACATCGACAAGGAACATATTAAGAGAAGGATGACCAGGATGGTAAAGGTAAGAGAGACCATGACACACAAGGATCTGTTAAAGGAACTGAAGAAAAGGGATGGGGGCATTTTGGAGGGTGTTGGGCAGAGATGAGAAAGGAGCATTAATATCTCTTTTTAAGTGTTTGAAGGACTGTCATGTAGAAAATAATTTTGATTTGTTCTGCTTGGCCCCTGAGGATAAAACTGGGTTGAATGGGTAGAAGTTGCAAAGTAGCAGATCTAAAAATGTAATAGAAAACTTCCTGATGATTAGAGATATCCAAAAATGTAACAGGCTGTCTCTGAGAGGGAGTTGGGTCTCTGTCACTGGGAGTCTCCAAGCAAAGTCTGAATAATTACCTGATTATGTTTTAGAGGGGATTCTTGATCATGGAGGTTGCACTAGCTGGTTCAGTGGATGTTAAGTGGTGCTAGCCTTAGAGAGAACACCTGAGTTGAAATCCTGCTTCAGACACATTCTAGCTATGTGACCATGGTGTTAAGGGCTAAAATTCTAGCTAGTCTGTCTAAAATATCTAATGAGTGGTCGCCAATAAATTATAAGCTTTAGCAAGAGTTAGACTTTTAAGCGTTTATTAAGGAGAATAAGAATTTGGTAAAGGGAGAGAGAAAGGCCTAGATCCCTATCTAATAAAGGGAGAGCACATTTCTAGCTCCGCTCTCCACCAGAGTCCAAAGGCAAGAGCCTCAGAGCGAGTGCCAGTCTCTTCCTTCCTCCTCCCACTAGCCCGCGTCACTTCCTGATGCCAAAGAAAAGACTCCTGGTCTTGCCCTCAAAGACCTTCGCTTCATGGACGGAACTCTTCTACAGTAAGTCTCCAGCAGGTGGCGTCATGGCAATCATTACAATGGGCAAGTCACATGACCTCTCTGTCTCCTTCCTCATCTGAAATGATTGGGTTGGACTGAATTCTGTAGTTAGTTCAGTATCAACTTATAAAAGGGTTCATAATAGCTTATGAAAATCATCTTACTTTCCTTCTCATTGCAAGCATCCTCAGTGTTTGCATAGACTCATTTTTGTTGTTTGGTCATTTTTTAGTCATGCCTGATGCTTCAGGACCCCACTTGAGGTTTTCTTGGCAAAGATACTGTAGTGGCTTGCTATTTCCTTCTCCAACTCATTTTACAAATGAAGAAATTGAGGAAAACAGTGTTAAGTGATTTGCCCAAGATCATGCAGCTAGCGTCTGAGGCCAGATCTGAACTCAGGAAGATGAGTCTTTGTGATTCCAGGCCTGCCATTCTATCAAAGGATAATAGATTTAGATCTGGAAGGGACTTCAGAAGTCATCTCTTCCAACTCCAATCATTTTACAGATCAGGAAACTGAAGCTTAATTCATTGCTCAATTAAATGACTAGATTACTGCTAGAAAGTAGCAGCTGTGTGGCATGGTGGATAGAGCTCTGGACCTGGAATTGGTAAGTCCTGAGTTCAAATGTGATCATAGACACTTACTAAGCTGTGTGACCCTGGGCAAGTCACTTAACCTCAGTTTCCTTAATTGTAAAATGGAGGTGATAATAGTACCTACCTCAGAAGGCTGTAATATGGATCAAATGAAATAATATTTATAAAATATTTATTTTCTAAACCTTACAGCACTATATAAATGTTATATTGTTGTTATTATAATAACATAGGTCTTCTGATTCCAAATCTGATGCATCAACCAATCAATAAACACTTATTAAGTGCTTACTGTGTGCTATGTATTGTGCTAGATGCAGGGGATACAAATACAAAAGTCAAACCGTTCTTTCATAAAATATGAAGTATGAGTAACAATCAATAACAACAAAAACAACAATAATAATCACCTCAAAGCTCCACACCTCCCCCCCCCCCCAGCAAAACTGTGGATAGAGTGATACACTTGGAGTCAGGAAGACCTGAAAAGAAATCTCATCATAAGCACTGTAAGTTGTATGATCCTGGGCAAGTCACTTAACCTCTTTTGGCCTCAGTTCCTCATCTATAAGGGGTTTGGGTTAGATGGCCTCTAAGGTCCCTTCCAATTCTAAGGCTATGATCTGTGGCATCTATGAAAATATTTTTAGTATGAGCAGACAATAGTAAAGGCTGATAAGAAGCAAGTGCATACCAATGGCTTTGTTAAGTGTAACTGAAAGTGACTTATTTCTTAACAAAGCCAAAGTAAAGTCCAGGAGCCATGAGTGGAATCAGATGACCCTTTTCAGGAGATATCTTCACAAAATTAGGCAATAGTATGTCAGTGAAGAAGCACTGAATAAACTGTTCTATCACATGGGTTTGCTTGTGGAAAAAGAGATTTATGATGGCAATTCAGGTTCAGAAATTGGAAAATAGTTGGATGGTACACTGGGCGGGAGTCAGGATGACCTGAGTTCAAATTTGACTTCAGATAATTATCAGCTGTGTGACCTTAAGCAAGTCTCTTAACCTCTGTCTCCTTTGGTTTCCTTGACTATAAAATAAGGATAATAGTAGCACCTACTTCCTAGGTTGGTGTGAGGATCAATTGACATTTGTAAAGCACTTAGTCCATGGTAGGTACTTAATAAATACTTATTTCCACTCTTCCCCTGACCTGAATTCACAGAATTGTGGAATTTCAGAGTTTAAGGAACCTCAGCAATCTATTTAGTCTAAACCATGTCCTCAGAAGAATCCTTTCCAATATATAATACATCTTTATATGTGTGTATATAAAATGCATTCACATAATTATATACTTAATATATCATAGAATAATACATTGATATGATGAATGATGATATCATCTCTGCTTAAAGACCTCTGATGAGTGAACCCCTTGAGCTCTCAAGGTGGCCTATTCCTCATTTGGCAAGCTCTGCATTTAGGATTTTTTTTTGTCTTTCAACCATCTTAAATTTGCCATCATCCCCGCTAGTTTTGTCTTCTAGACCAAGTGTATCCAGTTTAATTCCTGTTCTGTATGACAAATCTTCAAATACTAGAAGACAGTTATCTATCATGTCCCCCCAAATTGTTTCTTTTCCAGGTTAACCATCCTCAGTTTCATTAATTATCCTCATACGTTATGATCCCAAGGCAGTCGACTATACTGCTTGTCCTCAGAATCTCAGAGGTTACGTTTGGAAACTTATCAAATCTGACAAATCTCTACCCTTCTATTCTTCACAAAATAATTTGAAGATACTCAGAAAGATTATATATGTACTGTACATGCTCCGCATTTCACCGTAGCAACATTACTTGTGTCATTACCAGAGCAGGCTGCCTGGGCCATTTGAAAGAAGTTTGGTAAGGTTCATCCTAACATTTTTACCCTCACAACTCATAAGAAAAATGCTTAGGAGACTAGGATGACTTCAGTTGTTGAGACGATATTTCACTTTACTTTGACATTTCTCAGTCTCCACATATTCCTTTGCTCTTTCCTAACCCTACATAGTCTCACTTTTCCTGCAGGGTGTATAGGTAGGGGAGGTGGGGTTAGCAAAACCCGGCCTCAGACACTTAACACTTACTAGCTGTGTGACCCTGGGCAAGTCACTTAACCCCAATTGCCTCACTAAAAAAAAAAAAAAAAAGAGAGAGAGAGAGAGAAGGGGAGAGGGGGGAAAGTGTGCCCAGTGCCTAGGCAGAGTGGATCCAATACCTTAACAATAACACTACTTAGATTTTGTATAGTGCTTTGTAGTCTCTAAGGCACAACTAAGTAGAACTACTATATAGGAAATGCTGCTGGTTTGTTAGTTTTGCTAGATAGCATCATGTTTACCTTTCTGGCCAAAAAGCCCCAAAGGAAGGAAGGATTTCTTAACCACCTATTATGTGCCAAGCACTGTGCTAAGTGCTTTACAAATATTATGTCATCTGATCATCACAACAACCCTGGGAGAGAGGTGCTATTATTATTGTTATTTTACAGTGGAGAAAACAGGTAGGCAAAGCTTAAGCAACTTGTTTTTGATCACACAGCTGGTGTCTGAGGTCAGATTTGAACTTGTCATTTGTGACCCCAAACCTAATTCTTTGTCCACTGGGTCACCTAAATGCCATAGGAAGTGACACTGGAGGCTAGGTGGCTATTGTAGTTATCCAGGTGTGAAAGTGAGAAAGGATTAGACTAACACAGACAATAGGAATATATGATGAATGAGAATCAGCAGAGCTTTTTGAATAATCAAGTTGGGATGGGAATGGGAAGGAAGACAAAGATTACATCAATTTAAAACTTCTATGACTGAAGATGATGGTACCACTAGCATAGCTAGGAAATCAAGGAGGGAGGGCGTTAATGTCAGACATTCTGTAAACAAGCTTTTATTAAGCTCTTATTATTTGCAAAGCACTGAACAAAACTCTGGAAATATAAAAGGAGGAAAAAAACCAGGATCCCTCCCCTTGAGGAGCTTATTAGTTGTTTTCAGTCATGTCTGACTGTTCATGACCCCTTCTGGGGTTTTCTTGGCAAAGATACTGGAGTGGTTTGCCAATTACTTTTCCAACTAATTTTACAGATGAGGAAACTGAGGCAAACAGGGTTAAGTGACTTGCCCAGGGTCACACAACTAGTGTCTGAGGCTAGATTTGAACTCAGGTCTTCCTGGCTACAGGCCTGGCACTCTATCCACAGCCCCCACCAAGCTGCTCCTTGTTTTCAGTTGTGTCTGCCTTTTCCTGATCCCTCTTGGGGTTTTCTTGGCAAAGATACTGGAGTCATTTGTCATTTCCTTCTCCAGTTCATTTTACATATTACAATGGGGGAGAGAGCATGGAAAAAAAAACAAAAGCAAAAAAACTACATAGATATTTAAGTTCAGGGAAGCAGTGGAGTGAAGGTGAGGAATTCAATTTTTGACAAGTTAAGATTGAGGTGGTGTGATATCTCAATTGAAGTATCCAGGAAGCAGTTGAAGTCATGCTGGAGTCTCATCAATTTAAGTCAAATCTGGATTGGGAGTTCAGATATGTGACAAAATTTTAGATGAAAGGTCTTTTTTAGAGAGAAATTCAGGAGTTAGAAGTGTAAACATGATAAATGAAGTCAAAAGGATTTACATGTTGCCTGGGGGAGAGAGTAGGCAAAAGGGACTGAACATTTAGGAACATTCACAATTAGACTATACATAGTATCTATTCATCCTAGACTACTATCTTTGTAAAAGGCTTCAGCTACCCATTCTCCCAAGTATAAAACATGTTGCCCTAATATCCTGGCCACCCCAAATCAGTCTGCAATTGTGAGCAAGTTTGGCTTCCTGGTGTGACACTTCTTTGTTTGTTTGCAACAAACATTTCTTTTATTTTTTTCAGTTACATGTAAGGGTAGTTTTCAACATTCGTTTCCATAAGATTTAGAGTTCCAAATTTTTCTCCCTCCCTCCCTCCCTTTCCTCCCCGCTCCACAAGACAGCAGCTAGGCTATATATGTACAAACCACAAGTGCTCTTTTTATCAGTTCTTTCTATGGGGGTGGATAGTATGCTTCATCATCAGTCCCTTGGGATTGTTTGGATCATTGCATTGCTGAGAGTAGTTAAGTCATTCACAATTGCTCATTGAACAATACGGTTGTCACTATCCACAATGTCCTCCCAGTTCTGCTCACTTCACTATACATCAGTTCATGAGTCTTTCCAGGTTTTTCTGGGATCATCCTGTTTGTCATTTCCTATAGCACAAGACCATTCCACTACAATCATATACAACAGCTTCTTCAGTCATTCCTCAATTGATGGACCTTCCCTTGATTCTCAATTCTTAGCCACCACAAAGATTTGCTATAAATATTTTTTGTACAAATTTCCCCCCTTTTCTCTTTTTCATGATTACTATTGTTAACAGTTTCCCTTCCATCCTATTCCCTTCCCCATGATATTTATTCTATTATCCATCTTCTTTCATCCTATCCCTCTTCAAAAGGGATTTGCTTCTGTCTGTCCCCTCCCCCAATCTGCCCTTCCTTCTTTTGCCCCTTTCTCTTTATTCCCTTCCCCTCCTATTTTCCTTGCAGGGTTAGAGAGATTTCTCCACCCAACTGAGTGTGTACATTATTCCCTTCTTGAGCCAATTCTGATGAGATTGAGGCCTTTGAGCCAATTCTGATGAGTGTTAGGCTCATTTACTGCCCAGATTAAATAGATTACTCCACCCAGTTGGGTGTGTATGTGTTAATCCCTCTTTGAGTCAACTCTGATGAGTTTAAGGTCTTTGAGCCTTTTCAGATGAGTATAATATTCATTTACTGCCCTGCTCTTCCCCCATCTATTCCCCCACTCCATAAGCCCTTTCCTATTTCTTTCATGTAGGATTTCACCCCATGCTACTTTTGCCCTTCCCACTCCCCCAGTGCATTTCCCTTGCCCCTCAATTTAACCCTAAAGATGTCATCATTGGGCAGCTAGCTGACACAGTGGACAAAGCATCCACCCTGGACCCAGAGAGATCCCAGCAAAAACCCGGCCTCAGACACAAGACAGTCACCCACTGCACAACCCCAGGTATGTCCCCCAACTCCAATTTTTATGGTTCCCTAGGGTCTTGTATTTGAAAGTCAAATTTGCCATTCAGTTTCAGGTCTTTTCATCACAAATACCTGAAAGTCCTCTTTTTTATTAAAGTTCCATTTTTTTTCCTCTGAAAGATTATGCTCAGTTTTGCTGGGTAGGTGTTTCTTGGTTGTAATTCCAATTCCTTTGCCCTCTGGAATATCATATTCCATGCCTTCAGGTCCTTTAATGTAGAAGCTGCTAGATCTTGTGCTATCCTAACTGGGGCTCCACAGTACTTGAATTCTTTCTTTTTGGCAGCTTGCAATATTTTCTCCTTGACCTGAGAGCTCTGGAATTTGGCTATAATATTCTTAGGTGTTTTCCTTTTGGAATCTCTTTCTGGAGGTGATTGGTGGATTCTTTTGATTTCTATTTTACCTTCTGCATCTAGAATATCAGGGCAATTTTCCCTGACAATTTCTTGGAAGATGATGTCTAAGCTCTTTCCTTGATCATGGTTTTCAGGCAGACCTACAATTTTCAAATTATCTCTCCTGGACCTATTTTCCAGGTCAGCAGTTTTTCCCAGAAGATATTTAACATTGCCCTCTATTTTTTTATTCATTTGTATTTGCTTTATTGTGTCTTGGTTTCTCATAAAGTCACTAGCTTCCATTTGTTCAATCCTAATTCTTAGGCAATTATTTTCATCAGAGAGCTTTTGTACCTCCTTTTCCATTTGGCCAATTTGACTTTTCAAACTGTTGACTTTTTTCTCATGTCTTTCCTGCATCACCCTCATTTCTCTTTCCATTTTTTCCTCTACCTCTATAACTTTATGTTCAAAGTCCTTTTTGAGCACCTCTATGGCCTGAGACCAATTAATTTTGAGACCAATATTTTTCTTGGAAGCTTTAGATATAGGGACCCTGATGTTGACATCTTCCTCTGAGGGTGCACCTCAATCTTCCTTGTCACTGAAGAAACTTTCTATGGTTCTCACCTTTCTCTGTCTGCTCATCTTGCCTTTCTTTGACTTGACTTTTAGCTCCTTAAAGTGGGGCACTGTTTCCAGGCTGCAGTATCCCAAGCTTCAGAAATCGTAGGTGAAATGATTTAAGGAGGATCAGGTTCTTCACTGGCCTGGCCTGTTCCCTGGTCCATAGATGACCTCAGACCAACTTGCTAATCAACCAGCTTTGTGTGTTGTGGTTGTCAGCTCCGACAAGCCTGTGCCCCTCCCCAACATGGGCCACTGCTTTTCAAGCCTACCTCCTGATTCTCAGCAGGGGTGTAAAATCCAAGTTCTGCCTTAGCACCAGCATAGACTCCTATAGTCTCCCCCCTGCCCAGGGCTCAGCCCTCTCACCAGACTGTGAGCTTAGTTCTAGATGACACTGGTGCTTCAGCTAATTCAGAGGCTCTGGGGGGTCTCCTTCTCTCGTGATGACTTCCTGAGACTAGATCTGTGTCAGGGTGACTGTGGGATTGGGCTCCACTCCTGTCTCAGTACAGCAGCTCCCTCCTTCCAACCTTCCAAGCTGTTCTTGGTTAGAAGATGATTTCAGCACATTCTTCTGTAGGTTTTGCTGCTCCAGGCATTGTCCTACGGCATTATTTGGATGTTTTTTGGAATGATCATGTCATGAGTTTGAGAGCTCACTGCCTTTCCTCTACTATCTTGGCTCTGTCCTGGAACTGTAGTAGTCCCCTGGTATGACAATTTAAGTTACACTTAAAGTAGCTTTACCTCTCAGGACAAGAAAAGGATTCAGGGCCAAAAAAAAGATTGAAAGATAGAACAGCAGGGATTTGAACCCAGGACTTGTTGACTCCAAGCCCAGAGAGCTACTCTTGACACCATGATAGGTTGTCTTAAAATAGAAGCAGATACTTGTATGGGATAAAAAATGTAGGGCAGCTAGATGGCACAGTGGTAAAGCACTGGCCCTGGATTCAGGAGGACCTGAGTTCAAATCCGGCCTCAGACACTTGACACTTACTAGCTGTGTGACCCTGGGCAAGTCACTTAACCCTCATTGCCCTTCAGAAAAACAAACAAAACAAAAACAAACAAAAAAAATGTAGTAGATACAATTTATCTTAAACACAAATTGGAAAACAGTACATCTTGGAAAATCATATCTCATACCAATACTCATAATTAGAAGCATATCTGGGATTTTTTTTTCCAAGAGCAAGAATAGTTGAGTAGCTGATCACTCAAGGAAGTATGTGGTGCTGGTGGCAAAAAATGAGGTGAAGGGGCAGCTAGGTGGCGCAGTGGATAGAGCACTGGCCCTGGAATCAGGAGTATCTGAGTTCAAATCCGGCCTCAGACATTTAACACTTACTAGCTGTGTGACCCTGGGCAAGTCACTTAACCCCAATTGCCTCACTAAAAAAACCCCAAAAAACAAAAAAACAAAAACAAAAAATGAGGTGAAGTGAGGCATGTGGAGGGGACTTCAGGGTCCCAAATCCTCCTCTGACAAGATATAGTGCTTCTATAGACCAGAAGTTGCCTTCATCCATCCATCCATTCATCCATCCATCCATCCATCCATCCATCCATCCATCCATCCATCCATCCATCCATCCATCCTTCCATCCATCCATCCATCCATCAACAAACATTTATTACAATTAAAAACCTGAAACTTCTGGGAACAGAGGTTAGGTTTCTACAACTGTGTTTTTGTAAAGCTTGTCCTTGGGGGCAGCTAGGTGGCACAGTGGATAAAGCACTGGCCTTGGATTCAGGTGGACCTGAGTTCAAATCCAGATTCAGACACTTGATACTTAATAGCTGTGTGGCCCTGGGCAAGTCACTTAACCCTCATTGCCCCACCAAAAAATAAAAACAAACAAAAACGTGTCCTATAGGAGAGGGCCCTAAAAGTGTCATGGGAACTTGGATGACTGAGACTAAGCTTCTCTAAGAAACGGAATTACTTCTTTTAGCTAGAACCAGGAATTTTGATTGAGGACCTGAGCCCCACTATTTCAATCACCTAAGTCCCACCATTTCAAGGGACAAGGCTGAGAACTTCAGTTGGGCAGACCTTATAGTGGCAAAATGAAATCTTTGCAGTACTGCATTTTCTTTAGTTTCTCCAATCTCCAACCTCCATTAACCTTTCCCTTGGCTCTCTCTTTCAATACCAGGGTCTGCCCTCCCCCTGAACTCCCACAAAAAGAAAAGACAACTCCAATGGAAGCACATTATTCTTAATGTTGGCAAAGCCCCAGCTAGATTGTCTGGTCATACCTCTGCCCAGAAAAGACAATACAAATGAGGTATTTATGTCATGATGGAGTAACATTGTCTGAAGACCTCCTGTGATTTTACTAATAAAATTTCACATCATAAAATGGGCAAGGATGGAGTACTAAGGTAAGCTTCCTTTTCCCTAAAGTGATCAAAACAAAAACACAGGGGGTGGCTAGGTGGTGCAGTGGATAAAGCACCGGCCCTGGATTCAGGAGTACCTGAGTTCAAATCCGGCCTCAGACACTTGACACTTACTAGCTGTGTGACCCTGGGCAAGTCACTTAACCCCCATTGCCCTGCAAAAAACCCAAAAAAACCCCCCACATTTACCCTTTCTAGAGAATGAGTTCTAAGACCCCAAGGGTAGGCTTTATTTCCATACACACACTATAGCCCTTCTCCCTACCCTCCACTCCCCAGCCATGGATTCCGCCCCCCACCTCGTTTAGTAACTGAATAAATATGTCTATTATATTTGCTTACAACTGGGTGGAATAAAATTTAAACAATATTCTAGCAATGGTTTCCTAAAGTTGAGGCACCATGGGAAATCTCAAAGGACACAGAAGCAAGTTCTCATCCATGCAGCATTTGCTATCAAGGTAACTCCAAAAGAGCCCCCACCCCCAACCCCATTAGCAATACTGCACATCTCAATGCTTCCTTCTAGTTGCTACACACCTGATTAAAGGCTACAGGATCAAAGAGCAAACCACTTACAGGAAAGGACCACAGGCCCAATAGCTCATCTATGAATGGAATCACTTAGAACAATTTGAGAGGGTCATCACAAAGAGCAAGCTTATTTTTAGAAATGAGTTTTCTTTTGATACAAAGAAAAATGTTGGCCATTCCCCTGGTGTTTATAACAACATTCCAATTTAATCTTCAGTTTAAAAATTCTTTAATTATTGCATAACAGTACTTTGTGGATTGCCCAACACATCTCTGGTTGATACTAATATCTTGAATTCTCTCTCTCTCTCTCATGTGTGTGTGTATGTGTGTGTGTGTGTGTTCCATTTTGGTAATAATATATGTTAAAGTCATGGTTTACATTTTAAATTTAACTCTCAGGGGAAAGCTATACAAATGAAAAACAATGGAAATAAAATGAGAGAAAGCTTTTGTTTCTTGTCATACTCCCTCTTTTCTTGTTTTATCAGATTCATTATTACTTACTCAAACTTCTCTCTGGTAACTATAATGAAGGAGTCTCTTTCTCGACCTATGAATTGTAGTGTTTTTCTGTTCTAGAAACCAATTTGCTTGGGTTCCATAATCAACATCCCTGAACTCATGTACATTATGGCAATATAAAGGCAGACAAAAAAAAATTTTTAAGTAGCTGTGGTAATTTTTTTCTTGGGCTGATTGTCGGAATTATAGATAGGGAAGATATTTCCAACCTCCAAACAACCATTCTCATGCACTTCATTCAATTTGGTTCAACCAGCACTTATCAAGTGCTTACTATGTGTCAATTATTTTTGATGCTATGGACAAAAAAACAGAAATGGAACAGTCCCTGCCATCAAGAAATTTTATCGGGGTAAAACCACAGGTACCCAGATGAACAAATACAAATTATATAAAACACAATATGAAGTAATCTGAAATGGGAGAGAAGATCCCTAAAATGTGGGGGTGAAGGAAGGCCTTGTCTAAAAGGTGGTACTTGGGCTAAACCTTGAGAGGAACTAGGGTAGTTGGAGGAAATGCTCTGTTGGAGCTGCCCACTGAAATACCTGATGAGACTCTCCTCTCCAGTGCCCAAGCTGCCTTTCTAGTAGTAATATTAATATAGTATTCACGATTACATAATTCATAATTTTATAATTCTTCTTACATGAAGATGATGCTACCTCATAATATTACACAATCTTATCTGTTTCAAGGGTTTTTAATCTTTTTTTTTTGGTATTAAAGACTTTTTTTTTGAAATCTAGTAAAGTCAACAAGCATTTATTAAGCACCCACTATTTGCCAGGCTGTAGGCTAAATGCTGAGAATAGAAAGAAAAAGCCTCCTCCCCCTCCCCGCAAAAAGCCCCCAATCCCAAGGAGCTTTCATTTTAATTGAGGAGACAACATGTAGGAAACTACATACAAACACAAGATATATACAAAGTAAATTGGTGATTGGAGGAAGCTAGGTGGTTCAGTGGATAGAGCACTGGGCCTGGACTCAGGAAGACCTGAGTTCAAATATGGCCTCAGACACTTACTAGCTGTGTGATCCTACACAAGTCACTTAACCTGTTTGCCTTGATTTGTTGGAAAAGGAAATGGCAAACCTCTCCAATATCTTTGCCAAAAAAACCAAACCTCATGGTCATTACTGATGTGCTATGGTCCACAGGGTCACAAAGAGTTGGGCATGGCTGAAATACAATAATAACAACAAATTGGTGATAATCACAGAGAGAAGACAGTACTATTAAGAGGGACTAGAAAAGGCTTCTTGCAAAAGATGGGATTTTAGCTGAGCTTTGAAGGAAGCCAGAAAAGCCAGGATGTAGAGTAATAAGAGATTTCTAGGCATGGAGGACAATCTGGTAAAGCCTCTGGACCCCTTCTCAGAATTATATTTTTACAAGCAAAACAAAATACATTGGTTTACATAATTGTTTAATTATATTGAAATAATTATCAAGATATTTTGTAAAGAGTTCATGGACCCCAGGTTAAGATTAATCTAGTTCAACCTTTAAATGAACAGTAATAATCCCTTGCAGGATCTCTGGTAAGAGGTCATCTGGCCTTATTTGTTGTTGGGTTTTTTTTTTTTGGGGGGGGGGGTTGTGAGGCAATGGGAGTTAAGTGACTTGCCCAGGGTCACACAGCTAGTAAGTGTCAAGTGTCTGAGGCTGGATTTGAACTCAGGTACTCCTAAATCCAGGGCTGGTGCTTTATCTACTGCACCACCTAGCTGCCCCCTCATCTGACCTTATTTGTAGACCTCCAGTGACCCCACCACCTCCTATATCAACTCATTCTTTTTTCTGAAGGCTCTGATTGTTAGTCAGCTTTTGCTTATATTGAACCAAAACTTACCCTTCTACATTTCCCCCACCCTTTCCTTGGATCCAAGGAGAACAAGTCTACTCAGTCTTCTTCCTAACAGCCCATCAATGCTCACCTATCAGATCACCACTACTTGTCTACCTCTCCAGTTCTCTGATCCTCATCTGTCATGATCTCCAACCCTGTCTCAAGTCTGTTACTGTATCTTGTGACCCTGTAGAAGTCATTTCACTTCTCTTTCCTTCTCTTTAAAATAAGGGGGCACCTTTAAATGATCTCCAGCATTAGCATTCTACAAATTTATAAAAAATTCCTTTGTTGGCTATCATGAGCATCCCTAAGAAATCTGGGAACGTATAAGCCAAAACACACAACCACATTTTTGTCCAGTCATACAAATGAAACCAGCATAATCATTCTTGAGTAAAAATCCAAAGCTAGTTCATAAGAAGAGACCAATGCTGGTTTACAAATAAGGTTCTGAGATGTGATCTGATAGTGTTTATCACAATAACTTATTTACTCCATTTTTGTTTATGATAAAATTAAAGACTAAAGGTCACACACACACACACACACACACACACATACACACAAACACAACATGGTCCATTTATACAAACTTTTAAGAACTCCTCCAAACCTTCCTGTTCAGGAATACCTCTGGTATTTCTCTCTTGGGCAGCATGTTGGTCTATCATGGTGTAAACTCTGCTCTTAGCCACCCTCATCTTAGGCTGTTTTATACAATTGAAGGGTGAACTTTTGGAGGCTAAGAAACAAAAGGAGTTTGTTCACTCCTAGAAGACAGGACCCAAGAAAACATTGGGTAAATATATAAAAAAAAACATTAGTTTTGCTTCTCTACAATTTACTCATTATAGCCGACTCGAAGTTTCAAACACACAAAACCTCTAGTCTCTTGGTGCATCTTATATTACCATCTCTTGTTCCACTGACATGCCAATGTTGGAGCAGAGTGTTCTTAGGATAATTCAGCTAAGAAAAAAAAATTCTTTCTTTCTGCTCGCTGTCTATTCAAGCATCTCAAAAGTTGAAGGGAACAAAAAGTTAGTTATTTCACCCCTCTTTGATGTAAAGTTGACATGAAAAATGCTTAATTTGATATGTAAATCTGCTAAAAACATCTCACTCATAAGCTAATTTAGCTTCCTAGGATTTTACATTTTGTTGTTTTATAGTCAGGCCAGCTGTTAATAATGTTTTATTCTTGAAGTCATTTGGTGTAAAGTTCAGGAATAGGATTTTCAATGAAAATGACTGATTTTTATACTGATTCCCTAACCTGTCACTCACTGTAGATCCCTAACAAATTGGCCAACTTGCTGTTCCCCAAATATTTTCTCTCCCTTCCCATTCCCCTGCCTTGCACAGGTTATCTTCATGCCTGGAATGTTCTCTCCTTACTTCTGCCTCTTGAAATTCCTAGCTACCTTTACACAAGAGGCCTTCCTTTCTTAATTCTACTGGTTGTTAGTGCCTCCTTATCCCCATTACTTTGTGGAACGCCTCCTTGTTCACCAGAAGGACTGACCCCTCCATGATGTACTGCTACAGGGGTGCTACATTCTTCTTTACTTTGTATTTTGCATTTACTTATTTGTGTTCATGTCATTTTTCCCTTGTGGAATGTAAACTCCCAGAGGGTAGGGACTGGTTTTTGTTTGTTTGTTTTTCTATGGAATCTCAGTACCCAACACAGTGCCTTGCACATTGTAGGAACTGAATTAATAAAAGCTTGTTGAATGAATAAATGGTCCATAACAGGACATATATGAAGAGAAATAGCTACTTACCTACCTCAGAGAGTTGTTGAGGATTCCAAATGTCATAAATTATGTTTAATAGGTAGGGGATTGTTATTGTTACAATTATTATCAAATGATGGCTAGTGGCATTTCATCTAACACCTGTGCATTTTCAGTGAACAATGTCTCACAGCCACCAGCAACCAAGTCACTGGTCAAAGAAATCAAATGAGCAAAAGAGTGAATCAGCAGAATGGTATAGTAGAAAGAGTGCTGGATTTGTAGCTGTTGAACCTGGGTTTGAGTTCTGATCTTGCTAGCTGGGTGACCACCTTGTACAAATCACTTCATTTTTCTAGATCTCAGGAGGTTGGTAGCTACGTGGTATGGTGAATGGAGTGCTGGACATGGTGTCAGGAAGAGCTGAGTTCAAATCTTGCTTCAGACACTAGCTGTGTCACTCTTGGCAAGACTATTAACTTTTCTCAATCTCAGTTTCCCAATATTTAAAATGGTGATAATAGTAACACCTATCTCAGTGTTGCTGCAAGGATCAAATGAGATAACATACATAATGTTTATTATAAAACTCAAAGGATTACCTAAATGTTGGCTATTAGAATTATTATCATATAACCTCTCAGGGCCGTTTTGGCTTAAATTCTAAGCTACTATGTAAAGCCTTGCAAAGTTACTTATTTTTGCTCACTCACTATAAAAGACAATCAAAGAGACAATGAAATAGAGAATACTGTGCAGCTTCTAAAGCAGAGAAAAGGATCCAAAAGACTTCCCTCTCTGCCTACCCAGAATATCTCAAAATAATTCACAAACTATCAGTTACAGAGAACTTAAGGTGAAATCACCCAAACAGGTTAATTTGAATGCAAAAAAATGACTTCTGTAGTTCTAATATACAGCTACAAGTTTTATAATTTCTTCCCAGATAATAATATTAGTAACAACCAGATAACAACCACCACCAAAATGAGATTTGTCTTCCTGACTCCAGGCCTAGGATGCTATCCATTGTGCCACGTAGCTGCTTCAGTACCCACCTTCCAACCTTTGCCTCTACAAACGTGGAGCTTCTCACCTACCATCAATAGGACACATGCTTCAGGTTATTTTTATAACAGATGTAATAAATGGATTTAAGCTGCTTGATATGCACTCCCTTCAGGGTTCCCGTTATCAATGGAATGCACATATGCTACAGATGGTGAAGGTTAGTAGTACAAATCTGTGAACAGGAATGAAGAAAAAACCAAAGGGCTTCTACTGGGACAGGCCAACTTTGGCCTCATTAGTTACACCAACAGACGTATCTAGTCAGGAATTCATTTTTTTGCTAACCTTTTAAACCATGTAAGCAGCAGCCCTTTCCTTCAGTGAAGGAACCAAATATATAAAATTAAAGAATTTTGGGAGCCTCATTCTACAGATGAAGAAATTAAGGAATATGAAGGTGGGGTGATTTGACCAAGCTCACTTTTTAATTAGAGGCAGAGTTGGAGCTCAGTTCCAGCTATCTTGACTCCTGGTCCCATTCCCATCCTACTATTATCACAGTAGACAGATCTTAAAACTTCTTCCTTTTCCTATGGGCTTCCCTAGCTTACCACAAGTATCACCCATCCACTTGGAGCCATTCAATCAACAAATACTTCCTACCCACCTATTATGGGCACATCACTTTGAGAAGCAAATATATAGGTGTCTAAGGCAGGCTTCCTAGAAAGGCTCAAGGAACCTCTCCGGAGGAGATATGACAAGTACACAAATCTATTTTGTTTCCAAAATTCAATTTGACAAGTATTTATTAAGCACATACTAGCTGCAAAGCACTGTACTACAAACTGTACATATCAATCTAAACTAAACTTCTTTTTTTTTTTTCGGGGCAGTGGGGGTTAAGTGACTTGCCCAGGGTCACACAGCTAGTAAGTGTTAAGTGTCTGAGGCCAGATTTGAACTCAGGTCCTCCTGAATCCAGGACCGGTGCTTTAACCACTGCGCCACCTAGATGCCCCCTAAACTAAACTTCTTATATTCAAGGAACTCATGTTCTGTTGGATGTAGATGCAACACATACACAGATACAAAGAATATACAAACACATTTTTCAGGAGGAGGTAGCCATATAGCTAATGAAGGCTAACAAGTAGGGGTGGAGGTGGCACATGAGCTGAACCTTGAAGGGAGCCAGCAATTTTTAGAGCTGATGGTGAAGGAGGGCATTCCAAATGTGAGGAACAGCCTATATGCAAAGTCATGAAAGTGAGAAATGGAGCTCCTTAGTCAATTAAGTAAATCCAACTGATGGATCACCAAACTTCAATGTCTGATCCAGAAACCAAAGCAAAACTGTCCAGTTGTTTCTCTTCTTGTCGCTGTGAACATAAGTTATGGTCATATCATCCAAGGTTTCTACTGCAACCTTCTAAGATATCATCCAGCTTGGAACCTACCTTCAGTGTACATTTTTAAAGTATTATTCTTTAATGCATTTCATATATAGATATCTATCTAAAATTTTCATTTCCTTGGTTTATTTACCTGGAGTGGTATCAAAATAGCCAAGCTGTATCCTTCTTGAAAATATTTCCTCCCCCACCTCCTTTCTCCTCTCTCTCTCTCCATACCCTCCCCCCCTCCTGAAAATGCACCCCAGAACACTTAAGAAAAAATTATTTGGTCTGGCGCTGTTCTGCCTCTCCCATGATACTGAACTGAAGTCAGCACAAGGGACACAGTTTTAGAACCAAAATAGGAGATGCCTTAAATTAATGTTATTTCTTACAGCCTCTAAAAGTCAAACAGTTTATTAAATCCATGAAATGAAAAATTAACAAAACATAACAGTGTTTGTGCTACCTCTCCAGGAAATTAATGCTCTTGCAGAGGATGGGCTGATGTCTGTGAGAATTAAAGATGCATGGGTATGAATTATGTATATAAAATACACAAAACAAAGCTCTATCAGTGAGCCATTTCCTAAGAGTCAAAATGCCTAATTAAAGCTCCCAAGGAAGCTTTGAATGTTCACCCAAACCAATAGGTTCAGATACTGATGTCTCAACTGCTCTTCCTGTTGTTGGCCTTGACTGCTCAGTCCTGGAGTGACCCAGGAAGCAGGCAGACATGTCTTCCATGACTCTGGCTCCACCAAATGACTTCATTTCCTAAAGCTACTCTTCCAGAATCTATTGTAGATTACTTTTCTCCAACATATTCACCAATCAGGGAAAAAGGGCGGGGGGGGACTGGATAAGACAGATACAGTATATTAAAAAGTGAACTACAAACAGCACAGAAAATGCCTGAGATCATGAGTTCATGTAGCATTTCACTTCACACAATTGTTTTTAGAACCGATTGTGAAAATGCATGTAAAGCACTTTAGGTTATAAAGTAGGAGACAAATGCAATCTATCATTATTCATCTATCAACAGTTGCTTCCTAGCCATTAGACTGAACACCTTGAGGACAAGTATTCTCAGCACTTAATACAATAGGCATTTAATAAATGTTTGTTGACTATGTGCCCTGCACTGAATTAGGTTCTGGTAATACAGAGAAAAAGCTAAAGAAATTTCCATTAGTCCTAGCACCTTCTTGGCTTGCCCTTCATTAATGTTTCTTTAGTCACATCCATGCCAGATAAGTGTAAAACTGGGACAGTCTCCTTGCCCTCAAAGAGCCTACATTCTATTAGCTAGTTAATACACAGAGCTCTACAAAGCACTTTATAGGTAGGTGGCTCAGCGTATAGAAAACTGGGCTTGGAATCAGGAAGACTCATTTTCATGAGTTCAAATCTGGCTTCACTTATCTAGCTGTGTGACCCTTGTTTGCCTCAGTTCCTTCTCTGTAAAATGAGTTGGAGAAGAAATGACAAACCATTCCACTACCTTTGGCAAGAAAATCCCAAAAGGGGTCACGAAGGATTGGACATGACTGAACATATGTCACATTATTTTACTTGATTCTCATAATAGCTCTGTGAAGTAGGTGCTATTATCTTCATTTTACAATTGAAGAAACTGAGGCTGAGAGAGGTTAAGTGATTTGCCCCTGGTCACAGAGGTCATAAGTGTCTGAGACAGGATTCAAATCCAAGTAAGTTTTCCTTACTCCTAGTCTTTATTCACTATGCCATGTTGCTGCCTTTTTTTTTTTACAACCATGTTGCCAACATGAAGCCATGTCAGTACTTTCCCCTCAATTTTATCTTCACTTTGATGTTTAGCATTTCTTACAGAGCTTTAACTTGCCTTATTTTACTTGATCTTCACCACAACCCAGTGAAGTAGGTACAGTAGGTTGTATGATCACTATTCCTCAGATGGTAAAACAAAGCAGGGTTGACTTAACCCAAGGTCAGAACTAGAAGAAAAACACTGGCCTTGCCTCCTAGCCCAGGGACTCTTAGTCCTGCCCCTTACAACATGCAGTGAGTATTCAGACTTTAAGACAGCATGCATGAACCTCCACTTTACTGAAGGAAACCAATGAACAAATAAATAATGAGTAGTACCTATGAACTAATATAAAGGCCACATTTTCCCATGTGGAATCAAATCTTACCTTGTCTAAGACTTTCTTGCATTAATTTCATTGCTGGATTTTAAAAATGAAATATATTTGTCAGCCTCGTGAACATCATTAGTCACCCATTAATACCTTTCAGCCTCCTACATTAGTCACTTTCAGTAGCATCACTTGTTAAAACACAGGAAACAAGGAATGAATGGGAAAGAATAATAGATGAAGCAGATCTACCACTATTAGCTCACAATAAAAATGAAACTAAGATTCACTGGTTCCTAAAGGACAGTGAAATGAAGGAATAAAGAAGACTGAAGAGGAAAAACGTATTTCTCATATCTCCTAAGAAGCTTCCATAATGATGTTCCTCCTGGCAAGGCAGGATACCCATTGCTGACTTTTTGTTTGCTTTTGTTTTTGGTGAGGCAACTGGGGTCAAGTGACTTGTCTATGGTCACACAGCTAGAGGCCAAATTTGAACTCAGGTCCTCCTGACTCCAGGGCCGGTGCTCTATCCACTGCGCCACCTAGCTGCCCCACCCATTGCTGACTTTTCAATCAAAACAACTGTGCCATTTGACTCCACATACACAGCAAAGTCTGTTTTTCCTCTTCCATTAAGGCAGCTCTTCCAGTAAGTTGATATTAGATTGATGACAGATCATATGTCTGCTATCTGTTAGTTACACCAAGTTTTGGTTGTACCAGCTGGTTCAACATTTTCCTACTCGTCTTGGGTTTTGGCTTTTCCCTTCCCTAAGCAGATGCAATTCAGCTCACAAGAGAGGAGATATTTGGTATCTAGTGAGACTTTTACATTAACCTAGTCTGATATTCAAGGCTACTACTTCCACTACTTATCTCTTCCTATCTCACTGTTTTTTCCTTTTGTATTATGTTTTATACACTAGCCAACTGGACTACTCTCCATTGCCAGTTCTTTCCAACCCTCTCCTACTGGAATAGACTTTATTTGCAAGTGGAAGGCCTCTAGTCCATTCCAGTAGGAGAGCAAGACAAAATTGGTCAATGGAGAGTGGTCCTGTTGGCCAGAGTATAGAGTATGCAAGAGATAAGGATGGAAAAATAGTGAACAAAAAATTATGGAGACTTGAATACTAGGCTAAAGAATTAACATAAAGGAAGGTCTCTTTGGATACCAAATGTCTACTATTGCATAGACTCAAGTTCCAATACATCTGCTGACATATGTAGAGAGCCTGTCTTTAGATGATTTCTATTGATTTGTGAAACATTAGGTTACAGTGACCCTTCAGTGTGCTGGCAAATGGCACGTTTAGATGACTCAAATCAAGGATGTCTAAGGATTAGACTGGGAAACAAGGACCATAAGCAAATTGCTGATATGGTTCTTACCTATGGGACATTTTATTCCGGGCTTTTCACTCCTCATACTAGCTCACTTCTTCAAAGGGCTAGATTGTGATCTAACTGGAAAGAACTATGAAAATTCTGCCCACTAAGGTTTTCAAAGTATTTTATTTATTTAAATCTCATAACAATCATGATAAGTAGGGATTGTAGGTATTACATCAATTTTATAGATAAAGAAACTGAGATTAAATAACTTGCTCATAATCAAACAGATTGTCAGAAGACTGATTCAAGCTCAGGTGTTATCCCCCCATGAAATGGACAATTGCCCCCAACCCTGGCTTCCTCTTAAAGATGGTGGCATTTGATGTGGCATGCTTATGCAAAGTGACTGTGTAATTCAGTTTTATCTCTTGTAATGACATCACTGTAAAGGAGTTTTATCCATCCATAATGGGACCTTGGTTGATTTCACTACATTCCTGCCTTGGTACCCTGTTGCAAGAAACCACAATATATGAAGTGCTAAACTCTATTTAGCTAAAGCTAGTCCTTTCAGTAGCTTCAGCCTTATATAGAGAGAGCAGATAAGGGGATTCTGGAGAATTATGCTTAAAAGTGATGTTGAAAATCCTTGCATTGACAGGTACTATGTACCCAAAGTTACTGCAAATACATGTCTCTGGGTAGATTACAAGTATGAGATGTTGTACTAGCCCAT
Source organism: Dromiciops gliroides (assembly GCF_019393635.1). Taxonomy (NCBI): domain Eukaryota; kingdom Metazoa; phylum Chordata; class Mammalia; order Microbiotheria; family Microbiotheriidae; genus Dromiciops; species Dromiciops gliroides. Next base: position 130,965,337 of record NC_057861.1, on the reverse strand, counting down.
ACACACAGAGATTACAAAACATTTACTGACTTTCCAAAGGTTAATAGTATCCTCTTTGTTTCTGCTGCTTGAATTCCTGAACTGAGATGTTTGTCTCCTACTCCCCCTCCCCCAAAGTCCTATAGATAATGGCCAAATTCATGGAGGGATGGGCTACTTAGCTCTGAATATGTAGAGAGTAGAATCTTATAGACTCTAGTTTAAGATTTCAAGGAAGATAAAAGCCAAGCATTCCAACTCTTAGTTGTCTTAAGCCAAACACTCATTCTAGACCTTTAAAAAGTGGAGCAGAGAAATAGATCACATGATAAAGGACACATAGAAGTGAAGCCTAAAGTGTACAGTGCCTGTAACTAAACTATACATAAGGATCCCTGTGGGCCACAGTGATTTAGAAAATCACATTAATATCATGTTCTATTATAATTTTATTTTATTAAATATTTCCCAATTACATTTTGGTTTTTTTTTTGTTTGTTTTTGCGGGGATATGGGGGTTAAGTGACTTGCCCAGGGCCACACAACTAACAAGTGTCAAGTATCTGAGGCCAGATTTGAACTCAGGTACTCCTGAATCCAGGGCTGGTGCTTTATCCACTGCACCACCTAGCTGCGCCCCCCCCCCCATTACATTTTAATCTTGTTTAGGTTGCACTCAGGGGTACAAGTGTTTTAACATTTCTAATTTAAGAGCTAGAATGAATCCAGTAAGTCATTCTAGGATCACAGAATTAGGGTGGGTAGGGACAGTAGAGGCCATTAAGTTCACCCCTTTCATTTTATACGCGAGTTAACTGGTTCAATGAAGGTCTGACTTGTCTGTCACAGATAGTTAAGTAACAGAATCGCAACTAGAAGTCAGCTTTTCTGATTCTGGACAAAGTGCTCTTTATACCACTATATGGGATACAGTCCAGTGGCCTGTAATTGGATTAATATCCTATATTCCAGGTAAACAGAATTATTGTTGCCAATCTTGTTTTGTGCTTTCCCACCTACAAATATTCAACCTTCATGCTGTGGACTGTCTGCTATACCTTACCTGCTAAAATTCTTCAAGTTTCATTTTTCCCAAAAGACATTTTTTGATCCCTCTCCCCATAACCGCTCTCCCAATTAAAAGTGATCTATTTCACCCCATATTACTTTATGGCACTTTGGCTCTCTCCCTTTCTACTTTGCAGGATATTGTGGAAATTTATTTTGATTTGGGGACCCTACCTTTAGGATGAGATTAGAAAGCCTTAGGCCCTCAGGGTCTCTTCCCCTCCCCTTCTGCTTCAGCTGAGCCATAAAGCCCTGTGGGCTGTACAAGACACCAGCTCCTTCTGACCTGAAAGATCCCGGATAGCCTGTGCTAAGGCACTTGAGGCTAGAGCGCACGCCCCCCCCCCCACCAGCTGCAGCCCTGGCTGGCTGATTAGCTTGGTCTGTGGGGGCGCAAAAAGCCCCGAGATTTGAGTGGAGATAAGAAAGGTATATATAGACCTGAGAGCTAGACAGTAAGAAGTTCGGGCTGACAAGACGGAGAAGAGGTCAAGCGGCGGCTGACTGTCGAGATTAGAAAGGTTGGAGCACGGCAGACTAGAGACGGGGCTACAAGGACGCAGGAGAAGACAAGAAGGACTAGGAGGAGGGAAAAGAGAGGCCGAGGGCAGATTGACAGAGTAGACAGACAGAAGGTCGATGAGAGAGAAACACAGGGGTTCAGCAGTGGCAGTAAGGAAAGTTAGAAGCAGGGGGATTTACAAAGTGATAGGGGCTCTGAGTTAGAATAAAGTACCTGAGTGCCCTAAGGCAGGCAGCGGCTAAGGCCCTTATTGTATTAAAGAAATTCCCCGAGCAACAGGTGAGAAAGAGACACCGCAATGCAGTCAGGTTGTACATTTTATTTCCTTGTATTCTTAATTTTAAATAGTACCTCATAAATAAACTCTGCTTTGATTATTTAGTTAAGAGGCTTCTTAATATTTTGCATATCAATTTGGGAGTGGAACAGTGTGGTGGAACTTTATAAACGGCCCACATTAAATTAATAGTAGTCAGATAGCCAAACAGTCAAAAGTCCCCAGATTAGTCCTCCAGTCAAATTAGCCCTCAAATTAGGCTAGTCATCAAAAATATTTCTACATTTGAATGGCGACCACGAAGGGACATGTGGCCCAATTATAATTTTTCTAAACCTATAGTTTTTCATAAATTTATAATTTTTCATAAATCCAATTATATAATTTCCAGACTAGATTAGATTATTAAGAATTAATTTTTTGTACAATATTTATTTGTATGTATATTTCTGACCCCTCCCCATCAGACTACAATAACAGCCAGCATATATATGGCTGGCAAAACACTTTTATAATTATTATCTTATTTGATTCTCACAACAAACCTGGGAGGTGGGTACTATTATCCTCATTTTTTTTTTTGGCAGGGCAATGGGGGTTAAGTGACTTGCCCAGGGTCACACAGCTAGTAAGTGTCAAGTGTCTGTGGCCAGATTTGAACTCAGTCCTACTGAATCCAGGGCCAGTGCTTTATCTACTGTACCACCTAGCTGCCCCTATTATCTTCATTTTACAAATAAGGAAACTGAGGGAGGCAGGTTAAAGAGCTTGCCCTGGGTCCCATAGCTAGGTCTTTGATTCCTGGTCCAAGACTCACTCTACTGTACCATCTAGATATGGTAAGGAGACAACCTTTATTTTTTTTCATTTTTATATTCCCATAGGTCCTTATTAAAAAAATAACTGATTTCATTCAATCAGTTCTGTGCAAAAAATGTTTTGTTTTTTTTTAATTTGCTTGGGCTAAATCTGGCTGGCAACCTATTTCTGTACAATAAAACTTTATTTTAAAACGTAAAAGACATTCTTAGCTCATGGTCAAACAAAAACGGGCTCTGAGACAAATAGTAGTAGTTTGCTGAATCCTGCCCTAGGTAACTCAACTAAACACTAAATTGCAGAAGATAAAGTTCTGCATTGGTAGAGGGAGTTTTCTCCCCAACAGTCCTCTATACCAAAGCTTCTTAAACTGTGGGTAATTGAATGGGAGGGGGGAGGGGATGAGGGGTCTGCAAAAAATTTAGCAGTAAATGTATGATTTGTATAAGTATTTTTTATGCCTGTATACCTAGGGTCACATAAAAATTTCTTGGGTGAAAGGGGGTCCAGACTGGAAAAGGGTTAAGAAACTCTGTTCCATGCTATAACCTGTGCGTTATGGGTTTACTCCCTATCCCTATTTAGTTCAAGCATTTATTAAGCACCTACTATGTATCAAGCCTAGAGCTAAGGGCTGGGAAAAGGAAGACAAAAATGATGGTAGTCCCTGCCCAGAAGGCATAATATTTTATGTGTAGTTGTTCTAACTAGATGCCAAGGAAATCACCTTAACAGTTTTATTTTACTAGCAGTAAGCACTGTCATTCTTGTCACTGCTCCCACTAAAAGGAATCAATGTCTGGTAATGGTGTAAAGCAAGCAGTTTCTGTGTATGGAAGCACCAATAATGGATTCTAGTTCTCTGTCAACATGCTATACGTCTAGCAGACAATGGTGGAAGCTAGGGCAGGTTTACATTTAAACTTAAATTTATATCCCATGATCAGGAGTTAGGAGGAAAAAATGTTTTTAATCATATAATGTTTGCCTAATGTTTGATAGTTTTAAATAAATATGGCTTCATTGTTGCCTTAAAGGTGAATAATGGGTTTAAACAAACACACAAACTTGAGGGTAATATAAAATGAAACATAGCCAATTTTATTCAAATTCAAATTCACAATATTTCAGGTTTTCTATAGAACTACATATTTTGTATAATATGTTTAATTGGGAATATTTCAATGTGTTCCTCTTCCAAAGTATTTTAGTAGAAACCAGAGTCTTGAGTAGCCCAGTTAGGAGCCTAGAATAAAAAGGGAAGAGTTGTCAACAGAGCAAAAAAACCCAGTACTTCCTGAAAACATTAAGGTGGGATTTATATGTAATAATCTTATGTACACAGTAGACAATGAAACCTGAACTAAATGTAATAGTTGGTACTAATTTGCTTCATTTCTTCCTGCTTTGACTTCATTAACTCAAGGTTTTTTAACAAATAATGTATGTTATTAATCATGTTATATTATATATTTAATGCCTATTTATTTGAAACCACAAGTTAATGAAACTAAACAGAAAGAAATGAAGAGGCAAACCGATAATTATAATAAGATAGAACACCTAATTTTTTTCAGTTTCTTTGAGTTTTATATAATACATAAAAAGTTCCTGCCCAGAAATTAGTACTAAGTATAAAATCATAAGTAAAATGTGCTTAACAATGAGGGAAAAAAATCAATATGGTAAACCATACAGCTCTCAGCATCTAAATTAGTATTTATTTCAAGCATGAATACAGAGTAATTATGTTTTACTTTTCTTAAGTCAGCCAAAACAGAAACAAAAAGTCAAGGTTCTTACCTCTGACCTACTATTCTGATTAAGTTTTTTCTCAATATTCATGGCCAACATCTGGCTTCGAAAAGACAGGCTTTTAGTCTTTTCAATCACTTGCTGATAGGGTGAGACTGCATTGTTACCCATAACCACATGGCCCTGAAACAAAATAGAAGGAAATGTAGTCTTATAATATTTTAATGATAGTGTTAAAAAAGACATAAGCATGACATAATAGCACTACAAGTATGAAATGTAAAATCAACACATGAATATTTTATACCTTTGCTAATAAGATTACATTAGGTTACATATTCAGTAAAGCTAGTTAATAAATTTAAAAATTCTTCTGTAGTTAGTATGGAATTAGAAAAACCTTCTGATAATAAAAGGTCAAAGAAAGGGCAAGGATTAAAATAATTTTAAATTGAGTTTTGGTAACTGATACTCTATTTAACATAATATTTTATAATACATACCAATTTGGAGTCAATCTTGGCATCAAGCCTGGCATTTCTAATCAAATTGACAATCCATCTTTCAGCTTCTTCAGGAGTCATATTCAACTTATCTGCCAACATGCTAACAGAAAAGAGAAAAAATAGGCATGTTATCTGGATGCTTAAGTATTATGTCTCAGACTTCATTACTACAACGATAAAGAGAAATACATTGCAATGCTAAATTCCACCCATGTTTTTGTTTTGTTACAACTGGCTATTGATAAGTTACCTGTAAGCCTTCCCTGTTGAATGTAATTGAAAATGATCTTTCCTGCTTTGGGATTTCTTTTGAATTTATTATCTATACCACTAAAATAACACCACATACTTGCTTTATATCAGTTATTTATTATCATGTATAATTGTGCAATCTCTTTAATAAGGGCAGGGAAAATAGGATCACAGATTTGGAACTTGAACAGATACTAGAAGGCCATCCACATCCTCTTATCTTACAGATGGAGAAATTGAGGTCCAAAGAAGCCAAGTGACTTGCTAAAGGTCACACAGGAGATGGAATCAAGTTTAAATGCATCCCATGACAACCAACTGATTTCTTCTGACATCCCACATCCCTACCAAAAGATTCTATCCCAAACTGATGAACTAAGCAATTTAGCACTCTTTCCACTGTACCAGAGGGACTCAGTAACTGATTGTTCCTTAAGATTGATAGAGGGGCAGCTAGGTGGCGCAGTGGATAGAACACCAGCCCTGGAGTCAGGAGTACCTGAGTTCAAATCCGGTCTCAGACACTTAACACTTACTAGCTGTGTGACCCTGGGCAAGTCACTTAACCCCAATTGCCTCACTAAACAAACAAACAAAAAAGATTGATAGAAAAAGTGGAGATCAGTGATGTACAAATGTCCCTAAAAAACCATTTGCTAAAATGTTATAAAAATGAGAAACATTATGATCTGATCATTATTTCATTTTGTGCCACAATAAAAACTGCTGCAATGGGGTCGGCGTTAATTAGTAATCACACTAAGCTATAATCAATATTAATGTCCCTGTGTACAGACTTTATATATGGCTTTCTAGCTGTATAAAGCCTGGAAGTATTAATGCACATTTATTTTCCACACATACAAATAGTATAATGGCTAATGAGATGATAATACAGTAAGAAAGCAGCACCAGTCCTGAAAGATGAATGTATGATACTACGAATGCCACATGTGTCCAGTGAAAGCAGTCTACAAAGAATAGAGTGTCATAAGATAAGCATTCTAAGACTACATGGTTCACAACAAACAGCAATGCCTCAAATCAAAATGCCGTCATGTAAAGGGCTCAGAAGTCATCCCCCCACCAAGTTAAAACACTCTTCTAAGGGTTCTTGATTCCTAGGAGGACGTAGACAAGAAGGGAAACATTGTAAAAGTGCATATGGGGTTGCAATCTATACCAGTGGAAAGAGTATACATGGACCTGCCAGAGCTATAGGCTTCACTGACACAGCCTTTAAGAATACAGGATCATTACTTCCAAATTATGATAAAGGAAAGTAAGACTTTAGCAGGGAATATTTATAAGGTACTAAATATTAAGATTCATTCAAAATGCAAAATCAAAGCAAAGCAGAAAAAAGACAAGTCACTTGGAAAAACAAAAAAATTGAAGAGATCATTACTTTAAAGTTTTCCTTGAAATCTTAGATTTAAAATCTACTTTGAAAACTAGTTCAGGAAGTAGTTAACTCAACCATAAAATTTTCTTGGATATGTAACACTTATGTCCCTTTTATTTTTTATGATCCGTTTTATTGAAAACATAGCTAACAAATCATGTTATAGTGACCATTTTGTGACTATTAATTAATTCTCATGGATGTAAAGATGTATTTCCATTTAATTCTCCTCATAATCTCTCTTTAGGTAAACTCCATCTCCTTTTAAAAAGCCATCAAAACAGGGAAGTGTGTCATTTTACTTAAACAAACAGGCATTCTTCTGTCCAGGCATAATTCCTGCAGCTGGTGTTTCCTGTGGTTTTCCAATAAACTCCTTGCATTTCCTGCTGCCGCCTGGCTTATTTTTAAGACTTATAAATCTCAATCTCCTATCGGTTTTCAGACAAGGCAAATATCTGAGGTTTTTACCTGAAGCTCCTAAACTAAAAGTCAAGTGGCAGCATTACCACCAAAGAAGAGACTCACAACTAACATTTTACCACTAACATGCTAAAACATATTTCACTTAAAAAATAAGCTTCAAGTCTTCAAACCCAATATTCATAAGGTTTATTGTCTGCTTTCCCAGGAATGAGAAACAATTCTCAAAACAACTAGCCCTTGTGTATATATGGTATACAAAATGACAGCACAGTAGATGATAAAATCTTTGATATAACAATGTTTTTTTCAAAAAAAAAAGAAAAAAAAAGAAGCCATCTAAATATTTACCTATATTATTAATTACTAGTAGAGAGATTTACAATTATTGTTCAGCATAATAATTTACTGTAAAGAATATTTATCAAATATTTTTAAATTTTAATAAAAAACATGAACCTATTCTCCTTAATTTATAAAGCATTTACTATATTAGTCAATAGTGATCAGAATTTAGTAAGAATAGTAATTTTTAAAGCAGATGTTCTTTAAAGACAAAAACATTAATTTACCTGTCATGGGAAAATAAACAATATGAATGAAAACTGCCAAAATAATCCTAAGAAAAGGAATAAATTAATTTAGGATGGCATAGTTTACTGAGATGCAGGAATTTGACATTAGCTAAAAAAGAAACTATTGAAGGGAGTAATTTATACTCTGCAAAGATCTGGAATACCAAACCTGCAGAAGAGAAATAACTTTGAAATGGTCTGAATTAGAGGCTAATGACTATTTCTTCTTAATCTCTAATGAGGATCTAACAAGAATTTAGGTTTATACATACAAGAGAAGTAAAAACATAGAGAGTTGTTCTCAGGAGCACCTTTTTTCAATCAAAGAATCCTCTTCTACCCTGAAAGATGGTCATATTGATAGGCAGGTCTCTCTACACAAGAAAGCAGCTCACTTTACTTTAGGATAGCTCTAGTTGTGAAGTTTTCCAAAATCTGTTTCCCTTTAACTTCCAACCACTGCTTCAGATTTTCGTTTCTTAGGACAATCAAGTGTGTCCTTCAACTTTACTAGCTTCTAAATGTCTAAAGACAGCTACCGCACTTCCCATTAAGTCTTTTATTCTCTAGGCAAAATGTCCCTTGTTCCTTCCTATAACATGTATGTATACATGTGTTTAGTGCATGCTCACACAAAAAAGTGTTTTTCTTATAACATTCCTGTGAGGTGGGTAGTGTATTATCCCCATTTATAGATGAGCAAACTAAGTGACTTGTCCAGGAAAAAAAAAAGAAGGTATTGTCAAGATTCACAGTTTAAACTCAGATTTCAGAAGTCTAAAATCTAAAATGTGTGCTTCTTTAACTATGCATACCCACTGCCTCCCAGATCCTGTTATGCTAGTTTTTGTTTTGCTAACCATCCTGGTTGTAATCATCTTAAACATGCTGCATTTCAATGCCCTTCTTAAGACACAGTCATAGATACAATTCTACACTTGGCAGTCTGAATGGGGAAGAAATAGGCTTTGACATTTTGAAATATGCCTTTTACTTCAATGGACTGATTTTATGTGTGTAAGGTCTTCCTTCAACAAAGAAAGCATACTAAAACCTATCCATGCTCTCCAGTTACATCCTTCATTGATGGCCAATCCTCCTCTAAGATTTCTCAACATGCAAAACAAGCTGTTTCTTGATTATCTTTTGCTAATGCTTCAGGGTTGGTTCACCCTTTCTGGTCAAAACTCTCTGATGACATTTACATCTTAGCTCTAATGTAATTTTTGGTTGGTAATGAACTGGTGGCTTAGTAACATTTACCATATATCTCTCAATATCTGGGTGACTCATCATCTTCGGACCAGTATTCCATTCCCAGTCCAACATCACTAGAAAAATATTTTGCTTAAAAAATGGTTCATTTCAAAGGTAATGGGGCAGAGGTATAGCAAGACTTTAATTGTCTTCATTGTGACAACATATTTCTAATAATGAAACCAAATCCTATGAGTTTTGTTTTAGCTGCTGTCACACAGCAGAGTAATATAAAATGTTCAGACCACCAAGTTTTCCAGGATCCTTTCCACATGAAATAGAAATCTATCAATGTTTTAGCTACAAACTTGTACAACTGATTTTTTGAACACAAGTCTAAGATTTTCCATTTCTCCTCAATTAAAAATGAAAATACTATAAATCACCACTATTGATGGAAGAAACGGAAATTAAAACTACACCTATCAGATTGGCAACAAGACAGAGAAGGAAAATGACAAACTGGGATACTAATGTCCTGTTTGTGGAAAGGTGGACTAATTCAACCATTCTGGAAAACAATTTGGTTGTTAAACTATGCATGCCCTTTGATCCAACAATGTCACTACTAGGTCTATATCCCAAAGAAATTGGAAAAGGACATATTCATACAAAAGTATTTATAGCTGGTCTTCTTGTGGTGGCAAGATGATGCCCATCAACTGTTGAATTGCTCAACAAACCGTGGCATATGAATGTTAAGGAATACTATTGTGCTATAAGAAATAACGAGCAGGATAGTTTTAGAGTAACCTGGGAAGACTTATATGAACTGATGCAAAGTTAAATGAGCATAACCAGGAGAAAAATTGTAGACAGTAATAGCATTACTGTAAGGATGGTGAAAGACACAGCTACCCTGACCAAGTCAATGATTCAAGGCAATTCCAAAGGACCATGATGAAAAAATAGTAAAATAGTATCTACCTCCAGAGAGAGAACTGCGGCAGACTAGCATACTTAAAATTTTTTTCCCGTTTTCTTTCATTGTGTGTGTGTGTGTGTGTGTGTGTGTGTGTGTGTGTGGTGTCTTTTGCCACATGGCTACATGGAAATGTTTTGCATGACTTCATATGTATAACAGATATCATATTGCTTGCCTCCTCAATGGGTTGGGGAAGAGATGGAAAGAGGGAGAAAATTTGGAACTCAAAAATTAAAAAAGGAATGTTAAAAGGGTTTTCTAAAACATGTAATTGGTTAACAAATAAATCTATTTTTATAAAAGTAATCTGTGGGGCAGCTAGATGGCGCAGTGGATAGAGCACCGGCCCTGGAGTCAGGAGTACCTGAGTTCAAATGCGGCCTCAGACACTTAACACTTACTAGCTATGTGACCCTGGGCAAGTCACTAAAAAAAAAAAAATAATAATAATATAAAAAAAAGTAATCTGTTCTGAGTAGATTGAGAACCATGTGCTACATAATTCTTATGGTTAAGAAGGGAAGGGGATGGAGTGTACTGCACTGGAATAGATACTGGATTTGCAGTCACAAGACCTTAGTTTGAATAGTAGCACTGCAACCTACTAGTCATGTCTTTTAACCAAGCCACTTAAGTGTTTCTTTCTTTCTTTTTTTAAAAAAATAACATTTTTAAAGTTTTGAGTTCCAAATTTTATTCCACCTTTCCTCTCTCCTTCCTGAGGTGGTAAGCAATCAGATATGGGTTATACATGTGCAATTAGGTAAAACATTGACATTAATCATTTTGTATAAGAAAACTTGAAGAAAAAAAAAGAAAGTGAAAAATAGCATGCTTCAGGCTGAGTTCCATCAATATCACTTTCTTTGGAGGTGGATAGTATGCTTCATCATTAGTCCTTTGGGGATTGTCTTGGATCATTGTATTGCTGAGAATGGTTCAGAAATTCACAGTTTTTCATCAAACAATACTGCTGTCACTGTGCACAACATTCTCCTGGTTCTGCTCACTTCACTATAAACCAGTTCATACAAGTCTTTTCAGGTCTTTCTGAAATCATCCTGCTTGTCATTTCTTATAGCACAATAATATTCTATCACAATCATATAGCACAGTTTATTTAGCCATTCCCCAATTGACGGGCATTCCTTTGATTTCCAATTCTTAGCCACCACATAAAGAGCTGCTATAAATATTTCTAAGTCTCAGTTTCTACATCTGTATAATAAAGGGGATGATTTTAAGGACAGAATCAGAGTCAGAAATGATTCCCAGTATCATCTAGTTCAATCCATATCTGAAGCATGAATTCCTTCTACGTATCTCTACATATCTCAATGTGTATTTAGTAACTGTTTTGTCATAAAGCAAATCTGTTTTACCTATACATTCTACCCATCATTACTAGTTCTTTCCTCTGTGGATAAGCAATGTAAATCTAGTAATCCCTTCTGAAGATCCTTCAAATTATAGAGTTGATTTTCTATCCCTCCTTTCTTTCAGCTCTATCAAGTTTCTAGTTCTGTCAATCTGTATATAGCAAAGTTTCTTTCTAGTAAACTTCCTTCCCTTCTCTGACTATATTCCATTATCTACATCCTTCCTATTAAATGAAGTTTTAGAACAGAACGAAATATTCCAGGTATAAGTAACCATGGAAGAATACAGTGGGAAACAAGACAGATTCTTGAAAAAAAAATAAGATGTTTTACACTTACATGATTTATCACTTTCAAAGAACTTTAATAATAATAATATATTATCTCACTTGAATTCTACACCTTGTGAGCTAAGTTTTATAATTATCTTTTTATAGAAGCGGAAATACACCCAAAGAGGTTAAAGCTTGTTTAAAGTTATACAAGAAATAAATGGCAGAGCTGGGAATAAAACAATTATTTTGCATTTTTGTCTACTTCTGATTCTGTTAAAGTCTCAGTACATGAGTTCTCATCATTTTTACGAGTACTGTGCTCTCCAACTAGCTGTTTAGCAACCAACTAAAAGTCCAACTTGCCATAAAACAGAGGTAAAATTTAAAATTTAATAATTAAATCCTTAAAGCTAGGGAAGTTATATGGTGGCATAAACACTGCATTTAGCATAAAGATGTAGGTTTGAATGTTCTTAATCTTATGATCTTAGTATAGGACACTGAACACTAAGAAAGGAAAAATAAAACTATTGTAGTTATTGTTATAAAAAATTATTCTATTTAAACTAAATTAAAAAAATAAAGGGGAAAATGGGAAACAATTTATCCTAGTTCATGCCTAAAATCTTGCTTAAAGCATGCAAAAATTTAAAGAACTATGCTATGTCTTTTGAAGTTGAACTAATGGTGACACTGAAAAAGAAGAGCAGTTGTACTTTTACAGAATATATTAATTTAAAGGGCATTTTTATCTAGATACTAAGCTAAAGTTTAGAAGAATTTCTTTAAACTTTTCGTTTCAATGAAACAAGCAGATAATGAACATGGAAGAACTCCAACATTTCACTTAGTTTTGATGAAATAGCATTTAATTATAAACATTTATGTTCAGTTTACCAATAGCTAAAATGTAGCAGAAAATATATCTAAATGCAGAATGCCTGCCAAAAACATCTAATTCATCCCAGACTCTTTTAAACTTCTAGTTAGATTACACTAAAATCGCAACCTTGTCTACAAACATGTTATATTAAGCATTTTGAAAAGTGTTCATAAATTTAAAAATGTGTATTTAAGATTTAATAGCTATCTTGCCTAGCAACCACAAAAGATGACTATTAACAAGCTACTTTTAAATCAATATCCATAGAAACCATAAATCCTATGCAGTCAAAAGCATGTCCTATGCAATCAAAAGCACCTCCACATTACCTTAATTTATTTGAAGAAATAAATGATTTCTTCAAGCTTAAAACAGTACTGTTACTGGGACTTTCAGGGAAGTTATGAATACAGATGGTTTGATTTAAGAAAACTCAATACAAAAAAACTGAAGGGAGCCGATTATCAATTCTCAGAGGATTTTTTTTCCTTATGTATACTTATGTAACCCTGGCATGCAATCTGCAGGCTAATAAGTAGGGGGAAACAATAATAATAAAAATAAAATCATTATATACATGTTTCCCCATGAAAAGATAAGTTTAACAAACGAAGATTTGGAAGGGTTTTGTTTGGCATCTAATATAATAACCCAGTATGCTGCATTTAATAGTTATCATTTGTGAAACAATTTGGCTTTCCATATCTTTTCCATGAAAACTACTTGATTCACCTATAGTATCACTAGGGACTTGGACACTAGTTTGGAAAGCGGAGGCTCTTGATTACGCTGGACACTGTTAAAAGTGATTGAGGATGGGACAGCTAGATGGCGCAGTGGTTAAAGCGCTGGCCCTGGATTCAGGAGTACCTGAGTTCAAATCCGGCCTCAGACACTTAACACTTACTAGCTGTGTGACCCTGGGCAAGTCATTTAACCCCCATTACCCCGCCAAAAAAAAGTGATTGAGGAAATCTAAAGGGGAACCTTAAAGTCTTCTTTTGGGGAACAACATAAAAAAAAAATAAGTGAAGTGTCCTAACAAAACTTAAGGTAAAGAAATTTTTAAAAAGTTAGACATATATATATATATATATGCTTTGTGAGACAAGGAAAAAAACAAAAACCAAAAAACTTGTTGAATTTTCCATTAGATCAGAAACAAAAGTCAACATAATTTAAATCTTCAATACTTTATTTTCATCTAGAAATGTTTTTGAAAATTTTATAAGCATTGTTAGTATGACTCATTTTGGATGTTTTATCTTCAGTACTCTGCATATAATAGTTACTTAATAAGTCTGTTGAAATACGAATTTACTCTGAATCACTGAATTTAATTTGTATAAATGATAATAAGGAATTTTAAGGAATGCAAATATAAAGAAAATCTAAATATCACTTAATATAGGCAAAACAAGTTAAAAAACTTAAATAAATGAAAAAGGAGTTGACAACTACACTTCTCTTAAGGAAAAAACTCCAAAAGGGATTTACTATTAATGTATATACGTTAGTATGTTTATGATAAACATTTAAAATATCACTTCCATATTTTGTTATCTGTAACTAAAAAGTGCTCCAAGTATTATTTAGAAAAGCTTTTAAATATCTCTCTCACACACACGTATCTGATAAACTATTCAGCTATACTAAATTTAATACTATTCACCATAGTAATCTTTTCTGGCAGATGTTGTAACACTGTAGTAGTAAATGGATTTAAAATCTTATCCTACGTATCTATAAGGGTTGTATATAAAATGACAAAAATATTCTAAATATGCACTTTTCCAAACATATGACTACCGTACACGTGTTCAAAGATATCTGGTAAAGAAATATGCTAATTCAGAATATGTCAAACTCCAAATGGAAAATAATGCTTAATAAATTACCATTGAGCTTTAGAATAATGTAACACATTATTATCTTGAAAGCATTAATGGAGGGAGGAAGGGAAGAGAAGTCTTCCTTTTGCTTTTCCACAAATGTATATAAGAAGACTAATGTAAACTATGAGAAAAGACTAATTAGGAATGAAAAGATTTGGAAAGAAATATAACTTAGTCACTTTATAATGTTTACTATAAGCTACATGAGGAACATAAAAAGCATGTCCTGTCCCATCTAGACATTATATTTTCTGTACCACCTAGCAAAATATTCTTCATTAATATCTGTTAAAATAACACATTTTTGTGCAGTATTTACTTGACTATTTTCCCTTTCAATGGTCTGAGGTAAAGAGCAACAGTCCCAGACAAGCAACACTGACTACAGGAAAATAGACTAGTATCAGAAGATCTGATTCTGAATCCCATTCCAACACTTTTGAGTTATGTGACAACAGGAAAGTCATTTGATTTTAAGACACACACATGATAAGGGTAGAGATAATATTTCATACTCCTGTTGCTAAGAAGAAATTTCATTTTTTAAACTATTCTTGAAGAATGAAAGAAAACAAACCTAGAATGAGTTTTATTTGGATCCAATAGGTCTTTTATGTTGGGAAATACCGCTAAGAGAACTCCTTAGATCAATGCAACCAGCTCCTATTTTGTGACTTAGATGCCTGAACAATCTGAGGTTAAGTGACTTGTCCAGAAGCACATCATTATGAGTTGAGTCTTAAGCCCAGATCTTCCCCCCGTGTGATTCCAGCACATTTCACTATTCTACTTCTCATTGCTAGGACCATAAAAAGCCCCAATTAATTTGAGGTTTATCGATGCCCTCTAATTCTGATAGCCAGAGTGTACTTTTGTTTTCTGCTTGAAAAAGATACACATCCAGTCCATATATCACAAACTTTGCCTAAACTATGTTGGTATATGAAAGTATAAATAGTTCTATTATCTCAAGAAGGTTAAACAGATCTCTTCTAAAACTACTTAATTTTTCTTTCATAGAGAAAAAACAAACCAATCTCTCAGAGATTACTATAAAATCCAAATTATTGGAGATCTCCAAAAAAGAGTTTTTGTTACAGTTAAGAAATCACAGGTAAATATTAATATTTCCTATTACATTTTAAAACTCTGAACCAGCCTTAAAAGAAAAAAAAAGAAAAAAGGGGAAAAAATGAGAGTAGTCATCAAGGATTTAGTAGCCTGGCAGTCTCCTCACAAAACTGCATTCTGGAACCTGAGTACCATTTTCATGGGGAATGACATATGCCATCTCTACTAAGTTTGTCCCAACTAGTCAGCACCATAATCACTTCAGTTCAGTTCTCATCTTCATATACCTTGCCACTAGGGGGCCATAATTCCATTAGCAATAATTTGGGGAGGTTATGAGGCTTCAGTCTTCAAACCTCTGCCACAAGTGCAGCCAATGAAAGTAGTGACCTTAGGGATAGTATAGTCCAACTCTCTCATTTTACCCAGAGAAATGTAAGGGTTTGCTCAAAGTCCCACAAAAAAAGGCAGCCAGAATTCAAAGCCAAGTCTTCTAGATTCTATTCCAGTGCTCTTACTACTAGCCCACCGAGGAAGAACTTCCTAAAATAGTTCAGTTGTGTGTGACTCTCTGTGATCCCATCTAGGGTTTTCCTGGCAAAGCTACTGGAGTGGTTTGCCATTTTCTTTTCCAGCTCATTTTACAGGTGAGGAAACTGAGGCAAATAGGGTAGAGTGATTTGCCCAGAGTCACACAATTAGTAAAGTGCTTGAAGCTGGATTTGAACTCAGAAAGATGAGTCTTCTTGACTACAGGCCTGGCACTATGGCGCCACCTAGCTGCTATCCTAATAATCAGAGCTACACAAAAATGAAACAAGTCTAACTCAGGCAGAGGTTCAATGATCACTTAACAAGGATAATGAAAAGGATTCGTATTCCATCAGGGTTTGGGTTTGTCTTTTCCAACTCTGAGACTCCGTGATTCTTTTTTAAAAGGTTCAAATTAAGATATGCTACTAGTAAGTTAAAACTAATTAACAGTACAATTATCTTTTTTTTTTTAAATTGGGGGAAAGAAGAAATAAAAGTATCTTGTACTTTTCAAAGTGGTTTCAAATTTCCAAAATTATTTCATATATATTATTGTCATTTGAGTCCTACAACCATCCTGTGGGGTAAGCAAGGTAGACATTATTACCTCTTTTACAGAACAAGAAACTAAGGAGTAGGGAGACTGAGGTCACTTGATTGAAATTATACTGCAAATTGAGGGGATAAGAATAGTACCTATGTCTTCTGATTATAGGCATCTTACTAGAGAACACAAAGGACAAAAACATTGAGGATATAACTACAATTCTCTCAACAGTGGTAAGGGCAGAAGAGATGAAGTTCCAATCCAAGGAGAAGAGCCAAATGACAGGAGGCTAGCCAGGAATGGAGAAAATTCCACCAGGGGAGAAGCCAAAAATTTAAGCTCTTCCTTAAGGCCTTCATTATAGGTCTTAGAAACAAATAAAAAACCATAGCAAGGAAAATTTAGTAGTTTGTTACTCACCAGAGTTCTAGAAATGATACACCTATTGTTTCCTTCCACGGCCAATAAAATCCCATTAGGCACACGTAGTCATTTGCCAAGAGAAGCAGACTAGCCACCATTTAATTCAGTGGGCTACAGAATGAGTGAAACTAAAGACTTGAATTGAATCCCTATATATGCCAGAAAAACTTAGCTCCAACTGCCTAGCTTTAGACAGTCATCTTAATGTGTGCTGCTGGTCACATGGTGAATTGTTTAAACAAACATGAAAAGCCTATGTAGAAGAAAAATCACACTTACAGGAATAATAAATTAAAGGATATGCCAAACAGATAGCAAATATTAATGTCAGAACTTTAAAAAAAAAGCAACTGCATAAGGCAGCATTTGGCAGCACAGGCATACTAATTTAGGCTTTGTGGCCCAGACAGAATTCAAATACTAATGAAATACCAATTAATTTTCAAATACTCAAACATAATGAAATTTAAAATTTGTTACACTATATTGTAAGTCTAATTTTCTTTCAGCAGAAAAATATATTTATTTAAACTTAAGAGAAATATTAGTGTATAACAAATGTTCTACCTTTTTGGCAAAAATATAAATTTAGTTAATTTTATGATTTGTATGTGAAAAATTTAATAAACAATAACTGGAATGTCAGAAGGATGTGATCTTATTAACTGAATTTCTGGCTAACAAACTGAAAGAGCTAAACAGAAACCTTATATTAGTCTTGTTAGTGAACATCTAACACATATAACTTCACATTTCAAAAATATACAAAAAACCCCACATAAGCTTACTTAAAAATGTAGGGCCCTAAAGTACACTTATGGACATCATTCTAAGAATAAATAATCATGCAGAACTCAAGTAGAATCTAAAGGAGATTGTGTTGAACCTATGGTTTTCAAGGAATGTCAGAACTGTGTTTATCACTCTTCCTTTCTTCTTGCGGGTGGGAGGGTGGGGAAAGAACAGCAAATACATCTCTAGATATTGGGATTTATTTCTGAAATTTTACTATAAATAGAAAACCTTCCTCTCTTCCAAACTTCCCTACTTCTACTGAAGTATATCTTTCCAGTGTCTCAGGTTCACAATCGCAGCATTATCCTTTACTCTTAATTCTTCCACTCACCACACACCCAATCAGCTGCCAAGTCTTGACATTTCTATCTTTATACCATCTCTCATATCTGATCTTTTCTCTTTACTCACAGCGCTACAAACCTTAGTTCCAGACTACATCTCTTCTCAATTATTCCAAGTCTTCAAATTGGTCTCCCTATTTGAAGTCTCTTTCCACTCTAGTACATCCTACACATTGCTGCAAAATAATTTCCCTTACATCCAGAAATGACCATATGAATCCCTAATTCAATCAACTCCAATGGTTTTCTATGATAAAATATAAACTTATTAACCTTTTAAAGTCCTAAAAAACCTACTCTCAATCTTTGTAGCCTCATTGAGGAGATCTCTCTCTCTCTCTCTCTCATACACATACACACACATACACACACACACACACACACACTCATATTTATATACTTACATATCTGTAGAATATATACATTCTGATATATAAACATATATATAAGCACACAGAAGTATATACACATTTCATTTACTTACTTTAGAGTTATGCTGTATATAACTCACGTGTATTTGTGTCCTTTAGTAGAATATAGGCTCACAGTAAGTAGTAATCACTTCATTCTTGGTACTTGTAGGTACTGGTCACATTGTAGGAGCTTAACAAATATTCTTTAATTTACTGATATCTGAATGAATGTTTAGATGTAAGAAGAATACAAGCTAAGGTTTGCCTACCTAATGCTGATACATTGATGGATGCGACAGAAAGTTTCAAATATGAAGAGTCGAGCATTTTCAATGAAATCCTCAAGGCAAGCCACCAGGAAAAAGTCATTCACAAGAACCTTTTAATTCAAGAATATAAAAAGAAAATGAGTATACTGACAATCCTTCACATTTAGGCATTATACTTTCCAATTCATTTAAAACACTGCACCTCTCCTTTCTTGTGCTTCTACTCACTATTCAGTATGCTCTCTTAGCTTCATAAAAATTCATTCTCTAAAGCTACAAGGTGCCTAAGTTTGTTTAAACCTTCAACTATGTAAAGAATTAATTATTATTTGAGGTTTTTATGACCCCATCTTTTGGCCAGTATTTGAAAGAAAAACGTTGGTGTGCAATGGCCTAGGGCTCCGCAAACAGCACGGTGCTCCACCCACTGGTTGTAGCTGTTGCCATGGCGCTGGCACTGTCATCACCACTCACCGACTCCTACATGGGCCTGGCAAAATTATAGTGATTGGAAGCCTAGTGAGGGCAGTCATGTGACCAGCCAATTGGCTGGGGACTGTGTGGGGGTGCTGGGAGAAGGGAATTTTTTTCCCCTAGCATTCTAGCTGAAAGGCGACGACAAGAGCTCTGCTGTGTATTCTCAGCTGATTCCTGGGCGGTGGTCTTTTTACAGGTTGTATAATTTCCCTTTCCCCATTTTATTTCCTTTCCCTTGATCCTACTGATTCTGTTTGTGGTTGTTGTTGTTTTTTTAAGTTCATTCTTGTTAAAATAAATCCTGTTCTATTTAGAGGGAGGCTGCCGGTCTCCTTCCTTGCTCCAATATTGCGGCGAGCCGCTTAGCTAACACTCCCCAATTAAAAATTGGTCCCCACAACTTATAAACCAGAAATTCCCCATTCAGGGGCTGGGGGGGGGGGGTCTATGAGGCCAAAACTATTTTCATAATATTAAGACATTTAATTTCTAATAAAACAAATAGGAATGACCCACAAAAACAGAAGTTGTTGAGGTGCTCAATAAGTTTTATGAGTGTAATCAGGTCCTGAGACCAAAAAGCTTGAGAATCATTGCTATAAACATATCATTCCTCAGTAGTATTATTACTAGAAAAATGTAAAGGGAGGAGGGGAGAGTAAACAATTCAACACAAAGATTTGCAATGATATGATAAAGTCCACTTAGACCACTGCCTTCTGTAGAAAAAGTAGACTTTGGGGCAGCTAGGTGGCGTAGTGGATAGAGCACCGGCCCTGGAGTCAGGAGTACCTGAGTTCAAATCCGGCCTCAGACACTTAACACTTACTAGCTGTGTGACCCTGGGCAAGTCATTTAACCCCAATTGACTCACTAAAAAAAAAAAGAAAAAGAAAAAGAAAAAGTAGACTTTGTTCTAAAACCATCCAGGAATACCAAAATCACCTATTAATATTTAAACATCCATATTCCTAAAAGTATGAACAGTCAAAACATAAATTTAACTTTTTGTGGATTTTAAAAAGTACTTACAACATACTATTGGCATGAATACAGCACATCATTACCAGACATGGAAAAACCAAACTCTAACTACAGCATTGACAGTGGAGAGTACTGTATATGAACCCATTAGACTTAGGTTTGAATTTTGACTATGCCATTAACTTAAAGTGATCCTTTAAAAGATCTCTAAAGTCTCTTCTGGGTCCCAATCTATCTATATGGAGATCATCTCATCTGTAAGAATCATAATCTAATAACTCTGGTTCCTTCTTGTGTCAGTACTACCCCAAGTCCTAAGTATTCTGCATATTTCCAAATCCAGTTTAACCAAAGATCATAGATCTAAAGGTGGAAAGGACACAAGAGGCCAAAGTCCAATATCTAATCTTAGACAGTCAGGAAACAGAGACCCAGGGATACTAAATGCCCACAGTCACAAAGGTAGTGCCTCAGGTAGAATTTAATCCAGGTCCTTGTGCCTCCTCTGTAGTACTCTTCCCATCATACCAAGTTTTTCTTCCCATCCTTGAGAAGGAAGATTTCAGAACGTGGGAAAGGGATCACTGTCTTTGATAATTTTCTTTAAAAAGTGTCATTTTTTTCTAACCTTGATCAACATGGCTCTATGATCATAATTAAAAAACTATACAACCCTACTGAAAACAGTCAATATGGACTAAGAATAACTGGCTACTAGAAGTTAAAGTTTAGACTCACCAATTCACATTCTCTTAACTTTTTCTGGGCACCATCAAAGTCAAAGTTAACATACAAGCATTCAACAAACTCTGTTATAGGATCTTTGTATGTATAGGACTCCTGTAAAAAAAAAGTCAAAGAAATTATCAGATTTTTTGAAAAACATCTTAACATAATACTTAACATCCCTTGTTTTCCCCTCTCCCATTACTCATTCTGGTCAAATTTATTCAAGGCCTTCATTACTGTCTACAAATATGGCCAGATCTCCCTCGTGCCTAAAATAAATCTTCACTTTCCCGTTCTCAAACCATTATCTTTGCTCTTTCCTTTTTACATCCAAACTCCTAGAGAAAGGTGTCCATGCTCTCTTCTTTCACTTTAGTCTCCCATTCACTAATTTATTTCCTTGTAATCTGGCTTCTATCCTCAGGATTCAACAGAAACTACTGTCTCCAATATTACCAGTTTTCTCCTTTCTGTCTAAATCCAACTGCCTTAGCTCAGTCCTCAATCCTTCTTGATTTCTCAGCTGTCTTGGACACTGCTGACGATATTCTCCTGGATAGTCTCTCCTTTCTGGGTTTTCAAGATATTGCTCTGTTGTGGCTTTCATCCTAGCTGTATGACTGAGGTATCTCAGTGTGCTTTGTAAAATCATCTATTACAACCCTTCTTACCCCATAGCTATCTGACAATACACCTCTACGGGGTCTGTCCTGGGCCCTCTCCTACTCTCTCTTGATTATGTCATCAGCTCCCAAAGATCCAAATTAAACTGTCTTTTATACCCAAATGACTCCAAATCTACATGTCCAGCTAGACCTCATCTTTCTTCTGAACTTCAGTCATGCATCTGAAATAGCCTTTTGAACTTCATGTTTTCACAGACATTTAGAATTCACTCATGTCCAAAGAGATTTCACTAACCAAAATGGAACTTACTCCTACTACTCCTAATTTCCACATTTTCTATGGAGAACATCGCTATTCTTCCAGTTACCCAGGTCAGCAATGTAGTGTCATATGCAACTCTTTACCCTCACTTACTTCCCAACTCCTTCTTGTCAATTCCATCTTCTTAACTTACAACTCACAACCACCCTAATCTAGCCCTGTGAGATTTAAAATTGGATATTAGATCATAAATCTCCCCTACTTAACCCTTCCCTTAACTCATCTCCCAGACTAGTAAATGGAAGAAGCTTCTGGTTTTCTAGATAGAGCCTTTATTGTATATAAGGTGTTGTTGATTAGAAGGATAGGAAAACAGAAATACAGTACAAATCGTCTTAAATCTAGGCTTAGTCTATATTCCTTATAAAAACTCACCAAACCGATTTAGGCCACCTTTGGAGTGAGTCAGACCGTCTGTGCCGCGCCGCCCGGCGTCCCGCCAAGCCGGCAAAAAAGGCTACTCTCGTTCTCTCCACCCCGGAAGTCAAAAAAAACCCGGCAGGCAGTCTGACATGCGCAGCAGGCGCACTGCACCCGGCAGGCAGTCTGACATGCGCAGCAGGCGGACTGCACCCGGCAGGCAGTCCGACATGCGCAGCAGGCAGACCGCTCATCTCCTCCCCAAAAGGGTGGTCCCTGAAAAACTGGCGTCTTTCACTTATCCTAACCGACTGTTAAAAACTTTCATATTTTACCACAGCCCTTATCATCTCTCAATTATTCTCAGAACCTTTTAATTGGTTCTCCACTAAGTTGTCAAACTTACTCCTAAAGAATAGGTCTGACTGCATATCATGCCTCTGCCCAAGAAGCTGTCTTCATAATCTGGTTCCAACTAATCCTTGTAAATCAATTAAACACTAACTCCTCTTACTCACTATGTTCAGACAACTAGCTTTTTCGTGCTGTTCCCTGTTTATAAAATTCAATCTACTATCTCTACTCCTTTTCCATCACACCAAAAATCTTCTTTATCATGGAACCACCACAACTTTTTTCAAAGCTTATATATAGTGCTATTTCCTTCAAGAAGCCTTTCTTGCCTCTTGCTGATAATTCCTTACTATCACTTCAAATATATTTTGTATTTATTTACTTGTGAACATGAATTCACGCTGGTAAAATATAAGCTTTAGACTAGCTACTGTCTCACTTTAAAATATATATAAGTATAGTTCCTGGCATGTAGTAGGAATTCAAATGCTTGCTGACTGATTTTCAACAGAAGCCAATTTGTTTTGTAGATAGTGTCATAACTACTACCCCAGATTCTTCTTAAAAAATTATAGAAGCATTTAAAAAATCTACATAATTTAAAAAAAATTCTTGAAAACACCTGTTCTTACCTGCTGAATAACTTTGACTAGGTCTTTTAATACCTGTCTTCGTTTCCGAACATCTTTGTTTGTTATAACTGCAGTAGTCAAATAGCGAAGAATATGTGGACACATAGTTTGAATTGCATTAAGATACCTAAAAAAGAAATTTAGAATTTAACAATGAATGCCAGCTTCTAGCATAAAATAATTCTAAATAAATTAAACTACAGGGCAGCTAGGTCGCACAGTGGATAAAGTACCGGTGCCCTGGATTCAGGAGGACCTGAGTTCAAATTTGCCCTCAGACACTTGACACTTACTAGCTGTGTGACCCTGGGCAAGTCACTTAAACCTCACTGCCCCACAAAAAAAAAAAGAAAAAAAAACTAATGAAGACTTATTAAACATATTATCCAAGAGATAGCAAGTTTTCACTTAAGTGGGATTGCAAAGTGTACTATATCTGAATAACTTTATTTGGAGAATGGTAACATGAAGATAGCTATTTAAAAATAGAACATTAGTGGGCAGCTAGGTGGCACAGTGGATAAAGCACTGGCCCTAGATTCAAATCCGAGCTCAGACACTTGACACTTACTAGCTGTGTGACCCTGGGCAAGTCACTTAACCCTCATTGCCCCCACCCCCTCCAAACATTAAACCTAAGTTTCAGAGAGGTAGGGATATAAAGCTTAGTCCAATTATACAAAGTCAATGGAGTTCAATATTCTCATCCCAGATTAATTCAAAGGAAAGCGCAAGATGGATTCTTGTATTTTACAATTTCATTGAAACTTGACCTCCATGCACTATTTAGATGCCTTCCAACAATCAAATTCTCTGATTGTTTTATCTCTTGGTCTTTATCTTAGAAAAAGAAGTGGTGAATGAACACAATGCTTATGTGAACTCTATAAACCTGGGTAATATTATGACTCTTGATGGTACTGTGAAGTCTACAGCTTGTTTTAAAGGGGACTCAATAGCTAGATATATGGGACCCAGAGATTCTCATTTATTGCTGTTTCCAACTGGAGTTGTCACAAAATCTTGTAGTACATCTATGACTTAGATGTACATATGGGAGAAACAACTTGTCTATACACAAAACTTCAAAGTAGCATTTTGTTCTGCAAAATCGAATGCTTTTGGGGCAGCTAGGTGGCGCAGTGGATAAGGCACTGGTCCTGGATTCAGGAGGACCTGAGTTCAAATCCAGCCTCAGGCACTTGACACTTACTAGCTGTGTGACCCTGGGCAAGTCATTTAATCCCAATTGCCTCACAAAAAAAAAAAAAAAAAAGAAGAATGCTTTCTGTTTTTTTTTTTAATTAATTTTTTTTGGTGGGGCAATAAGGGTTAAGTGACTTGTCCAAGGTCACACAGCTAGTGAGTGTCAAGTGTCTGAGGCCAGATTTGAACTCACGTCATCCTGAATCCAGGGCCAGTGCTTTATCCACTGCGCCACCTAGCTGCCCAAGAATGCTTTCTAAGTATTAAGTGCATCAGGATGTCAAAGTAGCTATGCTTATTAGCAGTGAAAAACTATGAGAGTAACTATGTGAAATACTGCATAGCATCTGTGAAAGTCTATGTTCTTTCATGTTTCCAGTAAGAAAACTACATGTTTGATATATGGTAAAAAAAAAAAAGTCCCTTTAGATAAATAGGCAGAAAGTTGATATCTTGATTTGGGTGTTTTTTGGGGAAAGGGAGGAAGGATAAGCATATCATAGAAGGGCATTTGTTTTTGTCCATAATAATTTCCATTGTTTTGTTTTCTTTACCTCTGAGAAATCTAATGACATTATCTGAGAACTACAAAAGTGCTCCCTCAAGCAAAGATTTCTTCTGTACATATTTTGTTAGGTTCAATATCTCTTCCCTACTCTGTCATTTTAGATGTCATTATCATTACATCAGATAGAAAGGTAAAATACAAATTATAGTTTCATTACATTGCCAAAGAATCTAAGTCACTGTTAAAAAAAAAAGTTCGTACCTTTGTTTCATTTTGCATCTATTTATTATCTTTCTGGTTTCATTTTTAAAATGCTCAAGATAACCTGGCTGAACCATGTTCTTTACAGGCTTATATTCCCCAGATCTTTCTCTCCTGTGAAGTGATACTATTCAAAATCTTCTGTCATCCTACTTTCCAATGTTTTGAAAATGAGCTTGTACTCAAGACATTATTATCATCCACTGCTACCACATCACTCTGCTTGGCAAGAAGAATTAAGTTTTTTTTTGGCAAAGTCAATTAGAAGGCACTGCCTTACTCCCAAGTACTGACTGGTCTTCACTGGCTAAACTCTCATAAATAAGTAGTACTAAATATCAACCCTTTTATCTATATTTCTATATTTCAGAGATAACAACTTAAATCAATAAGACCAGAGCCACTGTGGTCACACATAGTACCTTCCTCTCACCATCCTTTTCCCCCCTAATTTGCTATTTACTTTGAACTTTGATTTCTCCAGTTTATTATCCAACTATACAAAGACAGATAATGCTAAAATAAATCCAACATTGGTAGCTATTCATCTCCTGTCTCAAGATAAAGCCAATTTCATTTTCAAGAATCCATTCCACGTTCACTATTATTAGGGCTTTTTGATTATCTTTTTAAAGAAAGCTAAGGTGGCAGTTAGGTGGCACAGTGGATAAAGCACTGGCCCTGGATTCAGGAGGACCTGAGTTCAAATCTGGCCTCAGACTCTTTCTTTCTTTTTTTTTAAAGTGAGACAATTGGAGTTAAGTGACTTGCCCAGGGCCACACAGCTAGTAAGTGTTAAGTATCTGAGGCCAGATTTGAACTCAGGTACTCCTGACTCCAGGGCTGGTGCTCTATCCACTGCACCACCTAGCTGCCCCTGGCCTCAGATTCTTGACACTCACTAGCTGTATGACCCTGGGCAAGTCACTTAACCCTCATGGATGGATGGATGGATGGATGGAAGGAAGGAAGGAAGGAAGGAAGGAAGGAAGGAAGGAAGGAAGGAAGGAAGGCAGGCAGGCAGGCAATATGAGGTTTTTGTATGATCTAACAAGTTTATGTGCAGGTTTTCATTGCCATACACATTGACTGCCGCAGTTGTTTGATGGTTGGTCTGCTTGCCACAAGTCTCTCCTCACTGTAGTTCATCCTCCATTCAAAAGGCCAAAGTGATATTCTTAATGCCCAAGATTTATCATGCCCTTCTCCTCTGTCCCCAGTCAAAAAACTCGAGAAATTCCAAGATCAAATATAAAATCCTTTTGGCATTCAAAGCCCTTCATAATCTGCCCTTCCACCTCTTTCCAGTTTTCTTATATGATACACATTTCAATGATATTGGCCTCCTTCACTGCTCCTCAAAAAAACCACTCCATATCTCCAGACTGGTAATTCTACTGCTTTTCTCTCCTGCACAGAATGCACTTTAACTATAATTATTTTTAAGGTGACCAGCTGATCATATATTTCATTAAATCAGTCACTCAATGATAGGAGGGAACATCAGAGGATATCTAGGCCACCAAATATGCAAACAAAAGAGAATCTCAGCCTCTGGACCCAGTGTTTCTAAAATGGCTATCAAAGCTAATGATACTAGCAGGAAGGAGAACAAATGAGCTAAATAAAAACTCTTCACAGCCAAACCATGGGGTTCTCTAAGGGGTCTAATTATGTAAGTATCTTTCTCTGTGTTAAGTAGTTTTGATGACTTAAATATTACCTTGGTAACTTAATCGGCATAACAAAGGTCTGACCATGTTATTCCCCTATTCAGTAAACTACAAGATCTTCTTATTACTACCTCTATGATCAAATATAAACTACTCTGAATAGTACTTCAAGCAATTTGACTCCAACATTCCTTTCCATTAGTCCATACCTGGAAAAATCGAGCTAAGATACTCAGCTGAAAACTCCTTGGGGACCATATACCTCCTCTTTACCCAGCTATTTTCCTCCCTGCCAGTTACTGTTCCATCCTTCAAATTGGACCAGTGAAACTATACCTTAGAGAAGTTAAACCATCCAGCTTTCCATTCTCTGGAACCATATAGCCTCTTTTTCTTTCAGTTCCTTTATACCTTCCAAACCCATACCCCCTATTTCTATTTCTCTCTCTCTCTCTCTCTCTCTCTCTCTCTCTCTCTCTCTCACACACACACACACACACACACACACACACACACACTCAATGCTAAGAACTGTAATCAAACCAACATTACCACTGCTTCCTACAAGGGCATATGTCAAATGACTGCCCTATTTTTCCACCTAATATCTTTGAGACCTCCCCAACCATAACTTCCTTCTCCATCACTATGCCACATGTATTGTCTTCCCCATCTAAATGTAAGCTCCTTGAGGGCAGAGACTCTCAATTTTGTGTCTCTATCCCCAGCACTAAGCATAGTGCTTGCCACACAGTAAGCACTTAATACTTAAATTCATTCATTCATTCATTCTAGGGAACCTACTATATCCTGAGGTAACTTGTATCACTGTTGAAAAGGACTTTAGGTTGAAAACACAGAATGTGATAAAAAGATTATAAGATCTTAGGTTTAGAAATAGAAAGGCCCTTTGAGGCAATGTAATACAACATATATTTTGCAAATGAAGAAAATAAACCTAAGGTCAAAAGGAGTTAACCTACTTGTTCAAGGGAATATAAATAGGAAGTAGCATAGTTAGTATTTAAATCCACTTTCCTAATACCAAATTAAGGGCACTTTCTAGGATATTTCACTCTACCTTGGTATTAGGACCATACTGTAGAAGGCTGTAATGCCAAGCTAAGGAGTTTGGATATATTTTCTAACAGCAAATGCTGCCCACTTGGATCTAACATGATCCTGTACAATTGTGTTATAGACTACATAAAATAAATTACTGGGAAGAAAAAAGTAATAACACACATCTGTTAACTAAAATCTGAGGTTTTTTCTTCCAATAGCGTAGCATAAGAGGAACCACGGCATTGTGTTACAAATGTATTCCCTTTCATAATGGCATTTAGTGACATTATATCAGCTATAACTGCTAGTTATATTAATACCTTATATCATCTTGGTTATTACATTACATTTAGAGGTTCAAACACATTCAAATGCATAAATCACCTCTATTTCAGATGGAGAATAAATTGTGACAAGGATGTCAATATATGATGTAATCAACTTAAAGCTGCATTGTCATTCTACATATCATTTCAAGGATATGTAAAAATTATCTCTCTTGGTCTTACATTAAAAACCTACTATTCTAAATTTACAAAATTTTTCATTTCACATTTTCAACTATGTTAAATTATATTGTGCTACTGGAAATTAAAAATAAAAAAAAAGCAATACTTTCTCCACTAAATCTCTGACATCAATTAGAAGTTACTAGAAGCCAAATGTTTACTGAATTACTGGCAATGCCAATTTCAAAATATCTGAACACATACAGCTATCCCAGTTTACAAAACAAATAAAACTCCAATAAAATTTTTTGAGGAATTATCTCTAAAGAAAGTTTTTACTTTTATACTTAATTCCACTATAAAACTAGAGAGTGAATTCTAGTAGGAAAAATATGAAGTGAAAAATAAATCAATCAGGGTGAAATATTTGATGTATAAAGAGATAAAATGTCAGCCCTGCTGGTAGGAAGAAGTTTGAGATTACTAGCCCATTCATAGTTACAGTATGAATAGTTCACATATTTTTAGATCTTTCTAGACTCTGATATTTTCCCATAGCAATTTATATCACTTTTACAGATACCTCCCCAGAGCTCTGCTTTTTTTCTTCTATCATTTGTGTGGTTATAATACCATATTTTATAACATCTAAGAGATCCAGATGCTATACCATCCTTTGGCAGTAGATGCTACAATCTAATATGCTACAATCTGAAAATTCCAAGTTCACAGTGCCAGACTGTACAAAAAAAGAATCAATACTCATCAATTTGCTAAATTAAAAATTCTGTCTAATGCATTCATTTTGAAAATGGGGCTCCTGTTAAAAGAAATGAAGAATAAAGCCGGGGGGGGGGGGGGACGACTATAAAACTTTAAAAATGTGAAACTTTATGAAGCATCTGCTTAAGTCTTTCAAATTATAGATGCATTTTACCATAAGTAATTTGGAAGGAGACATTCTAGAAGAACATTTCTAAATCAAGAATTTGTTAATTTTTCTTCTATGCCTTTAAGCCACATTATAATCTTGGTTTAACATTCATAATTATTCAAAAATTGCTACCTATCATTTAACAGATTCCAAAGAATTAATTGGGGCAGCTAGGTAATGCAGTGGATAGAGTGCTGGGCCTGGAGTTAGGAAGACTCATCTTCAGACACTTACTGGGTGTGTGACCCTGGGCAAGTCACTTCACACTGTTTGCCTCAGTATCCTCATCTGTAAAATGAGCTGGATAAGGAAATGACAAACCACTCCAGTATCTCTGTCAAGAAAACCCCAAATGGGATCACACAACTGAAAATGATTAAACAATAAATTAACAATGTCTCGTAAAAAATTATTGCAAATGCCAAACCAACCTATTTTCAGTAGGGAAGCAACTTATTATCTAATGATTTGTAGTCCTCATGAAGCAACATGGTATATAAAGAACAAAGTAGAAGCTATCAATACAAGTCCTGCAGCATTCTACCTGGTCTAGGTATAGGCAGGTTTAATACTAGCTATTTTGACATTATAACATCTCAAATGGGATGATGCATTTATATATTATTACATATCTTGGCAAGATACAAAATCTCTGAACTGCCACTTCCTTATCTATAAGATGGGGATAACAGCATCTACTTCAAGGTGATATTGTGAAGAGAAATCAATGAATAAGTATTTTTAATCATCCCAACATGCACCTATTAAGCTGTATGCCAGATATTACTAAGAGCTGGTGATAAAAAAAAAAAAGAAAAGAAAAAAAATCAATGAAAACTCCTGGATAAGAGACAATGAAATGGCTCTCTTCCCTCACAGTTGAGAGGTGTAGGAGACTACCATGACAGTATTGTATATATTGTCACATGTAATGTCTCAGATTTCTTCCTTATTTTTCTTTATAAGAAAGGGTTTGATCTGAAGGAGAAATAGGAAAGGTTTGATATTAAGATGAAATAGTAAAACATGTTTTAAAAATTGCTGTGATATATTTTGAAAAAAATTATCAGATATAGGGCATATTCCTAAATAATGGGATTATTATATCGACTATATTTTTTCCACATTTTGCTACTTGCTACATAGTGTCAGAATATCCTCAAAAATCTACAATCCTATAATTCCACTGCCAATGTATAAATTCTTAAAAACCCTCTGAAATACTGCATTTCATCATTTTTATCAAACTCTGCTACGTACACAAGTACCTAAGTTGCTTCAAAGATCATTTCTCTATTAGTTCAGGTTATCTATTATTTTTTAAGTGATCATTTGCTATAGAATATTCCAGTACAATATAAACTCCTTGAAGAAGGGAATAGTTTCACTTTTGTTTTTATAGCCAAAAATTTTAGCTATCCTTGCATGTCAAAGCACAACCAAGAAAAATACAGCCCATGTTCTTGCCAAACAGTAATCAAAACTATAACCAAAATTTTTAAATAACTTTCATTAAACTTCAGACCATATGAATGTCAAATGTGTTAATTTGCTTCCCACATGTTACTAACATAGCCAAGTTTCTTTAATTCTAAAATTTATAGAATTACCAAGTATGGTACCATACTTGGCACAGGATAATACCATGGCAATAGGCAACATAAGAAATATTCTTCTAAATTGTGGATGATATAAAGCTGGGTAGGAGGAATAGCTAATAAGTCAGAAAGCTCAAGAGTGGAAATGGTCCAAGGATTCCTTAACCTGGGGCCCCTACACTTTAAAAAAAGGTTAAAAACCTTAAGTCTAGATGAAATAAAACAGCAATCTGAACTACCAAAGTTAAAAGAGATAGCTAGCATTTAGATCTTAATAATGAACTATACAAATGAAAAGTTTATATAAAAAATAAGTTCAGGAGCTTTGGTTTCCCAATAGCTCAAATTCTCAGTTTAGAAAGGTCACAAATAAACTTTGTCACATAAGGAAGTTCACACACACACACACACACACACACACACACACACACACACACACACCTCAAAATATTTATATGAGAACTTTTCAAGGTAACAAAAAACTGGAAACAAAGACGCCCAAAGATTGGGGAATGAATGGATAAACAAAATGTAGTAGATGAAAGTAATGAAGTGTTATTTTGTTGTAAGAGATGTTTAACATGATGAATACAAAGCAGCACAGTTATTATGCAAAAGGATGCTAGCACAACTGCACTGGTTTAAGTAATTCTCCACCTACACCACACCAAACTAAGGCTGTTGTAAACCTCCAAAAAAATGTAAAACAGAGGCAGTTTTAGTTAACTCTGCTCCTAGGTCTAGGACTCAGCTGTGAAGCTGTCAGCCCTCTGAACAAGGAATTCATAAAGCAAACTCACTAAGAGTGACCCTAAGACCCTAGGGGAACCTCCTTGCAAAGGCTGCCTTTGTCTCTTTGTAGACTGCTTTTACCTAGAGAGTTAAAGAATATGCAAAAATATACTGAAGTACCTCAATTAAAGAAATTTTTTGCCTTCACTAACAGGTACACTGTGCCAGATGTGAAACCATGACTGGGAGACATCGAAAAACTCATAGGAACAAAGTGAAATAACCAAAGCCATGATTAACAATATACCCAATGATTACTACAATGTAAGTAAAAAGAATGACAATCATTAAACAATCATAACTGAATTTTGTGAAATTACAGAGTGCAAACTTGGCTCCTAAGAAAAGATCTGATAAGACACCTTTCCCCAGGATCTTTTGTTGAGGTTGGGGATCCAGTGCAGTAGAATACATCCAAGTCAGATTTTAAAATAGGTTTTTCTGGTATTTTTTTTCTTTTTCTTCTTAAAAAAAATGTCATAAGGAATGGTTGTTTGGGAAAGGGAAAAAAAAGGAATATAGGAGAAAATGTAAGAAATGGAATGATGAAAGATATCAATAGTAATCTATTTTTCCAAATAATTTTTGTAAACTAAAAGACAAATCAAGGTAACAAATCAAGTCAAAATTACTTACTGTGGCTGGTAAAGAAAGAGATCGATAATGTTGTCTCGACCTTTTGGGTGGTTGAAGAATACAAACAGAGACCAATGAATTAGCCATGTTCTCTGCTGAAGAGACTGGAGTGGAGAACTGACAGACTGAGAAAGACAAAAGGGAAAGAATATTATGTGGGGAAAAACATTTTCACACTTCATGTTTAGAAGAAAAAGGCAAATAAATAAAAAATACTGGATGTTTTTAAAAAGAAAAGGGACATACTGGAATCAGTAAGATACTATATAATATTTGGAATGATAATTTTTAGCTGTTTCAAAATCTGTGATCATCAAAGAGGTTCAATTACATTTATTATCTTATAATAAAGTAGTAAAAGTCATCAATCATGCTTCTATCTTAAACCAAAGTAAGAAGTAAGAAGTGTAATAAACATTTCGTGAAATAGGTTTTTTACATACTCACTCAACAAGCATTTAATGCTGGAAGTATGTTTCTCAATACCTAAATAAGTGCACTAGCAAAAGCAGTATTATAAAACTGAATTTCAGCCAAGAAACTAGTTTTTTAGTTAACATTCTGTACCATTCCAAGGTTAACAAACATTACTCCAGCAATGTCCAGTAGTTTCCTTATCAGATTAAAGGGGTATAAAAACCAGCAAAATTCATATTACCATCCTTAAAGACATTAAAATGCAAATTCTGAAATTCTCCATAGTATACTAATCGAAATTCTGGTGGAAAAAGCATTAATTCACATTAAACAGCACTTCAAAAAAATTAACTCACATTATTATCTATGGTCTCTTTCAATCTTGTAAGGTCTTCCATGGCTGCATCCCAATTCTGCATTAAAATTTCAGATGCTAGTTTTCCCCACAATGAACTCAAAGCATTTCTATCAGTTGAGGGGACCTGTTTAGGCAATTAAAGACAATTATATATCTACAACAAAGTAGTCTCCAAAGTGCTAGATAACACAATACTTTATATAGCCATATAACCTTGTATAAAAACACCATTTACTGATTTTACTGAAACTCATGGGTATCTTTAGTCTTTAAACGATCACACTTTATTTAATCTCTTTAAAATTTCTCACTTAACTTGATTTACTGAAAATATACATCTTTAATATTTAATCTAGATTAATATACCTAAGTGTTTTAAAGTACTGACATAATATACAAATGTGCATGTCGATCTAGTGGAAAGGGTTCTGGACTTGGAAAGCCAGGAAGAGACTTGGATTTAAGTCCTGGCTCTGACACATATTAATTAGCTTTGTGAAACTGGGTAAGTCAACTCTCTTGTCAGTTTTTTCATGTGGAAAAATGGTGTTACCAACATTACATGGTTGTTGTAAAAATATGTATATTCCAAACCTTAAAATGTTCTTTCTCTTCCCTTCATTACATGGTCATTGTCAGGATTGGAAGGGGGAGTTGAAGTAGAAGGGACAACTGCTGGCATGTTATGAAATGCTGGCCTCATTTGATGTATTAGTTTTAGTGAACTGCTTTTTCTGCTCTTTTTATTCTCAGAGATGACTTTCTAGGTAGGGGATAGGAATGGGATGGATTTGGAAATAAAGGTGATATAAAACAAAACACAGCAATAAAAATTTAAGAAAAACCTTAAACTACTTCATATGAATAAAACTGCTAGAAAACTCCTTAGTAACAGTAATGGATGAAGATAACAAATTGTCAAATGTTTGTTTCCTGAAGCACCTTCAGAAAGCAAATGGGTCTGAAGGGGATAGAGGTAAACCTGAGACGAAAACTATACTGTATTGCACATAGGGGAGAACAAGTACTGTGAATCCACATTAAAATCGAGGTAGAAGCCAGTACCCCCCCCCCCAAACAGCATTTCTAAGAAGTCAATGATGCAATGTAAAAGAAGTGACCATGCTATTCAGAGCAACAGAGCACCCCAAAGAGCATTTCTTTTTTTTTTAATGGTATTTTGTTTGTTTGTTTGTTTTTAATTTTTTTTTTTAGTGAGGCAATTGGGGTTAAGTGACTTGCCCAGGGTCACACAGCTAGTAACTGTTAAGTGTCTGAGGCCAGATTTGAACTCAGGTACTCCTGACTCCAGGGCCAGTGCTCTATCCACTGCGCCACCTAGCTGCCCCCCAAAGAGCATTTCTAACAAGACCATGAAGCAATGTAAAAGAGATGATTATGCTATTTGGTGCATGTTAAGGAAATGTTTTAAGAGAAGTTTGAAAAACTTCCAAAACCCAAAGAAAGCTATTCTTCCTTCTCTTCTTTGGCGCTGGTAATTTGTTTACCTGAAGCCAGTTTCTAATAAGGACAATCAAAGAGAATGTTGGTCACCATTCACTTTCTGTTGTTCAGATTTAGAGCTTGAAAGAACTTAGGACATCATGTTGTCCAAGCCCTTTATGCTAAAGACAATGAAAAAGTTACTACCAGGAATCAAACCCAGATTTTCTGATTAAAAATCCAGTGTTCTTTACACTGTACCTTATCTCACATATCCTTCATAGTGGCACAAAGGCATATATGATATATCTGTTTATTAGATGTCATATCAAAAGGCAGAAATAGCTACATCAACCTAGAAAAATGCTTCCTCGCAAAGGTAAAAAATGTTCAGAAAACATTTTTTTTTACCTGCTTTAAAAGCAGGCATTAATGGGAAACATTCACTTTTTCATTTGAAATAAGACATTTCTCATGAAATGACAAGTCAAGTCAAGTTTCATAGAATAAACAGAGTTCCTGAATGTACTCAACTCTAAACAGTCATTCACTAATTCTTTTTCAAATAAGGGTAATTCTAGGGTCACACAGCTTTAATTTATACACCACAAATACACAAGGTCAATTAAGGAGTCAAATTCTAATCTCAGTTCATAGTTACAATGGTTCTTTCATAGCTTATGTTTCCCTATCAATTTAAAAGAATCTTTACCAACAAGAATTTAAAACACACACACACACACACACACACACACACACACACACACACAGCAGTCCTACTTCTATAATAATCAAAAGAACACCAAAATTTTCAGGCCTAAGAAAAGGTCAGTATTTTAGGCAAACACAATGGTTTCAAATTCTATTTCCCACTCCTCCCAAAATAGGAAAAATCCATTATTTTTTCCAACTTTAGCTTTTGTCAGCTATTTCTAATATGTTGACAGGAAGGAATTAATTACATGCAAACTTGCATCCTAAAATGCTATATACTAACTCAAAACATACTAACTGAAATTCTAAAAGTAATGATCTATTCACTAAAAAACCTGGGGTGCCATTATAGTTTGAGTCACAACACAACATTATATAAATGTTGTCCAATTCATTTAAACAGAAGTCAGGTTTTCTTTTAAAAAAAAAAAAAACTCAATAAAAATGACTTTGAAATTGAGAGAAAACATTAAAGAATCTAAAACTCCAGTATGTATATACTAGAGGTAGAAATATTTTTCAGGTTCTTTATTCTAAAAATTGTTTTTAAAACTAGAATATGTTCATAATACTAGTAATAAAAGTTTGTCAGTGGACTTTAGTATTTTTTTCTTTCAAAGTTTCAATGTTCTACCCTGGCTCAGTTCCATATCACTATTGTTGGCTCTTCATACCATCCTCTTTTGAGAGACGGATATACTAGAACAGTTTCAATATCTAACTTTTCCAAGTTACCTTAAGTTTCCATGTGTTAGCAAAATGGCCCATTCACTCACTAACTAGCAACAATAAATTTACTGTGCTAAGACTCTAAAAAGACACAATCTGCATTCTCAAAATTCGCTCTCAACATTAACAAATGATAGGAATAACTAGCTCTTTTTATGTACTTGTAAGAAATATCAGAGTTCAGATTGTACAATCCTGATTCAAGTTGTTTAAATTTCCAAAGTAAACTAATCATATGATTTGATATTCTTCACAATATTCAAAAGCAGGCTGATTTAGAAGAAAGAATGGGGGGAAAGGGAGGGAAGGAAGGAAAGCTATAAATTCAGCATTATCACAGACTACCTTAAATATAACTGCAAAAGATATCCACCACTGACAGGGATTTAAGAATTCATTTACAAATGGATTATTCAGAAGGCATTTTTCTAGGTTTACAGGGAATACTGAAATTAATTTCTAAATTATAAGACTAAGCTCTTAGGAGAGCTTATTTTATTTAAAAATAAAATGGCACAGTAAATTTTAAAAGCATAGTTTAAGAGTTTATTATGTGTGTCTTTCTAGCTTCTCAGCTTCAATGCTAATTTGTTTATTTTGAAATCATATCAGGATTCGGAGAGATTAATTTCTTGGATAAGAAACAATGTTAGCGGGGCAGCTAGGTGGCACAGTGCATAGAGCACTGGCCCTGGAGTCAGGAGTACCTGAGTTCAAATCTGGCCTCAGACACTTAACACTTACTAGCTGTGTGACCCTGGGCAAGTCACTTAACCCCAATTGCCTCATTTAAAAAAAAAAAAAAGAAACAATGTTAGCAAGTAATAATCACTTTCCTTTGGGATAGTCTGGGTTAAAACTCTCAGATAACAGAAGGAACAGGTCATTAGAAAATGAGGAACAGAAGTAATCTAGAGCTAAAAGACAGTTTTATTGTATAAAGAAATATATTTCAGTTCTTAGATTAATAAGAAAAATCCAAAAGCTTTCCTTATAAGTACACATTAGGGATATGTTTATTTACCCAGGGCAAAAATTTATACTAACTCAAAAACCAGAAAGAAAGCTCCTGGATTCTTAGTTTATTTCCTTTGCAACAGTGAACTACCTAAAAGTATGAGTAGGAATAGGAATGAGTAGATGGAACGGAGCTATCATTTTGTTGGTACAAGGAAACTCCCATCACCAACTTGTTCATCATCTTTCCTGTAACTTAATGTTAGAAATTTGCCTAGAATACTAAGGGATTAAAGTGACTTGTGAAGGTTCACAGAGCTGTTGTGTGTCAGACACAGGACTTGAATAAAAGTTTGCCTGCTTCCAAGGTCAGCTCTATTGATATACCACTGTTAAAGGTTGGTAGATCTGGACTATTTATTTATATAAAGTAGCTGGGTGTTGGGAGTTGATGGAGCACTGGATCTGGAAGTTAGGCAGAATACTTACTAGCTGGCTAAATCACTTAACTGAAGTCAGTTTCCTCATCTGAAAAATGGGGATGATAATAGCACCTACTTCCAGGTTATTGTGAGGATGGAATGTGATTCCAAATTACATTTAAAAACTTTAACATGCAATATAAATGCTATTACATCATGAACCTAAATAAAGATGTAGAAAATCCAAATCACGCTTCAATATAAAGTCTCTTTGCTCTATATAATAGTCTCTATTATTTAATTACAATGAGAAAAATAAAAATCACAGCAAAGTAAGATGACAACTTATAGAGGGGAATAATTTTTATTACAATCAATCAGGTTCGCAAACCACAGAGCTAGAAGGAACCTTAAGGATTACCTAATTTAAGCCCCTCATTTACAGATGGCAGGGAACTAAGGACCTTACATTACTTGGCCAAGGCCAAAATGATGCTTCCACCACACTCCACTGTTGTCTCCCCTACCCAAGTTCACAGAGGTCACCAGAGGAAGAGCTGAATTCAACCCAAATCTTCTGATGCCCCAAACAAGAGTTTTTACTACAATTAATGACGCAAATATCCTTATGTTAACAGAAAATATCAGCTTTTTAGCTACATTCCAACAACTGAGAATGAAGTAGGAAGAGTAAATTTAGAACATTAAGGCAGAAAATAAACAAGTGAATTTCAGAAATTCCAGACCCCCCACCATTATGCTGTTTTGGGAAAAGCCAAAAAGACGTTTTACATGAGCAAACACAAAATTAAACATGGAATAATAAACCCTGACATGTGTTGCC
Organism: Dromiciops gliroides; assembly: GCF_019393635.1. Taxonomy (NCBI): domain Eukaryota; kingdom Metazoa; phylum Chordata; class Mammalia; order Microbiotheria; family Microbiotheriidae; genus Dromiciops; species Dromiciops gliroides. The sequence goes on along the minus strand of NC_057861.1, from coordinate 130,927,255 downwards.
AATTTTAAAACATTATGAACTAAGTAATTACCAACAAAAACAAATAATAAGCACACAAAATAAGGAACAAAATCTTACATAAAACTCTTAGCATTTAAAGAAATTAGGAATAAACAAATTAACAGACAAAACAAATAATTCTGTTTGCTTTGTAAGAGGTTTCAAGTCTAACTTAATAAACTTGTCCTAAATGAAAGAATCCATTTAATATTAACCAAAAACAATTTCCTTTATAATTCTTTTGGAGGAGAAGTCTCCAAATTTGAATTCTTTGGCATAGGGATTCTCTGTGAAGAAACTCCCATACCAATGCATAACCTGCAACTCAGAAAACTACCTGGGGATACTGAGAAGGTGTGTCTGTCAGTATGTGAAAAAATCCATGACTTGCCTTGAGTCTAGGTCTTTCTAGCTTGCTAGCTACTATATCACATTGATTAAGTTATAAAGTATCAAGGAAAAAGGCATACTTACCAACACTCTAAAAAAGTAGAGATATTCTGCCGCTCCTGTATAGTTGCCACATTCATACTGGAATTTTGCATATCTGTAGAGTGTATCTAAATATTCTTGTCTAAACTGAAAATAAAAATTAAAGTTTTACTTTTTTATTTTGACTTAATGTCATTTATTTACTGCAATTCTATACTAAATCATTTCATAATCAATTAGTTTCAATGTTTAAGACTAGATTCTTTCCCAAATTTTTTTTTTCAGGGCAATGAGGGTTAAGTGACTTGCCCAGGGTCACACAGCGAATAAATGTCAAGTGCCTAAGGCTGGATTTGAACTCAGGTCCTCCTGAATCCAGGACCGGTGCTTTATCCACTGCGCCACCTAGCTGCCCCTCTTTCCCAAATCTTAATCCTCACATTTCATCAAAAAACAACTGTAGTTTTTAATGTAGATTCCCATTCACTTTTTAGGTAAACCTAAAACTCAAGGCATTTGTTTTACTTCCAAGTCAACAGATACTAATTAGTACTAAAGGACAAAAGCATTTTTTTTTACTTAAATGTTTTTTTTTTTTAATGGAAGTCACTGACAAGGAACTACAACATATACATAACCTACCAGTTTGCCAAATAAAACCATAAATGTGATGTTAAAAAGATTGCCCCAAACTGTAGAATATTGATTAAACCATAGAATTCCAAAATTGGATAGAACATTAAAAATCATCTAATCTGTCCTCTTACAAAGGGGATGAATCCTTTCTACAACCTCTCAGTGGCTATCCAACTCCTATGTGACAACTCCAATATCAATGAACTCAAGGTCTGTCTCAAAGGATAAATTATTCTAGGGTTAGAATACTTTAAAAGCTGAACCACCTATCTCAGAAAGCGGTAATTTCAACCACCAATGAAGGCCTAAAAACAGAAGCAAGATAACACAAACAGAAGCAGGATACAAGAGAAAAAAAATACTTGGATCAGTACAGGTTGAAATGGATGGCATCTGAGGTACCTTCCAACTCATACTCTATATAATTGTTAGGAATCTCTTCCTAAATGAGCCAAAATCTGTGTCTTTGATGTACTGGTCCTATCTCTATGGGGGTCAAGAAGAACACATAGTTCTTTTATATGACAATCTTTGCATATCTGAAGATAGCAATAATGTCTTATCTTTCATTCACTCCTTCCCAATTTCTTCTCTTCTCCATATTAAGCAATAACCAGTCCCTTCAAATATTCTTTTTTTTTTTTTAAGTGAGGCAATTGGGGTTAAGTGACTTGCCCAGGGTCACACAGCTAGTAAAAAGTGTTAAGTGTCTGAGGCCAGATTTGAACTCAGGTACTCCTGACTCCAGGGCCGGTGCTCTATTCACTGCGCCACCTAGCTGCCCCCCTTCAACTGTTCTTATGGCATAATTTTGAGTCCCCTGGAGTGATGAAGACCGACATAGAGATTACAGCAAAAATATTAACTGTCCTTGTTATGTTCTATTTCTATTACAGCAAAATGAATTATTATTTTTTCTGTGATCTAAAGGCAAGTTCTCTTTTGACCTTAAAGTGACCTTAGAAATGTTATTTTGAAATTTATCTCAACTTTAGATTAATAATCAAATTAATTATGTGACCAATCATATTTAAGATAAACTATACCAATACTTAAATTAAAATTTTAAATATTTTTAAAAACCAAAATACTTACACCATGTTTGTCAGCCAGGTAATCAAACAGCATCCGACCATCCCTTAATAAATGTTTAAAAAGTTTATTTAGTTTTTAAGAATAATTCAAAATAAACAACTCTTTAGGATCATGAAAAAAATTTAAATGACACTTAAATTGCAAGGAAAGAAATAAGCTTCCACAAGGGAACAGCACACTGTTAATTTTCTAAAGCATTAGAATGAGGGGTTCAAATGCTAGTAACTGTGTTTTAATTATGAGGAAGATATAAATATGATTGCCCCGTTTTTATTAGCAGGAATAAATTTTCTCTTCATGCCCAGATGACACTCTTTTCAAGGGTAGAAACACATGCTTTATATTTCCTGAAATGACAAGATTTGGGGTACAAGGCAGGTAGTTTAAAAGTACTGGTTAAAACAAATACTGGTTAATAATCTTCCATTACACACTTAGTTTTAATATTAAAGTATTTATTAAGCATATAATGTGTGCCAAGCATTTTGCTAAGTGCTGGAGATACAAAGAAAAGCAAGACAGTCTGCTCTCACAGAACTCATCCTAATGAGGAAAGACAACAAATCATTAAAACTAAAATGCTATAAACATTATTGTAAATATACTAATTTATAAATATTAGATACCAATTAAAATGAAATGCTCTTAAAATGATCTGACTAGCTGGGTTGATTCTAAATCATACTATTATGTTAAAATTAGTCACTCAAAAGGCACTCAAGAATCGCAGGAAGTATATAGTAGTCCTCTTTGAAATCAACCTAAATGGCTTGCTAGATATTTAACTGCCACAAAATGAAAAACTTTGAAAATAGACAGAAACCTGTAACAAAATCAAAATCTTGTAGAAAAAGAATGAGGTCATATCACATATCATCATATCACATCACATCACATCATACTATTCCTATCATCCTGTCTGCTGCCGAGTTGAAAGAGGATACTTTCAGTGAGTTTAAGAGGAGCTTACATTCTAATATAATTATTCAACCACAAATAGCAATGGTTTTATCCATCTATTCAAGTAAGTAGAAAAGTAAGAGCTTCAAGGAGGAGCCAAGATGACAATGTACTCAGCTGAGGTCTCCCAACATCCCCCTCTAAACAACTTTAAAATAACTCCTCAAATCAAATTTTGGAGTGGCAGAGTCAACCATAGGTCAGTGGGAGGCATTTTTGCATCCTCCTAAGACAACTTGCGAGGTCAGCAGGAGAGTCTGTGACATTGGAGTGGGTGAAGGCCTAGAATATGGCAGGAAAACCAGCAGTGAACGATAGATACAGCTGCGATAGCAGCAGCAGCTTTGGAAACTCTCAGTCCAGAGATGGTCAAGGGGATTGAATAGTAAAAAAAAAAATTACAGGGGACCTTTGCTGGCACTGAACAGAGCTGGCACTGACTGGCAACTCCATTGCCTATATAAGTAATCTGGGTTGCAGTTCCAGGACCAAAAGGAGCAGTAGTAATTGTAGCTGCAGGGGAGCAGGGGAACTTCTTGGATAAAAACCAGTGCACAGACCAGAAGAGAAATGACCACACTTCTAACACTACCTCAGAAGCACCAAAAACTTGCAGATCTCTAGAAAGCTCTGAAAACAGCAGCATGCAGAAGCCTAAAGCTTGGCACAGTGCCACTCCACTTCCAGATGAGCAGAAATCAACTTTAACAAAGTTCAAAGTAAAGAAAGAGGCTGAGAGCTGTGTCTTTATGTTCCCAGGCTCCATTCCAGCTTCTCCTCAGCCTGGAAGTTCTCTGGACTTTTCACACAAAACTTTACCCATGTCCTTTTGCCTAGTTCCTCCCAGAAACTTCATTTGAAAGAAAATCACCCAGACAGGCCATGTCTTTATTTCTCTACTCCTCAATCCCCAGATTTTCTCTCCTATGGTCCTTCCTCACATCCTTACTTTCTTCCCTCCCCTTCCTGGAACTTTTCAGTTTCTTTTTTTTGTGTAGTTTTCCCCCATTAGAATTTAAGCTCCTTGAAAGAAGGAAAGTCATTCTTTTACCTTGTATTTGTATTCCCACAATTAGCACAGTGGCTGGAACATACTAAGCAACAAATAAGTGCATATTGACTTGACTTCTATTTTTCTTAATTCTCTCTCTCCGGAACTCTGAATAAATATACAATTAAGAAGGGAAGGGAAGCAAGTAAATCTAATCTAAAAAGCCCCCAACTACAACTCAAGGACCAGGCAACACAGAATTTATACCAAGATGGGTATGTGGAAATGAAACAAAATGATGGAAAAGAAGAGCTCAGGTTTCCTTTACAGGTGTTCATGACATTACAGGAGAACAGATTTAGAGCTGAAAGAAACCTTAGTTCACTCAGACAGAGATTAAGTCACATGCTCAACAACTTTATAAAAGCAGTAAGCTCAGATATGAAATCAAGTCCTTCCTAAGATTCCAGATTTAATGTTCTTTGCACTAGACCATGGTGCCTCAAGTCTATCCCCGGAGATATTTAGAACTAGATGAACAAGTCTTTTTGGAAAGAAACAAAAATTTATAAAACATCAAAACAAATATATATATGCTATACAATTAAAATATGAGTTTGAGATCACTGTTCTAGAAAGCTTTACTGCACAAGTCTTTTCTTATTCCTTTGAAAAAAAGAAATAAAAAATGAAATTAGCATTTAGTGATAAGCACTGCCAGTCAGCAAAAAGGCAAAAAAGGGGGAAAAGTGGCAATTCAAATCATCTTCATTTTGGGGAGCTGCAATCATGTTCAAATTAATAAAGCTGGAAAGATTCTACTGAATAAGAACTAGAAAGTACTTCTAAGATAATCTCGTCCAGACTCTTCATTTTAGAGATGAGAAAACAGGCCCTAGAGGGAAAACTACCTTGCCATAAATAGAAATCAGATCTTTTAACTCCTCACTACTATTTTTTCAACCATTACTACATTTCAAAGTAAGAAGTGGCTACCTGGTAGATTGCATTTGCCTTGTTGTTTCTGGATCTTCAAACATCTTGACAATTGGTACAGTTTCTGCCTGCAGCTGTTTTAGTTGTGCAACAACAGCATTTCTTTTTTCATGCAAAGCTTTAAAAAAAAAAGTGAAGTATTACAATAATGCTGATGCATAGCAAATCAGATTATAATTGTCAACTTTATGGATAGACTCACTGTCCTTGGATTTATTCATCTATCAATAACTACTTCTCCTGGGGTAGGTAGTATAAGGGATTATAATTCCCATTTTACAAATTAAAAAACAAAACAAAACACGAGACTGAAAGGAAAAGTTTCTTTTCTAGGGTCATACAGCTAATAAGATCTATATAAGATATAACAAATGAGGCACAAAGATATATGAATCCAGTCATCATGGGAAAGGGCCCTGTATTATTCTTTCTATCTACATCAGCAATTCCCACCCTTAAGGGAATCTTCAAATCCTAAAATAGGTAAACTGGAGAATCAATTTATCTTACAGATCTATCTTTATATAAAGATACTATTGTAACTAATCCATCTAAAGGAATTACTGAATTAATAACAACTTGTGTTTATACTTTCTCAACAATTCTATTGTTACAACAATACTAGAGGTTTGAAACAACTGACTTTTGAGTAGGTTATGAAAACACTTTTAATGCTATGCTATCAATTTGTTACAAATCAACATTAATACACACCATTACAGGGGCTAAACATCCCCAAAGGAGACAAATGTAACTCTCTATTTTCATTCGGGGATAGCCTATGGATGTGCACAACCCAAATATCCTGCTATAGTTGATGAATATGTTGCTCAGTTTTGATAACCTACCTTTTGTCTCTTATCCTCTAGATAACAACAAAAAAGACAAAGACACCAAAGTTTCAGTTGCTTCCTTCTTTAAAGTATGTATTTAGTTGATTCCTATGCAAATTGTTGGAATTTAAGACAAATCAGTGACCTCAATGTAGGCAGTATTTTCTTTGCACATGCTATTGTTAAATATTAAAAAATTTACTGAAGGAATCACTGTTGGTGTATGAACAAAATGCAGGTAGAAAAATTTAAATCTACAGGATCATTTATCAACTGATAGAGCTATTTCTATATTATTTCTTATTTCAAGATGAAAAGGGTATACCTTTGGAACAAATAAGATTGCCAATATATACAGGCACATAACTATCAATATAAATAAAAGGGACTATCAAGAACAGAAAGCATTTGATGATCTTTTATAACAATTCTGTGCCTTTGAAAGAAACTTCTTTATAATTATATATCAATCTAAGAATAATTAAGCCTCCTGGCAAAGAAGCTTTTATAGCTTAAAACTTTAAAACAACATGCCCAGAGTCCCAAAGTTCTGGTCTTAATTTATTACCAGGCTACTTACCATGAGGAATGTCATCAGAATAAAGGTTTTTATACACATCCATTGCAAAGTCCACCATGTTTGTGTCACTGAGAAGGTCCAATTTTCCTTGAAGCAATTCCTTTTCATTATATATCTGCAACAAAGAGTTAAATATTCTGAGAAGTTTTTTTAAAAAATTGATTAATCGAAAATAATGCTAAAAGACTTCAGGATTCAGATTATTTGTATTATCTAGTCTGGTCTCGGTTCCAGAGGACCAATGATGAAACACTTCTCTCTTTTCAGTAGAGATGGTGAACTACATGATGGTGCAAAAATTTTCATGCACTGTCAGATGAAGTGATTGTGCTCTCCCCCGGGAATCCACTCTAACTTAAATATGTCTTTCCTAAAATGTGGCACTAAGAACTGAACATAATACTCCAGAAATGAGCTACCAAAAATTGAATAAGACCATTGCTTACTTTTATGCTCACTGAAACTTTTAATAGAGCCTAAGACTGCTTTATCTTTTGAAGCTACCTTGTCACACTGGTGAGTCAGCCATATGAAAAATAATGCTCCAAACTACTAAAAGAGAAGTGTAATTAACTGAGGTCCCACCTCAAATCCATTTAGATTGGCAAAATTGACAAAATAGGAAAATGGCATATGCTGGAGGGGCTGAGGGAAAAGACACACCAATGCACTAGTGATTTGGTACTGCCATTCTGGAAAGCATTTTGGTACTATGTCCTAATTGTGCAAAACCCTTCATCCATCCCAATAAGATCAAAGATGGAAGAAAAAACTACCTACACACACATACACAGCAGTGGTTTTTGTTTTTGTTTTTTTGTGGTGGCAAAGAACAAGAAACAAAGTAGGTGCCCATCACTTAAGGGAACAGAGGGGAGATGAATGAACAAATTATGGTGTATGAAAATAATGATGGTGATGGTTTCAGAAAAAGCTGGGAAGAACTAAAGAAGAGAGAAGTAAGCAGAACCAGAATGGTTTACACACAAATGACACATAAAGACACAACACTGAAAGATTTCAAAACTCCAACCAGAGAGGTAATAGACATATCACCTCAAATAAGACAAGTATGTTTTGCACATGGCCAATGTGGGTATTTGTTTTGCTTGATATGCATATCTGTTGCAAAGGCTTTGCTTTTTCTAATAGGGTGGGAACAAAAAAAGAAAAAAAAATCTTAAAAAGTTAACTGGGGGTATAAAGTAGAGGAAATAAATTTTTAAAGGATTCCTGGGATGTTCCACAAGAGTTGTTCCTCCAAGATACCACCCATTTACATAAAATCAATCACTGAGTCTGGTTATTTAATTTCTTTCTTTCTTTTTTGGAGGCAATTGGGGCGAAGTGACTTGCCCAGGATCACACAGCTAGTAAGTGTCAAGTGTCTGAGGCCAGATGTGAACTCAGGTCCTCCTGACTCCAGGGCCAGTGCTTTATCCACTGTGCCACCTAGCTGCCCCTGGTCACTTAATTTCAAATCCTCGTAACTATACTAGCTCCCATTTCTCCATATGGATAACATAACTCCCTTGATGAACTCATAAGATGAGAAAAGAAAGAACTCAACTCCCATTCTTCTGCTTTTTTTCTATTATGCAGAATTACCTTGAGCCTGGAAGGATAGACCAAAGATGCTAACAGTGAACTGAAACTCAAGATAAATAAGAAAAAAACACAAATAACAACAAACCTAGAAAAAGCTATTTACACTCTCATTGACTCAAAGATTTCACCTTCCTCTTATTCACTTCCTATTCCTTTGCAGTTTGGCTTCCGAACCTCATCACTCAACTGAAACTGCTTTCAAAAGTTAATATCTCAGGGGCAGCTAGGCGGCGCAGTGGATAAAGCACCGGCCCTGGATTCAGGAGTACCTGAGTTCAAATCCGACCTCAGATACTTTACACTTACTAGATGTGTGACCCTGGGCAAGTCACTTAACCCCCATGGCCCCACCAAAAAAAAAAAAAAGTTAATATCTCATAACTCCTAAATTCTGCTGCCTTGTTGACTACCCTCTCCATCTGGTTACTCTTCTCTCTCTAGGTTTTTATGACATTCCCTTTCTGAGTGGCCTCCTACTATCTCTCTGGTCTTTCTCAAGTTTCTTTTATTGGTTCCAACACACATTTCACATCACTAATTGTGCCAAAGCCTGTTCTGAGGACCTCTGTCAATCACTCAACAAATACTGATTATGTGCCAGATGTTGTGCTAAATGCTGGGAACACAAGTTGAAAAACTGTCCCTGACCCAAAGAAGTTTATGTTCCAATGGCATAAGACATACAAAAGGAAGATAAGATAGGGGAAGGATAGAGAAGGTACCCAACATGGAGACATGAAAAAAGAAATCTAGAGTGCAAACTGGTAAGAAATGGAGACAGCAAATCTGTGCAGCCTTCCCTGGGAGGAGCAATGGTTCAATAAGAGGGAGGGGAAAAGGGAAGTGTATGATGGGGAACAATGTGAAATTAGCACAGGAAAAAATATCTAAGCTCAAGTAGCTTACTAAAAGAGTTCCCTGCTTCCAGTCTGTCCTCTCTAACCATCCTTAACACGGCTTCCAAAGTAATCTTCACTCCCCAGCTCAAGAATCTTCAGCATCTCCCAGCTGCTGCTTAAGATTAAATACAAAAGTCAGTTTAGCATTTAAAGCCCCGGACAAAGAGATAACAGTTCATTCTTCTAACTATATTTTAATATTGATCCCTGCCATATACTCAACATTTCAGCCAAACTGGCCTACCTACAATTCTCAGAAGTCAACATTTCTTCTCTAGAGATCAATCAATATACATTTATTAAGCACCTACTATATGCCAGGCACTGGATATAAAAAAAGGCAAAAGTCAGCCCCTGTCCTCAAGGAGCTTACGATCTAAGAGAAAAGACAACATGCAAAAAACTATCTATAAAAATGCTATACAGAGGGCAGCTAGGTGGCGCAGTGGATAAAGCATCGGCCCTGGATTCAGGAGTACCTGAGTTCAAATCCAGCCTCAGACACTTGACACTTACTAGCTGTGTGACCCTGGGCAAGTCACTTAACTCCCATTGCCCCACCCCCCAAGAAAATGCTATACAGAGAACAAATAGGAAATAATGAATAGATGGAAGACACTAGAATTAAAAGGGTTGGGGGGTAAGGCTTCCTACAGAAAGTGAAATTTTAGTTGGGACTGAAAGAAATCAAGGAAGACAGTAGGGGAGCTGAGGAAAGAGCATTCCAGGCATGGGGGAAAGCCAGCAAAAATGCCCAGAGTTAGAGATGGGGTGTCTTGTAAATGTAACACTTAGGAGAGGGTGTTACTGGATCAAAGAATACATGTTGGGAAATAAGGTGTAAGAAGATTGGAAAACTAGAAGGGTTGTATTATGAAGGGCTCTGAATGCCAAACAGAATGTTTTGTATTTCATCCTGGAGGCAAGAGGGAGCCACTGGAGTTTATTGAGTAGAGGAGTAACATGGTTGGATCTCACTTTAGGAAAAGTACTTTAGTGGCTGAAAGGAAGATAGACTAGAATTAAGAGATATGAGGCAAGGAGACTCAACAGCAGGCTACTGCAACAGTCAAGGCATAAAGTGAGTCTGCACCAGAGTGAAGGCAATGTCAAAGGAGAGAAGGGGAGTTATTTGAGAGATGCTGCAAAGGTGAAATTGACAGGTCTTGGAGACAAACTGGATATTGGGGGAGTGGGGGTGGGGATTAAGAGTGAAGATGACTCCTAGGTTCCAAGCTTGAGGGACTTAAGAGGATAGTGGTGCCTTCTATAGTAAATAAGGAAGGTGGAAAGAGGGGTAAGGTAATAAATTAGATGGAAGGAGTGGAAAAGGAAAAGTTTTAAGATGAAGCGAAGTTTTTTTTTTGCCATTCCATAAGGCACAGTGGAAGGGCTAAATGGAGTTTTGTTGAAACTCTGGAGTGGGAAGGTTGAGGGGGATGGGGAATAACCATTTCGGGTGTTGGTGGGTGAGAATGTAGTATGGACAATGACCTACAAGGAGTTCAGAATCACTTAGTATGAAAGCTATGATCAGGTGTGAGAATGTTCATCTCTGAGTGGAGGATGCCACTCCTTTCCCAAAGGACTTTGGAGATAGGAGAAGGCACAGGATCAGAAGTTCAGTTGGCAGGTCATGCCTCACTATTCCTTTTCACTCTGAAGGGTGGAGATTAGGTAGGAAAGGGTATATGACTGGAGATGGAAGTGGAACCTTTAGAACAGAAATGAGAAATCCAATTCCCCACCAACTTTCCTCTTCCCTGAAGGGAAGTTGCAACAGGAGTGGGAAGGCCAGAGGTAGCAAAAGGATAGTCCTCTTTGCACCTGAGGTTCTCTACATTATGGCTGGAAGATCAGATTAGCAGCAGGAGGTAGAAGCTGGAACTCCAGTAGGAGCTGGCACAGATCAAAGCTTTGAGGCAGAGAGAAGACTCATAGTCTGGCACCTTGCAGCCTTCCTTTAAGGGAAAGGTTGTATCTAGCAGGAGATGGAAGACACCAGGCACATCAGCATAATGTCTGGCTCCTCATCTGAAGAGGCTGAAGGCTACTGTCTTAAAACACCTTGAAAGGAGTCACCACTGAAAATGTTTTGAACTTTAAAAAAAAAACAAAAAAACCCCAAAACCAAAACATGTGCATTTCCATATTCAAAGCAGAACAAAGAAAAGAGGACTACGCATTTAGGGGTATAATAATTTCAACATGTGACTTTCAAAGTTGGCTTATTTGTTTCCTTTGTTTTCTTCAGTTCAAAAAAACAACAACAAAAAAACGCTTAAGATGCTCCTCTTCATTTTTTTCCACGAGGTGAGGGTGGAGAAAGTGGTCACAACCTATAGCTAGCCCTCCTTTCCCTCTCAACCAAACCACAATTGAAAAAAGAAAACAAAACCCTTGGGAAAAAAACATAAGCGGTCAAGCAAAACAAATCTCCCAGCGACCATGTCCAAAAATGGATGGCTCACTCTGTACCTTGAATCTGTTGGGAAGTGGGTAGCACACTTGGTTGGTCATTCCACTGATCAGAGTTTTTAAGTCTTTCAAAGTTGTTTTCTTAATAATGCTATTATTTTATCAACTGTTCTCTTGGTTCTGCTCACTTTCCTTTCTATCAGTTCTTACAAGTCTTTCCAAGTTTCTCTGAAATCATCCCTTCAATCATTTCTTATAGCACCATTATGTTCCCATATATTAATATACTATAATTTGTTCAAGTAGTCACAAAATATTGATATTTCCAATTGATGTTCCCATAGTTTCAAATTCTTTGCTATAAATATTTTTGTATATATGGGTCCTTTTTCTCCTTTCTTCAATCACTTTGATATATAGATCTCCTAATGGTATCGCTGGGTCAAAGAGTATGCAGTTTAGTCACTTTTGAAATGGCTTCAAATTGCTTTCCAGAATAGCTGGATCACCATGAAACAACTCCAATGTAAAGGGCACCTCTGTAGCAGAGAGAGGAATTCGACTACCTTTAAAAGGAGAAATGCAGTTAGTCAGAATAGCTGGATCAATGCACAGCTCCACCAACAGAGCATTGATATGGCTGGTTTCCCCCTAAAACCTAACATCTGGCATTTTTCTTTATTTTGTATCTTCATCTTTGCTAATTTTATGAGTGTGAAATAGAACTTCAGAATTGGTTTAATTTGTATTTCTCATATTATTAGTAATTTGGAGTTTTTTCTGATGTCCTCCAACTCTCCAAATTCTTAGCTTCCTTGAAGGTTCCAGACTCCCAGACTCCTCTGCTTTTGAGTACTCTCCTCCCTCCTTCAATTAGTTTTTACTCACTTATTTTTAAGTAAACCACAATAAGCTCTTTATCTAAAGGGACTGTTTTTGTCACTGGTATGTATTGGTTATTTGTATACGTTTTAGGCTCCCTATTCTAATAAGCACTTGAATACAAAAACTGTATATGATTCATAATCAAAGAACTTCAGATTTGGCAAATCTCTCGTCCAAGGCAATGTAGTCAAATCACTAATTCTACAAGAATTATTTCCTGGGGCAAAAGAAGAGCAGGCAGATTGGGGGAGGGGCAGTCAGAAGCAAATCCCTTTTGAGGAGGGATAGGGTGAAAGAAGATAGATAATATAGTAAATATCATGGGGAAGGGAATAGGATGGAGGGAAACAATTAATAGTAACTGTGAAAAAGAGAAAAGCGAAAAAATGTACAAAAAATATTTATAGCAACTCTTTGTGGTGGCTAAGAATTGGAAATCAAAGGAATGTCCATTGATTAGGGATTGACTAAACAAGCTGTGGTATATGATTGTAATGGAATATTATTGTACTATAAGAAATGACAAGCAGGATGATTTCAGAAAAATCTGAAAAGATTCATATGAACTGATGTAAAGTGAAGTGACCAGAACCAAGAGGACATTCTGCACAGTGACAACAGCATTGTTGTATGAGCAATTGTGAATGACAACTACTCTCAGCAATACAATGATCCAAGACAATGCCAAAGGGCTAATGATGAAGCATACTATCCACCTCCAGAGAAAGAACTGATATTAATTGAACACAGACAAAAAAAAAAGTACTTGTGGATTGTGTGTGTGTGTGTATATATATATATATATATATATATAACCTATATCAGATTGGTTGCTGTCTTGTGGAGCGGGAAGGAAAGGGAGGGAGGAAAATCTGGAATTCTAAATCTTATAAAAATGAATGTTGAAAACTACTTTTACATGTAATTGGAAAAATAAATAAATAAATAAAAGGAACCCCTGCACCCCAGGCTGGAGGGTCAGAACCAAAAAAAAAATTAAATAAATAAATAGAAATGATTTCCACAATATCCCTGCCTGACAACTGTTCATACTGTCTCTGCTTGAAAACCTCCAATGAGGAAGAAATCCATTGTTTTCCTTAAATCAAAACGAAATCTTTCTGTAACTTCAACCCAACCCCAGAGAAGGAAGTAGTGGTCCATATTAAGTATTTCATCAAGTTGAAGGTCAGATTAAATGACTCTTAAGGTCCCTTCTAAAAATTTTTCCAGAACATAGCCCTCTCCATCATCACCACTCTCTCTAATCTATTCCTTGAATACTAAAGGCTAACAGTTCTCCCCCACCCCTTCTGCAAATGTACTACCTAATTGCTCCATTTCTGTAAACCTTATCTACCTGACTACACCATTGCCAACTTGAAGGCTGTATTTCTTAATTATCCCTAGAAACATTGTGAACAGAATACTGCTCCAAAACTTATTACCTGTGTGACCTTAGGTACGTCATTAAAACTCTTAGAATAAAACTTGCATTACCTTCAAGTAAGATGTGGGTAAAATGCTTAGACTACAACTCCATGAAACAGTCCACTCTGCTCTCCGTCTACTTAGTTTATTTCCTCAGGATATCTCCCTGCCACTGTTACATATCCAACTTATTTTTATACATGTTATTACAGAAAGGGTCCTTAAACATTTTTTGTCTTAAGGGCCTGTCAAGAAATTCCCTCAACTAGGAGGAATAGGACATCTTGGGAGATGGGCAGCTGTCAATGGGGGTTTGATAACTGGCTTGTCAAAGATAGGCCAAATTGAAAGCAAAGTAATGTATTAGCATGCTAAAGAAACTGGTGATAGCAGCTTCAACTTCCTAGAGTTTAGATTTAGTTTTCATAATTTTTGATGACCATTTAAATTACACAGCCAATGAATAGCATTCTGTTACAACTTAGGTTGGATAAATAACATTAGTTGTTACAATAGGGGACAAGATCATCTGCTTAACATAGTTTGTTATTTTTTTCTTACTTTTGACCATTAGGCCACCAGGTGATTGGGGCATTTTGACAGCGCATTAATATATAAGAAATGATCGTGGTTCCTATTGTTCCCCTTACAGACTCTTTTAGCAATCTGGTCAAACTTATGTACCCCTTTTTAGCATCCCTTCCAACATGTCTCATAGGGTAGTCAGGAAAACTGGAACACTAAATGTGAAGCAAGGAGTTATGTGGATGGAGCAGCAGGGCAGGGAGTCCTGAAGGCCTCGGTTTAAATGCCATCTCTGACATTTACTATCTTTGAGACTATGGACAAATCACTTCGCATATGCCTCTGTCAACTCTCACTGACTTGTAGTAGATGAGCTAGTCAATAAGCATTTATTAAGGCAGCAGCCTTAATAGACTCTCAAGTGCTGAAGATACAAAGAAAAGTAAATAAAAGACAGTTCAAAATTTGTACTCATCAGTTAAAGCGTCCTTGGACAGTTTTCTGTCTTTACCTAGGGTAGTTACAAACTTATCAAACACATCACAAACATACACCCCAAATACCCCTGAAACGACTTCTGCTTTTTTTTTTTAAAGTAGGACTTTAGAAACAAAAAGCACTTAAGCATCAGGACTGGTTTTGTAAAATGAGTCTATCGTTACCAAATATAAAGAGAGAACTTCCAAACAATACAAAAAACTTTTCGTGGATTTAATTCTACAGTTTACAACCTGAACTAAGTAGACAATGTACCACATAAAACAAAAATAAACAACAAAATTTTTTTTTATTATTTATCGTAAGCACATGAAAGATCAAGTTCACAAGAACACTGCACTTTAGCTTTACAATACTATTTTTTTTTTAAGGAAAGTGGTTAAAGAATCCCAGCTCGTCCAAGACGGCTTAGAACAAGTACATACATTTCATTACGACTGACAAACGCTGCCCCGCTTTACCTTTTAGCCTTCTCTACACGTAAAGAGAACTGGGTTAACGACCTGAAGAAAATAAAAACCATTTCTGAGCAATCTAAAAGGGTGGAGGAGGGTGCAGGAAGAGAAGGTGGAAAAGGGAAAAAAGGGGGTTACACAAGGAAGAACAAAGTGAAGATTAACCCGACAAGAGGCCACAAAAATTCTTATGTGACCATTCATAATAGAGACAAACACCAAAATGTTCATCTAGGTGCAAAGACGTTAAGGCCAGAGAGAAAGCTAGGAGAGTTAGACCTAAGTCCCAACCTTTCCTCAGACCCGTAAAAGAAATGCAAGCGATTCTGCTCGCTCCTACGCTGTTCTAAAACTCTTCTGCCATGCACCTTGAGAGAAAGACAGTAGTAGGAGCTCGACAGCAGACGAGTTGGCCGCAGAAGCATCTTGGGCCAAAGCAGTCTAAGGAAAACCGCGTCCCTTCCTCATCGTCTCCGCGTCCCCTGTGTTGGAAGCCACAGCCGGCCTCGGCGGAAGAAGGAAAACCCGCCGCTGGCCCCTAGGCCGCCTTACACGTGTAGAAAGCCTGGGGCCCCCTCCCGCAGCCGGACAGAAGAAGCAAAGACCGCCTCAGCTCCCAGGCCTTCCTTGTAGCCTCGGGAGCTCCCTCACCTCTTTGACTGAGAGAAACTCGAGCAACGGGAAGACCATATGGCGGTCCAAAAAGTGCGCGATGCGAGTAGTCAGATCGTACTCCGCCATCTTGCCGGGAAAGAGGGAGTATCTCTTCGTCAAACTTTATTGATACTGCTGTAAAGGGAACAAACAGACAAATCCCCGACTACGCCTGCGCAGCTTCTATCCTGGGCTGGGTGGGGAGGGAATGAGTGAAGCGGTCTCGGGGCGGGGCTTTCAACCCAGGCCGGGGGATGCAGGGATGATTGCTTTCTTGCTGCGCAGGCGCCTATCTGGGCATGCCTTTTCCGGTTCTTCTCTGGCAACCTGGAAAGTAGTGGATCCGAAGTTTGAAACTTGCATTTCTGGCAATCTGGTAGATTATTTTTGTTTCGTTGAACGCCTCCCCGACCTCCCACCCCTCCCGGGCACCTCTTTGACTTCTCTCTCGTGCTTTGGCCAGAGGCTGAGCAGCTTCTATTGTCGTTGCTGGCCCTCCAAAGAGACTTCCTGTGGACGCCGAGGTCACGGGTGAAAAGGGCCTGCATCCCGGGGGATGGATGGGGGAGGAAGCTCTTTTGCTGTGGTCTACGCCCGCGGCGTCCTACACCCACCCATCGTTTGTGTTCCTTCGGGAACCCTTTTTTTTTTTTTTTTTGCGGAGAACGTGGTTATGACTCCCGAAAGGACAACTGACTCCAAGTGTACGATATTTACATAGCAATTCTGGCATAAAATTCAGTAGAATGTAAGCTCCTTGTGGGCAGGGACTTTTTCCTTTGAATCTTCAGCTCTAACGTTGGCCCTTGGGCGCAAAGTGATGGCTAAATGCTTTTTGGATTAAACAAATGCATTCTTGACATTAATAGTAATAGTCTTGTATTTTTATAGTGTCTTAAGATTTTACAAAGTACTTTGCATACTTTATTTTTCGAGTCATACATCATCTCTGAAGCAGGTTGATTCCCATTTTACAGATGTGGAACCTGGGGCTAAGGAATATTAAATGACTTGCCCAGAGTCTTAGCTAGTACACAATTTATGTACTTCATAGCATGGTTGTGCTAAGCTGAGTCATGGATTCAACAAGTATTTATTAAAGACCTTTTTCGTCCTATCGTGATGCAAAGATGAAAAAGAACATTGCCCTTGTCCTCAAAGAGGATACATTCTGTTGCAGAGATCTTTCAGGAGATTGATGAACTTGGATGGAGAAAAATTACATGATCGGTTTCACTAATTTCCCTCTGAAAGTTATCATTTCCGTCAGTTATTTTTTTTTTAATTCCAAGAAAAGGTCCATAGTTTTCACCCCCTTTGTCAAAGCTGTCCGTGGGACAAAAAAAAAAAAGAATCCTTGTTCTCATGACTTGTACAAAAATAAGTTCGCCAAGGAGATGGATATAGTGAGGAAATGCTCTAAGAAAATTTGAGGAAGAAATCATCTTTAGTAAAAGGAAAGATTTCATGGAGGAATGGGAATCTAAGATAAGCACTTTGCATACATTTTGTTTGAATAGTTAGTACAAGTATTATTCCAATTAAAAAATAAGTTAACATATAGTTCTTTCTATGTGCCAGGATCTATGCTAAGCACTTTACAATTAATATCTTATTTGAATCTCCCAACAACCTTTCAAAGTAGGTGCTTTCCCTATTTTATAGCTGAGGAAACTGAGGTAAACAGAGGTTAAGTGACTAAAGAGGGTAAATGAGTTGCCTAAGGTCACACCTCAGTACCTGTAAGTTCATTTTATACCTAGAAAAGTATCCCTTAAATAACATACCAGAAGAGATCATCTAGCCTTTTCTTACAGACTTCTAGTGAGGAGAAATCCTCTTCTAAGTCAATTCACTCAATTTCTAAAGAGCTCCTATTATTAGAAAGTTTTTTTTTTCTTTCATCCCACCTAAATCTGCCTTTTGACAATCGCTATCACCTACTACTCCCCTGGGACTAAGTAAGGCTGTAACTGCCCTCAAAATACTGGAAGCCAGTTTACATATTCTCAATTAAGTCTTCTAACGGTTAAATATATTCACTTTCTTCCACTGAACCTTAGGGTGTTAAATGAATTCAGAGGGAAAAAACAGATGGTTGCTGGTGAGCGGGAGAGCACAGTGGGAAGGGTTGTTGGTCCTTTGTTCTCAAAGAGAACCATGACATCCTGGTGATGTCATGACTTGCACTGACTTGGATTTAAGTGAGGGAAGGCTGTACAAAGTCACCAACCTCACTCCTCCAGAGCCATCTGGGTCTAGTCATCAAGCCCACTGGAGATGGCCCTGGATGCTTAAGGCAATTGGGGTTAAATGATTTACCAGAGGTCATACACCTAGTGTCTGGGGTGAGATTTGAACTCAGGTCCTCCCAACTTCAGGGCCAGTCAGTGCTCCTTTATTCATTTTGCCACATAGTTGGGAGGGATGGGTAGTTTCTGGAGAATGGTTTAAGAGCAATGAGAATAAGGTATTGGACAGTGGTGGACAGAGAATGAGTGTGAATGAATGACAGCCATAGGTTCAAAATCATTGGGTTCTGAAATGTATGACGGGGCAAGTTTTATTACCTCAAGTTAGGTTTTCATTGTGGTTAAGTGACCTAACCTAGTCAAGAAGACCTGGGTTCAAATCCAGTGTCAGACAACTTTCTAATGTTATTAGCCTGGGCAAGTCATTTAACCTCTGTATGCCTATTACCTTAATTGCAAAATGGAAATAATAACAATAGCTCACAAGCTTGTGAAAATTAAATTAAATAACATAATATTTGTCCTAATATTAGCACAGTATCTGGCATATAATAAATGTTTATTCCTTTCTCCCTCCCACTGTAGGGGTTTGGTCTCAGGATAGAATTCTTTCAGGACCTTATGTAGTTCAGACCAGAGACAAATACTGAGAGCTGAAGGAATGGTATTACTTCTTTTTCCCCCAAGGAAGGACACCAAACTGGAGCCTTGTTGGAATTGCCTCTTTTCCCTGAAAGGAAGGAGGATCCTGCTGTCTACTCTTTTAGAGGGAACCTGGCACAATGGAATGGTGTTATTCCTCTTTCTAAGGGAGGCAGGAGTATTCTGGATAGTGTTAACTATATCTTCTGTTTTTGCCACTATTCATCTTTACCCTAATACTTTCTATTCATGATTGATCCCTTTGGTTCATGTATTTTCTGAATCGGCTATACTACTCTATCTTCTCTTTTATCTGTCTTTCTTTTGCATAAGGTAAACCCTTTTAGGACTTTATTCAAATCATGGATCTGATTCAACTAATTCTCAGTGATGCATTTGAATAAGATTCTCAAATTTGTCTTATTAACTTTTCATTAGTCATTTGTATATTGACATTTGGTATCATGGCTACTTTCTCAGATCTTTTCTCCTCTCAGTTTCTTGGTATGTGTGCTGTTATTCTTTCCCCTACATTATAGCTGCTAAAGCATTTAGCTTGATGAATATGCAGCTTTCTAGAAAGCAGTATGATATGCTGTATAAGATCTGGGTTTGAATCTCATCCCAGACATTTATGAATTGTGTGACCATGGGCTTGTCACTCAGTCACTTTGAGGCTCAATTTTCTTTACTTTAAAATTGTTATCGCCACAGCTCACTGCTGGGTGGTTGTGAGGCTCAAATGAAATAATGTGTATAAAGTGCTTTGCAAACCTTAAGTTGATTAGTCTGTTTCCCTTTCTTCTCTATTTAAAAGTCTTTTGATTGATTTGACAGAGAAAAAGACTTGTGTGTGAGTCAGGTAATAGACTCCAATTTAAAATAGTACTGTTGTCGTCCCTTTATTCTCACAGTGTGTTTTTTAAAAATTATTTGCTAATACTGTATTTTATAAATTAATTGTTATTTGTATATTAATGGCTATTGCACCCATTTGGGCAATAAACATTTATTATTACTTAGATAGTACATGGTCTCAAGGAGAGTTCAGACGACCTTCAAAAGAAGAGCCTGCAACGAGAGCCCCTGAACTCCTTGTAGCTAAAGGTTTTATATTCTTTTGATAGAGGCGGGTCATTATGCATTGATCAAAGCTAATTGGTTAAAAACAATTTTCAAAAAACTCTTGATAGAAAATGTTCTCAACATCCCAAAAAAAAGAACTGTGGATTCTGAATGCAGATTGAACCATACTGTTTCTACTTTGGGGCTGTTCTTTTTTTTTTTTCCTTCTTTTTTGAGGTTTTCCCGTTGTGCTCTGATTCTTCTGTCACAATATGACTAATGCAGAAATATGTTTAATGTGATTGTACATATGTAACTTATATCTGATTGCTTTCCCTCTGAGGGAGGAGGGAGGGAAGGGAGGAAGGGAGAAAAATTTGGAACTAAAAATCCTATGAAAACAAATGTTGAAAACTATTCTTACATGTAACTGGAAAATAATAAAATACTTTTATTTTTTTAAAAAAAGCTAATTGGTTAGCATCATTCATTTCCATTAGTTGACATGACTTGAGGGAGGTCCAAATTAAAATGAACTCTACCCTATGACATAATGGAAGAGAGCCTCAGTGAAGGGCAAAAGGGAAAGTGTGTTCTCTGAGCTAGACAAAAGAATCAATCTCCATTTCCTTTTGTTCCCTCGGGCTTATCCCAGACAAGATTTGCTGAACTTTCCTGGACTTTGGGGGGTGGGGGGGGGGAAGAGAAGGATAAGAAATTCATTACTAATAATTATTTTCTCACTAAAGAAGACCATGATGTGATGACTTGCACTGAATGGGATTTAAGTGTGGGAGTGCTGTGCAAGGTCACCAACCTTATTGTCTCCTCCAGAGCCATCTGGGTCCAGGGACAAGATATATATCAGGACTTCTGCAGATGGCTCTGGGTGCTTGAGGCAATTGGGGTTAAGTGACTTTCCCAGGGTCACACAGCCAGTAACTGTCTTGAGATGAAATTTGAACTCAAGTCCTTTTGACTCCAGGGCCAGTGCTCTAACCACTGTGCCACCTATCTGCCCCCTAAAATAGTACCAAGCCCCAAATTGGATGAATATTGAGGAAGTGAAGATTATACCTCAAAAGGAGCCCCTCTTTCCAAATAAAAAAGCACAAAGAATGTCATCCTGTGGCTATTGTTGCTTGATATCAGCTGGTGTTGGTCACTTCTGGGATCTCTGTGGAAGACAAAACTGATACTTTATAGGAGGCCATCAAAGCTTAATTCATTTTGGGATCTGATAAACTGCAACATATCCTTGAATAAAGCTCATCAGATTATATAATTTCAGTTCAAATCAACAAACTGGTAAGGCCTCACAACATGAAAGGCAGCTTTCTAGGTTCTGGGCATACAAAGACAAACTAAATTAGGTTCTTGCCCTCAAGGAGCTTACATACCAGTGGAAGATGCAACATGGACCAAGTAAGTAAATATAGTACTAGGTGGGAGAAAGTGCTAATACTAGAGGATCAAGAAAGATTGTTCTTTTATCTCTCATGCTGTGGCCTCAGGCTTACCTCATAATGATCCAAGAAAAGAGAAATAGCTATAGGAGACATATCACCTTTCCAGATATGAGTTATCAGGAGTTATCCTAAGACATGCTCAGATAGGTTAAATGTCACATAGTCATACCCTTTGATCCAGCAATGCCACTGCTAGGTTTATATCTCAAAGACATCCCCAAAAAGAGAAAAAGACCTATTTGTACAAAAATATTTATATCAGCTCTTTTTGTGGTGGCTAAGAATTGGAAATCAAAGGAATGCCCATCATTGTGATGCAATATTATTGTGCTATAAGAAATGACAAACAGGATGATTTCAGAAAGACCTGGAAAGACTTATATGAACTTATGTATAGTAAAGTGAGCAGAACCAGGAGATTTTTGTGCACAGTGACATCAATATTGTTTGATGAAGAACTGCGAATGACTTAACTTTTCTCAGCAATACAATGATCCAAGAAAATCCCGAAGAACTAATAATAAAGCTTACTATCCACCTCCAAAGAAAGAATTGTATTGATTGAACACCGACTAAAGCATGTTTTCACTTTCTTTCATTTTTTTCTTTTATTCAATTTTTCTTATACAACATGACTAACATGGTAATGTTTTACATAATTGCACATGTATAACCTATATCTGATTTCTTACCACTTCAGGGAGGGGGGAAGGGAAAGGAGAGAAGGAGGGATGTAATTTGGAACTCAAAACTTTAAATACAACTGTTTATTATTTTTTTAAATGTCACATAGGTAATAAGTAGCTTCAGTGGGATTCAAATCCAGAACCTGCATGGTTACAAATCAAGTACTTTTCTCCCTTCTCTTTTGCCTTTTTAAAATTACATTTAGGCATTTTTACCTAACACACAAACCTCCCAACAATCTCCCTATTTCCTTCTGATATCAATTTAACCATATAATAGAAGGTACACTATTATTTGGACTGATGAAACTTAACAGGCTTTAAAATATTTATATGTTGGAAATGAGGCATAATTTAAAAAATATTAATTAATGTGGAACGAAAGCACTTGTGCAAAATAATTTCTTAGACTTGCAGCTTAAAAGTGTGTTTGCTCTTCAGCTTGTATAGTTGGGTAGCAATTCTAATAGTTAATAGATAACCAAAATATTTTTCTGTGTTAGAAGCCACTTTTTTTTTAATACTAGAAGGTTTGACTACTCTTACAATGTATCTCTCAGATATAGAATTGCATTTTAGTTTCATAATAGTAAAGATATTTAAATACTTATGTAACAGTAACTACTC
The DNA here is from genome assembly GCF_019393635.1 of Dromiciops gliroides. NCBI lineage: Eukaryota > Metazoa > Chordata > Mammalia > Microbiotheria > Microbiotheriidae > Dromiciops > Dromiciops gliroides. The sequence continues at coordinate 130,904,618 of NC_057861.1, read as the reverse complement.
TAGCCTTCACAGCCTGGAATGCCGGGTAGGTTAGATTTTTACCCCTTCACCAGGATTCTCCATTATCTTTAAGAGGAAATTGAGGGTATTTAGGTTCTCTGCAAATGGCTCCAGCCCCACCAGTGGTTGTTCCCACAATTGTAGGGCATAGTCCCCTGTATCCAAGTTCCATTTAGCTACAATCAGGTTAGCTTTTTTTTTTCTTTAGTAAGGCATTTGGGGTTAAGTGACTTGCCCAGGGTCACACAGCTAGTAAGTGTTAAGTGTCTGAGGTCGGATTTGAACTCAGGTACTCCTGAATCCAGGGCCGGTGCTCTATCCACTGCACCATCTAGCTGCCCCCCAGGTTAGCTTTTAACAGCAATTTTTACTTCCAAAAATATTACAAACATACAAACACTCCCTCAACACATTGTAGGAATAATTTCTCCACCTTACCTATTATACCACCTCACTCCCTAGGGAGAGGAAAAGAATTAGATTCATAACAGCTTTATTCCCATAGAGCACAATCCCATTTCCAACTCCAAAACACCCCTTGAACTTTAGTTCCAGACTCTTTGGCTTCTCAGTTTCCCAACCAGGCTGGCTGGCTACCCCATTCTGCCTGTAATCCTAGCTCTAGGGCTGCTATGACTTGAACTCCCAAGTCCAGTGGGGATCATTACCTGTACTGGAAAGTGAGGAAAAACAAAACACAAGACAAACCCTAGTCTGTTTCTTGGCCTCCAGGTTGAAAGTAAGACCAGGAGATGGAAGTCCTTTCCCTGTTACTGGTTCAGCTCATGGTACCAGTACTATGGGTGAACTAGAATGTCACCCTCTGGGCACAGAGAGAGTCTGGTCAGTTTTAGAGACAACTTCTTGTAGTTATACACTCACCTGAATCATAGGGAAATTGGAATGCCTCCATGTTAGGTGACCTGGGCATGTTCCAAAGGCCCTGTTACACTTAAGTAAAGTACTTAAGAAATTAGAAGGGGTTAAAAATTTATAAACCATTCTTTCCCAAAAAATGTCTCTCAGTACCACTATCAGAAATAGTATTGGGTTGGATGGGCCATTGATCTAACCTAGTATAACATGTCTTATGCTTTTAAGGTTTTTTATGCATGGGGTGGTGTGGGACAAGTATGAGGGCTTATCTAAGAATGAGGAAGAGCTGAGTTCAATTTCTTTCTCTGATACCCCGGGAAAGTCACTTAACCTATCAATGCCCAAGCAACCCAAGCAATTGTCTAAATACTGTAACTTGCAGAGCAGGTGCCAATCTTCACAGACTTTTCTTCATTCTCTCTCAACTCCCTACCCCACACCCTGGCTCTCAATGGCAGAGAATTCTAGAACATTTCTTCTTTATGATCTGGGTTCTTATTACAACTCTTTTAATAAAAGCAGCAGCACTTTATTATCTTGGAGGATGGCCAAATGTTTTTGGTTTTATTTTATACAACTTTTTACAAAATGTTTAACTATAGATGCACTTTTACATGCTGTTTGCGTTTTACGGTAATTTTTATTTATATAGTATACTATATAATTTGCATATTTCAAGAAATGTGACTTCTATATTGCCCTCAGTAGTCACGTGGGGAATAGTAATTGTTGCTTTTAACTTTTCTACTCAGCTAATGAATAAATTGAATTAAGTTGCTATAAAGCAGTCCTGTTTGAAAGGCAAATTCAGTGACAGCTTCCAGGATTTCTTTTTGCAAAAGAACAGAATTGAAAATACTTGAAAAAAAAATCATGTTTCTTATACATTGTTATTTTAATATTTTAGTGAAATGGTATTTTGTGAAATCACTTTTCATTACTTTTTTCTCTAATCAGTCCCTTTCATACTGTTGGCCTCTTATTTGCTAAATGTGGCTATTAAACAGAAGAGACTTTTTTATATTAAAAAAAGCACACCAACACATTTTTTAAAATTTTATTTTAGTTAGGCAATTTGGGTTAAGTGACTTGCCCAGGGTCACACCGCTAGTAAGTGTTAAGTGTCTGAGGTCAGATTTGAACTCAGGTCCTCCTGATTCCAGGGCCAGCCCTCTAGCCACTGTACCACCTAGCTTCCCCAACACCAATACATTTTAATCAGCAATGTATCCTTTCCTGTTGTTGTGTTGGAAGGCTCTACAGTTATTCCAGTTCAGAGCCAGTTTATGAGTCACAAAAGAAAATCAGTACAATCCCTTTATAGTCACTCCATTATTTTGAATAATATGTTTAAGCACATATATGCTTTGAGATGCTTAGGAAATAGTTATTCTTATCTAGTATATATTACATACCATAATTGTTATTTTACTCATGGAGAAAATATATGTAACAAGGCATGTGGCTACACTGCCCAACTGGAGTGAGAACCAGAGGGACAAGGAAATTGATGGCATCTCCTAGCTGTAGAATTAGATTTCAATGACAGATTTGCAGCGTGGCTGTGATACAGAATATACATCCCTGCATGTGAATCTTAGAAGGCAAAAACAGAAAGGTAATTGAAGGAATTCAGTGACTTTCAGGATTGTTCTTATTACCTTGGCAGTGTCAGCATTAGATTTATGACGAGGAATTTCAATGTTGGGGTTTCAAGGTCAGTGAAGTTCCAGATATGGGGATTGGCATTTCTAGAGCCTAGAGCTGAAATATTCTGCTATTTTGTTTGCAACTGTGACCAGGGTTATCATTTAAGTTTCTACAGAAGTTTCTAAACTAGTCATGAGCTAACTGTACTATTTGTCCTCATCATTTTCATGGGAGAAGGGAAGTCTCAAAAAATAAAATAATTATTTTCTGTGTTAGCTCTCATACTCAAGGTGGTAGGTGAGTCACAGACTGAGGCAGAGAGAGAGGGAGGTAGGGAAAGCGATAGGAAATGTGTCCTAGAAAGATTTTTTGACTTTGGGAGAACCTGGGCCTAGGATCAAATTCAGTATACAGTCTTGTGTTATATTTGAGCAATGTTGCTGCTTGCATTACCTTTTATCCATTCCATTTAAACTGACTTTTAACATTAGGACAACATTATATGATTGACAACTATGAAGAGAAGAAAAGCAGCGATCAGTGGGTGAGGGCTTGAACCAAAAGATGTGATTAGTATACCCACACACCTGTCCTAGGACTTAAAGTCAGAACCTCCTGGAGTAACTTATAAGGAACAGCACTGTCTTCTAGTTATTATATATGGTAGCCTGTCTAGGTAAAATTTTTTTTCTTTTATTTCTGTGTTTTACTAATTTTAATTTATAAAAGTTTTTTTGAAAGTCTAAAATTCTTTTCAGATATTTATTAGGAATAGTAGGATAATGAATTTTAGAGTTAGAAGAACCAGAGATCAGGGGGCAGCTAGGTGGCGCAGTGGATAAAGTACTGGTCTTGGATTCAGGAGGACCTGAGTTCAAATCCAGCCTCAAACACTTGACACTTACTAGCTGTGTGACCCTGGGCAAGTCACTTAACACCCATTGCCCTGAAAAAAAAATGAAGAAGAAGAACCAGAGATCATCTTACACAAACCATTTATTTTATATTTGAAGAAACTGAGGTTCAAAGGAGTTCAGTATTTTGCCCAAGGTCTCACAGTTTCTTACTTGCAGAGTAAGGAGCAAACAGAACCAATCAAAAAGTTCTACTATGAATATTTTATTATATGTAAGTGCCATGGATAGAAAGCCCAGGCCTGGAATTAGGAAGACTTGAATCCAAATCCAGTCTCAGATACTTATTAATCATGTGACCCTTGGCAAGTCACTCAACTTCTGTTTCTCTCTGTTTTTCCATCTGTAAAATAGAAATGACAATAGCACCTACTTCTTGAAGTTATTGTGAGGATCCAATGAGATAATAATTGTAAAGTGCTTAGCATAGTGCCTGGAATGTGGTAGGTGAAATATAAATGTTAGTTGTCATCATCACCTCATCACTGCCATCATCATCATCATCATCATCATCATCATCATCATCATCGTCATCACCACCATGATAATTACAAATAATGCATTTTATTTTGGGGTGTGTGATGAAATAATGGGATTTAGCAGATACTCAAAGACCCACATGGAGATTAATCTATACTGATTGAATCAAGTGAGAGTGATTGACTGCTAATTAAGCTTACTTCAAGTTAACTGGATTGTAATCACACCTGGCTATCCCTTAAGAAGGTATTGTTCTCAGAAACTGGACTATGAACTCAACTTGAGAACAACTTCAAAGACAATGGATTTGGATGCCGCCAACCAATCACCTTGAAGCAGTGTGTAAGGACCACCTCTGTTCCAGATGTATAAAAAAGCTTCCACAAACAGCTTGCTAAGGGGTTCCTGATTAAAGCAGGCTCCTGGAGGAGGACTTCAGGAAGAACCCAACCAGGCTGGAACTCTAGGCTAGACTGGAGCTAAAGCTTCTGATTTAAGGCGACCACAATTTAGATTTTAAACATCACAGGTGCAAGGTTATGGTTATTAACAGGCTTTTGTGCATTTTGTCACATGTTTTATTTGTGCATATGCTATAGCCCCTGGGAACGCAAAAACTAAAGTTATTCTAAACAGAATTCCTTTTACATTGTTTGATGGTTCTTAAAAATTTAGCAACAAAAGACCAGTTTTTCTCCATGCTTGAGTGACATTTTTACACAATGGCAGAAAATTTAAAGATCTTTAAAAGCATAGGATTTATTAATGTTTGCAATCCTATAAGGAGACAAAGTCTGAAAATGCACACTTACTACTTTATGTTAAAGTAAGCAGGCTGTGTAGAGGGATAGTTTTGAAAAGATTATATGCATTATGGCATGAAGTTGAAATATTGTAAGTCAAAAGAATTTGAATATGGCTTAATATTTTTGTAATGAATGATGGAATACAGCGCTTTCATATTTGTTGGCTGTAGTATTTTCATTTCATTAAATTCCCATGCTGAAGCTTTATTTTTATATTAGATATCCACGGGTTTTTTGGGTTCAGTGATGGATGGATGTTCTTGCCTGAAGCTCACTCCAGTCCATGAATTCATACATGAATTCGTCTACTCTCTGCCCCTGTAGCCTCTCTCTCTGATTCAATGACTCCTCCTCCCTGGTACCCAAGGCGGTCATTTCTCTCTAAACTGTACTCATGCCTTGATGCAGGGTATCTTTTTCTCCCTAGTCCCAAGCCCCTCCATCCCATTTTCAACATTCTATTATGTGTTGTCTTCCCCTATTAGAATATAAGCTCTTTGAGGGCAGGAACTGGCATTCTTTCTTCTTGTATTTGTATTCCCAACACTTATAAGAGAGTTTTGAACATAGGAAACACTTAATAAATGCTTATTAACTATCCGAACAGCCAAACTAAGTTCACCTTGGCCACAGGGTAGTGACTTTGGTCACAGAAGCTCTTGTAGATGATCTACAAACTTCTAGAAGGGTTGTGGTCCTTGGAGGTAATACCCATACCAATGAAATTCCATGTACTTAAAGTGTTGAAGCATTGTAGTTACTTATAAAATTAATTAAAATTTAAAATATTATATATTTTAAGTGCCTTTAATTTGTCTAAAAATGATTGGGACATTTAAAGATAAGCTAGTAATTTGGTTAAGTACTCAAAGGAATACTTATGAAATTGGAGTAAGGTATATGTTTTCCAGGTTTGGAGGTAACCTAGTGATTTTGAGAAATACTGAGCTCTAATTCATTCTGGAAAGAACAAGCACAAGAGAACTAGCCCAAACCCAGGCCAGGCTCTCCTAGGCAAGACATTTGCTTTAGATGTCATATCCTCTTGGCCCTATGGAAGCCAGGAGTGGGGAGGGCAAGGGGACAGGGCAAACTGCCCTTTCCTAACCCTTTTCTCAGTATGTAGCTAGAGATAGGCCTAAAATGATTCACAGCTGAGTACTTCCTCTGAGTTATCAATTTTCAAGTGCCCTTTTTAGGCAGGCTCTTAACACTTACTAGCTGTGTGACTCTGAGCAAGTCACTTAATCCCAATTGCCCCACAAAACAAACAAACAAAAACAAACAAACAAACAAACAAACCTGATTTGGTACTGGGAGGCAGCTAGGTGGTGTAGTGGATCAAGCATCAGCCCTGGATTCAGGAGGACCTGAATTCAAATTCGGCCTCAGACACTTGACATGTACTAGCTTTGTGACCCTGGGCAAGTCACTTAACCTTCATTGCCCCACCAAAACCCAAAAAAACAAAAACCTATTTGGTACTGGCTAAGAAATAGAATAGAGGGGTGGATCAATGGAATAGGTTAGGCACAAGAGATATAGTTGTAAATGACTTTAGTAATGTACTGTTTGATAAACCCAAAGACTCTAGTTTCTGGGATAGGAACTCAGTATTTGACAAAAACTGCTGGGAAAACTGGAAGATAGTATAGTAGAAACTAGGTATAGACCAACATCTTACTCCTTATGCTAAAATAAGGTCAAAATGGGTACATGATTTAAACATAAAAGGTGATACCATAGGTAAATTAGGCGAGGAAAGAACAGTTTACCTCTCAGATTTATGGAAAGGAGAACAGTTTATGACCAAACAAGAGATAGAGAATATTATGAAATGCAAAATGGGTGATTTTGATTACATTGAATTAAAAAGATTTTGTACAAACAGAAGCAATGCATCCAAAATTAGAAGGGAGGCAGAAAGCTGAGAAACAATTTTTATAGCCAGTATTTCTGATAAAGGCTTCATTTCTAAAATATATTGGGAACTAAATCAAATTTGTAAGAATCTAAGTCATTCCCCAATTGAGAATTGGTCAAAAGATATGAACAGGCAGTTTTCTGATGAAGAAATCAAAGCTATCTATTGCCATATGAAAAAATGCTCTAAATCACTATTGATTAGAGAAATGCAAATTAAAACAACTCTCAGGTACCACCTGACACCTATCAGATTGGCTAATATGACAAAAAAGGAAAATAATAAATGTTAGAAAAGCTGTGGAGAAATTGGAACACTAATGCATTGTTGGTGGAGTTGTGAACTGATCTAACCATTCTGGAGAGCAATTTGGAATTATGCCCAAAGGGATATAAAGCTGTGCATACCCTTTGACCCAGCAATACCACTATTAGGTCTTTTTCCCAAAAAAGATCATAAAAAAGGGAAAAGGACCCATATGTACAAAAATATTTATAGCTGCTCTTTTTGTGGTGGCAAGGAATTGGAAATTGAGGGAATGCCCTTTAGTTGGGGAATGGCTGAACAAGTTGTAGTATATGAATGTAATGGAATACTATTGTGCTGTAAGAAACTATGAGCAGGCAGATTTCAGAGAAACCTGGAAGGACTTACATGAACTGATGCCGACTGAGATGAGCAGAACCAGGAGAACATTATACAGAGTATCAACAACATTGTGTGTTGATCAACTGTGATAGACTTGACTCTTCTCAGCAATACGATGGTCCAAGATAGTTCTAAAGGACTCATGATGGAAAATGCTCTCTAAATCTAGAAAAAAAGAACTGTGGCATCTAGATGCAGATATACTATTTCTATTTTTTCTTTTTTGAGGTTTTTCCCTTTTGTTCTGATTCTTCTTTCACAGTATGACTAATGCAGAAATATGTTTAATGTGATTGTATATATATATATAACCTTTATCAGATTGCTTGCTGTCTTGGGGAGGGGGAGGGAGGGAAGGGAAGAAGAAAAATTTGAAACTAGAAATCTTATAAAAACAAATGTTGAAAACAATTTCTACATGTAACTGGAAAATAATAAAATACTTTTATGGAAAAAAAAAGAAAATAGCACCTACCCACCCCCAGCATGCATGCATGCATGCATGCATGCATGCGTGCGTGCATGCGCGTGTGTGCGTAAACACACATATAGTTAACAAGAATCAACTCTGGACGTGGTCCATGGGATGGCCTCTATGGGATAATTCATCCTCATTATATTAGACTAATTTGAAACTTAAATAGAGCTATTCTTTTCCAAATTTTTCCCAGAACACAGCTGTTGTGTGATCAATTTTAAATTCCTTTATGAGTTGATAAATGTGGTGTCTTAAAGAACATTTTTCATATTTCATTTTGTCTAAGGCAGGACAGGTCTTCAATAATATTAATAGTAAAAGTAATAGTAGGGGCAGCTAGGTGGTGCAATGGATAGAGTACTGGCCCTGGATTCAGAAGGACCTGAGTTCAAATCCAGCCTCAGACACTTAACACTTACTAGCTGTGTGACCCTGGGCAAGTCACTCAACCCCAATTGCCTAACCAAAAAATAAATAAATAAATAATGGTAATAGTAATAGCTATTTGTATAGCACTTTAAAGTTTGCAAAGGGCTTTATATCAGGGCTTCTTAAAACTTTTTCCACTCATGACCCCTTTTTGCCCAAGAAATTTTTATGTGACCCCCCAGGTATATAGATATATGAAATAGGTATACATAACCTTTTACTGTTGCTGAATTTTTCATGACCCCCATATTCAGTCAGGCAACCCCATAAAGGGTTATGACCCACAGTTTAAGAAGCTTTGCTTTACATGTTATCTCTCCCATCTCTAATCGATCATCCACTACTAACCTTCCTAAAAATCATTCTTCTATATTACTCCTCTGCTCAAGAAATTCCAATTATTAGGTCAACATGAAAACTTCCCAATCTGGTATGTAAGACCCTTCAACAATGTAGATCCAACTCACCATTTGGGGAATATTGTACATTTCACCCCTTCATTCATTTTATAGGTTAAGCAAACTGACTTATTTGCTGTTCCCATATTCCTTCATCCAGTTCCATACTTTTGCACCAAATGCTCTCCACCTCTTTTTCTCGGAACCCCTGGCTCCCTTCAAGATTCATCTCAAGTACAACCTCCTTTAAGAAGCCTTTTCTCATTCCCTAGGTGTTAGTGTCCCCTTTCCAATCATTTCTGCATTTATTTTGTATGTATCCTCTATTTACTTAACTATGAGTATATTGTATGCTACTCCCTCCCTGGCCATATATGTTTATATGTATTAAATATATACAGTGACTGATGCAAATGTACTGTGATTCATTAATTGATTGGTCTGACTTCTTCTATGTACCTATAGAATTTTAGGCCATAGCATCCTTTCTTTTGTGAAAAATAATTATTAATAATCGATATCTTGGGGATATTCAGTATTTCCCCACCTCTGTCTTCCTAAGTCCTTCAGCTTCTTTCTGAAGGACTTTACTGCTAAAATTTAGCCTGCACCAAACTACACCTAGGTGGATACCAATGTGCTCTGATCAGTTTGGGTGGGGTCTACATTATTTCTCTGATGATTCTTTTTTTTTACCAAGATTTGAGTGTCCTAAGTCATGTATTCCAAGACTCCATTTTAATATAACCCACCTCCAATCATGTAAAACAATTGGATTTGATTACTGTTGACTAATTTGATTTGATAGCTATGTGATGGACCACTTACAGTTAGAAGGGCATATAAGCTGTGACCCTAATGCCATTAGGGGGTCTTTGGTCTGAGAGAGACAGCCATTGACCTTCCTTCTATTAATAACTTGCTGGCCTATTAATAAAATGATTAAATTACTCAGAAACCATATCTCATATTTTTTAATCTTTACTCTTTGAAGTCTTAGGAATCCAGTTTCCCAAATTCTCAGGTGCTTGTCAAAGTATAATTGACTTTCCTTTCCTTATTGGTCACAAATGAAGAAATTGTAGCTTTGAGAACTATTTTTATGACATAAGCATGATTTGGATTGGGAATGATGTAGCAGCAACATCCGCCACTCCATTTTTCACCAGTGTTAATTCGATAAATAAATAAGCATTTTTGAAGTGCCTATTATGTGCCAACCCCTGTGCTAGGAACTAGGGATACAAAGAGAAAAATGAGTTAGTTCCTTCCCTCAAAGAACTTACTTTCCTTACCACCTGAAGTTGAAGAGCATACTCTCCCTCCATAAGAGACTATTGATCCTTTATCAATTGTCTATGAGTGAATATGCTTCCCTACTAAATCCTTAAAGCAAGCACTTGAGGTCTACAACTTCTATATAACATTCTTGTAATTGGCAGAAGACTGAAAGTACTAGACTATAATACAGCCTGAGTTTATTGATTTACCAAAAGTTGGTTTCAGAATCATCTGTGGAACTGCTTCAGAGGCATGCAAACATGGCTTCAGGGTGTAGAAAAGAACATTTTTTTATCTGCTCTTTAGCTGTGTTTCATCTACTGTCTGCAGTACCACCTCATGATCCTTACCTTTAAAGAGAATCTAAAATAAGTGTAAAGGGAAGATTCCCCCACCCCCACCATAACTAGGAAAATGTCTTGCCATTGTTCTCTTTTTCATGAGAAGAGATCTTTCTCTACTTAATTCTGATATCTTTGGAATTCTGTTTGGGGGGGAGGGGAAGGGAGGAACCCATGGCCCTGGCCCATTAACAATCTTTTTCTGAAAGAAAAAAAATAGAGAGAGAATTATTGTCAGATGTTGGATGCCTTTTCAGAGAAATGACAGCTCTTTACCTTGAAACTTAAAGGAATATCTCTAAACTGCCTGTCTGGTAATAAAGTTTCATGGATTTGCTATTTTAGTACAAATCAGGAAATGTAGAATTTATGATATTCACAGTACATAGTTCCCACACATCTACAGATTTTTAGATTTATATTAGATATTATATTATATAGATTTATATTAGATAGTAGAGAGTTCACTTTTCTTTAAGAAGTTAATACTTGGAGGCAGCTAGGTGGCATAGTGGATAAAGTACTGTCCTTGGATTCAGGAGGACCTGAGTTCAAATCCAGCCTCAGACACTTGACACTTATTAGCTGTGTGACTTCGGGCAAGTCACTTAACCCTCATTGCCCCCCCCCCCAAAGAAGTTAATATTTATGCTTTCAATGTTCCCTGTATTAAAATTAGGAAATTGAATGAAGTTTTATTACCATAATTTTCAAGATCAAATTTCTTCACATGGCAAAGGCATTGTTCACACCTGATCTATGAATTTCAAGTACACACACACACACATGATATGTGAACCATCCTGTGGTAGCAGGTTTAAGAGCTATGCCATTTAATAGCTCATTTTTAAGCTAATTTTTATGATGCAATGATTATATTTTGTAAATAACCCTCAGGACCTCATGCCTGGATTATCTCGATAGCCTACGGGTGGGTCTTCCTGCCTCTAAATCTCTCACTTTCCAATCCATCTTCCATTTAACCAGTGAAGTGCTTTTCCTAAAGCTTGTTGTTGTTGCTAATCCTTTATTTTCCAAGAGCAACAATGATATCACAGATGGAATTTACGTGAGACCGAGCTGCCCAGCGTCATCAGGCTCACTCTCTTTTCCAGAGCCATCAAAATCCAATGGCAGGACAAAAGTAAAGATGACTAGTGATGGTCTATGATACAGTAGATGACCACAACGTCTTTGATGCCTGACCAATCTCTAAATACTTTCATGTACCTGCTTCAGACACCTTCATATTCTCATCTACCCATTCTACTTAGGGAAGTCCTCATATGCTTTGGGTAGACATTTTCCTAACTCACTGACAGGGTTTGAGGCCTGCTGATTATCCTCAACCTGGTCTAACTTGTCTGGCAAGATAGTTTACTGGGGTATGGCCACTGTGCATGCTATAGTTTCTCAGGAAGACAGGTGAGAATTGGGTGAAGGTGGACACCAAAAGTGAATGAGCATCCCCAAAAAGGGCTCAGCAAGCCCTCACACAAAAGGTGCTAGTCCTCCCTGAGCACTCCAAACACCCTGAAAGCACAGAAATGCTCATATTACTCCTGCTCAATAAACTCCAATGACTATTGCCTCTGGACCTTTCATAACCTAGCCCCCTCCTACTTCCCAGTCTTCTTACACTTTGCTCCCAGACACGGACTCTTACGTTCAGTGACTCTGCCCCCCTGGATTTTTCACTAACAAGACACACTATTTCTAGGCTCTGGGAATTTTCTATGGCTGTCCCCCATTCCTAGAATGTTCTCCCTTCTCTAACCCAACTACTGACCTCCCTAGCTTCCTGTAACTCCCAACTAAAATCTCATCTTTTACTGGAAGCCTTCACCAGCCCCTCTTAATTCTAGTGTTTTCCCAGTTAATTGTTTCCTATTTATTCTGTATATACTTTGCTTTGCATATATTTGTTTGCATGTTGTCTGTCATTAGACTGTCAGCTCCTTGAGGGTAAGGATTGTCTTTTGCCTCTTTTTGTATCCCCAGCTTATTATAGTGTCTGGCATTGAGTAGCTGCTTAATAAATGATTAATTGATAGCTTCCCTGGACTCCTTCAAGATTCCATTCAAATTCCACTATGTGAAGGAAGCTGTTCCTTGTCTTCTTCACTGCTGCCTCCAAGAATTTTTTGTATTGGGAGATTATCTTCTATGTAGTTTGAATATATCTCATATGTACCTAGTTACTTACATATTGTCTCCTCCATTACAATGTAAACCCATCAAGGATAGCAAATGTTTTTTGTTTGTTTGTTTTGCCTTTCTCTGCATCCCAGTGTTTAGCACAATGTCTTGCATATAGTAAGCACTTAATAAGTGCTTCTTGTCTGACTGACTGACAGACTAACTGGCTGACTTCCATATACTTTAAAGTAGCCAGAGAACACGGTGACTGCTATTTAAAACAGTTTTCTGCCAGTGGCTAGCATGATCTTTCATTGCTTTCTGTGGAAATTGAAGAAAAGAGCTTTGTGTGGTTCTAATCATACTAGAGAACATTTTCCAGACCTTTCTCTATCTCTTGATTTTTCTGCATTTTTGGGCCAAATGGGAATTGCCTGAACACTGACACTGTATTAAATTCTTAAAAGAGGGGTAAAAAGAAGAGGGGGAAGAGGAGGTGCCATATTCCCTCCTCTTTCCTAATCTCCTGCACAAATTTGCCAGTGGGAGAAATAAGGCTGATTAGTTTAAAAAAGGCATCTATAGCAGATTGGATAACCTTCTCTCTTCCTTCCCTCTTGAAAAGTTACTTCAGGTTAAAAGTTCTCTGTGGGTCTGCTCCTACTCAAAAACTCATGAGTTTTTAGCTCATGAGTTCCCTGTCAATGTGTACTTTTACTAGTCAAACATTTAATGGACTAGCATAGGAGGAAAAATAGCAATAGACATTTTCCCATAAACCTGTGGCTTACTTGCTCACAGATGTATATGCCATCAGCGGGAAGATTGAGCACACTTGGGGATATATCTCAAAGCAAACTATGTTATCAGGCACAAACATAGATGAGTAACTCATGTCTTCTTGTGATGTTATCACACTGCTCTCTATTGGGCACCTTGACTCTGCTATGTACTAGGTCTCTTGCTTCACCGGTCTTTTGGTAGCTGCTGGATGCATTGTGTCTTCTGGATTTTGCTCTGCTCATCACTGCTGGGTACAGTGTCCTTAAGGGCAGGGATTGCTTTTGCTCTTCATTGCATCCCCAGTGCTTAGCACTGTTTGCCATATAGTAAGCACTTAATAAATGCTTGTTGACTGACTGACTTACTGGATATTTGGTTGACAAATTTCTCTCTACTACCAGCTTCTGGACATCATCTCTATAGGATTGTTTTCTGGCTATCTATTAAGATGCAGTGACTGGAAAACCTCTTATCTAATGAGAGCCTGTGTTAATCATAGCAGAGGCTATGTACCACATACCTAAATAAGGGACTAAAGCCAGCAGAGAACCTCCAAGCTAAGACTATGTTGCTGATTTGAATTCTTTGTGTCTGTGGCTGTGTAAGGGACAGGCCTGATGACATTCTAATATTAGGCTTGATGTTAGAATAAGATGAGGCTCTCATAGATGCCTCCAAAAGAAGGTTTACTTAACCTTAACATAGCAAAGATTCACAACAGGCTTATAGTAGCTCTTAGGTTTTTTTTTTAGACACAGGTCCCCTGGTCTCCAGATGAACAACATTTGCGAACAGGGCAGGTTTGGCGATTCATATGATCTTTAGTAATCCATCAAGTGTGAAAGTCACTGGTCCCACATAGATGAAACCTTTTTATGTCCCTAAGTGACCAGGAAGCAAATCAACACAGCCAGGGATGACCAGGAAACTGTATCAAGGGAGATACAGTTTGAGCTCCTGAGCCAATAAAACCTTAGTTTTGTTGCCTTTTTGGAAAAATACAAGGCCTTGGCCTTTTAGGTAGTGTGGGCCATGCTAGTCAGTATTACATATGGAACCTGGAACCTTGTCTGGGATATATCATATCTTTTGTTTTTGTGGGGACAGCTTGAAAGAGTCTCTATCCAAGCTTTTTGATTCAAGATAAGGACTGTGAGATCCTAAAGAAATTTGGCAACTTTTTTTTTAGATGTAAATATACAGCTATTTAAAAAAATTTTTTTTTGGTTTCCAGTAAGTCTTCCTTCACAAGTCAGTTCCAGTGTGATTTTCAGTTTTCATTTGCTGTTTGCTTGACTGGTAAATGCTGATACTTTCTGTATTATTGAATTCTGTATAAGTATTAGCAAAGGAAGGGAGGTCATTGTCCTATACACCCTTCCACCCCCAACACATCCTGCCTTACATTATTGATTTTATTATATATTAGTGGCTGTAAGTAAGATTGCTTGTATGTTTAAGGCCAAAAAGCATTAAAATCCTACTTTGTTGCCTCTTTGTGACATTGGAGGTGACCTTGTCTTTGTGAAGACTTTGTTAACACAGTACAAGATGTAGCAAGACCTAACAAGCTGTCAAGTCTTTGAGAATGGGCTTGGTAACAGACTCTGTTTGTCATCTGAAAAGAAATAATCATCAGTCAAAGGTCAACTACTAGGGTTATAACCATGAGGGGTTGTAATCTATGCCACCAGAAGTTACATGACACCAAGGAAATTATGGATCTCTTAAGTACTAAAAGGCTATAGGAAAAAAGGTCAGAAATACCCACTGAATATAAATTCCTGAATGGTAGATATTGTCTAATTTATTTCCAATGAATTTTTAATAAGTCTGCACAGAGTCTGATACATAGATGTACTTATTATTACCTTGGATGATGTTGGTTAGGGGAGATGTATACATTGTATAGTAATGTTCAAAGTAGTAGAGAAAAAGTAAAGCAATTGCATGTATGCTGGAATCATTTTGGCTGTAATGACTTGTTTCACATGATTTAGCCCAGAATTCACAAGATTTCGATATTCTTTAATTCTTCATCATGAAACTATACTTCTATTGCATTATTTATTAAGCACATCTCTAAAAAACTAAAGATTTTAGGGGCAGCTAGGTGGTGCAGTGGATAAAACACCGGCCCTGGAGTTAAGAGGACCTGAGTTCAAATCTGGCCTCAGGCACTCGACACTGACTAGCTGTGTGACCCTGGGCAAGTCATCACTTAACCCTAACAGCCTCACCAAAAAGACAAAATACAAACAAAACAAACAAACAAAAGACTGAAGATTTTTTCAAATGTGGTTTTGATTATAGCTCATAGTTTTTTGTTTTGTTTTGTTTTTTGGTGAGGAAATTGGGGTTAAGTGACTTGCAGGGTCATAAAAACCTTAAAAAACAACTAATTCTTTACACCAGGGTCACACTGGTAGTAAGTGTCAAGTGTCTGAAGCCGGATTTGAACTCAGGTCCTCCTGATGCTAGGGCTGGTGCTCTATCCACTGCACCACCTAGCTGCCCCTAGCTCATAGGTTTTTAATTAGGTTTAAATCAGGGGAGTTCCCAGGCCATTGAAACATGTCCATCTTTATTTCTTGGATAAATTTCTGAATTTTAAAAATTTGGTAAAGGTTCGAGTATCACAGGCCCAGCTGAACCTCTTTTGACAGCAGTCTTAATATAACCTTAATGAAAAAGTGAGTTTCATTTTTTTCCAGTTTTCCAAAAATTATCATTTTTAAATCTTTTATACTCCAGTTATTATATTGTTCTGACCATGATGACCATTTTGTCTTTATAGCAATAGTTAGCATCTTTTTTTGTTTGTTTTTACTGGTCATTTTGCTGTCATTCCTATGTTAAACTATAGAGGAATCAATAAACTCCACTGGTGGGTCCCTCTAAAGGTTTTTATTGTTCTTTAAGGATTAGTTGGGATTATTCCTCATTTTTTAAATCACATTTTCTTTTACATTTATATGTATTTAGTCCTATTTCATTGTAGACTTGAATGATCCTTGAAATTTTTGACTTTCTTCTGTTGATAGTCACATCTCTAGAAATCACTTTTGTAAATTTTATTGGAAACTAAAAACACAAAAAACAAAAGAGAGCAATAAAACATAGGCATATAATATGAAATCTAGTCCTCAGTTGATGGAAAACTGAAGAGGAGGATCCAGTTCAATCCTGGTTACAGTCAGGTAGTCTAATTTCAGCAAAAGATGCCTACATATTACCATTGATTTTGAAGGATGAAACCATATCAACATCATTGCTTGTCCCAAGTAATATTTTTAAAATATATCAGTCACATGAATACAGTGCTTCCTTTAGTTGAATATGTCAATAGTATTCTTATTTAAGTCTTAAAGTAAATTGAGAGGGGGAAGAGCCAAGATGGCAGAGAAAAGGTGGAACTTGCCTGTGCTCTCCTAAATTCCCCTCTAAATAACTTTAAATAATGCCTTAAAAGGAATTCTGGAACAGCATTACCCAGGCTGCTCCAGAATAGGCCAGACCCCAGAAAACCAGCATCAGGCCTTGGAGGTTATTGAATCAGCTGTAGCAACAACTGCATCCAGAGGTCTCAGCCAACAGATGATAAGGGCATCAGATAATTGGTTGGAAGGAGATTACAGGGGTCTCTTTGCTGGCACTGGCTGCAAGGCTCTGTTGAATTGCCCATATGTGTATCTGGGTCACAGTCCTAGGGCAAAGAAGAGCATCAGCACACTAGAGCTCACAGCTTCAGGGAAGTGGGGACCCTGGTTCTAGTTCCAGTGTGGGTAACAATGCTTGTGTTTGCTTACAGACCATAGCACAGGTCAGGAGAGCAGTGACCATACCTCTCCTTATGTCATACCACCTTGGAAGAACCGAAAACTTACAGAGTCCCAGAACTAGCTTGGGACAAGAACTCCTCACCATCCAGGGAACAGAGCCCCATTTTAACATGAGTTAAAAGTCAAGAAATAGACTGGAAAATGTGTAAAGAACAGAAAAACCTGACCATAAAAAGTTATTATGGTCACATGGAAGATCAAAAAACAAATGCAGAAAGAGATAACAATTAAACCTG
The DNA here is from genome assembly GCF_019393635.1 of Dromiciops gliroides. Lineage (NCBI taxonomy): Eukaryota > Metazoa > Chordata > Mammalia > Microbiotheria > Microbiotheriidae > Dromiciops > Dromiciops gliroides. Next base: position 130,887,393 of record NC_057861.1, on the reverse strand, counting down.
CTATGTACAAAGCCTCAAAGAAAAATATGAATTGGTCTCAGACCCCAAAAGAATTCCTGGAAGAGCTCAACAACAATTTTTAAAATCAAATAAGAGAGGTAGAGAAAAAATTGGGAAAAGAAATGAGAGTGATGCAAAAAAATATCATGAAAAAGGAGTCAACAGTTAGGTAAAGAAGGCACCAAAAATACTGAAGAAAATGATACCTTTAAAAAAACAATTGTCTAAATGGGAAAAGAGGTACAAATTCACTCAAGAAAAGAACTCCTTAAAAAGTATAATTGGCCAAATGGAAATGCTGAACTGGTTCAATATTAGGAAAACAATCATCATATCTAACCATTTTAAAAAAATCATGATTATATGCAGAAAAAGCCTTTGACGAACAACACCTATACTTATTAAAAACAATAGAAAGCATAGGAATCAATGGAACCTTTATTTCCTGAGATTTCTCATAGCACTTTTCCCTGAACAACCTCCACATTAACTTTTTCCCTTTTTTTTTCCTTTCTTTCTTTCTTTCTTTTTTTTTTTTTTTTGCAGGGCAATGAGGATTAAGTGACTTGCCCAGGGTCACACAGCTAGTAAGTGTCAAGTGTCTGAGGTCAGATTCTGGCTAAGAAATAGAGTGGTGGATCAGTGAGATAGATTAGGTACACAATATACAGTAGTAAATGACCATAGTAATCAAGTGTTTGATATACCCAAAGATTTAAGCTTTTGGGGTAAGAACTCAGCATATGGCAAAAATTGCTGGGGAAAGTGGAATGCAGTTTGGTGGAAACTAAGCATAGGCCAACATCTTATTCCAAGATAAGGTCAAAAATTGAAAAATGATTTAGACATAAAGGGTGATATAAGTAAATTAGGGGAACATGGAAAAAATGTATCTGTCAGAACTATAGATAAAGGAAGAGTTTATGACCAAATAAAAGATATAGAAGATTATGGTAAGTAAGAGAGATAATTTTGATTACATGACATTAAAAAGCTTTTGCCACAACAAAACTAATGTAGTCAAAATAAGAAGAAAAACAGGAAACTGGGGGTGGAGGGATATATGGCAAGTTTCTCTGGTAAAGGCCTCATTTCGCAAATATCTAAGGAAATGAACCAAATTTATAAAAATAAGCCATTCCTCAGTTAATAAATGCTCAAACTATCATTTTCCTATGTAGAAATATAAAGTTTAAACTTACTGAACCTTTTATGATTTCTCTTTCTAGTTAACTTTTTTATGCTTCTCTTGATTCTTGTATTTGAAAGTCATATTTTCTATTCAACTCTAGACTTTTCATCAGGAATGCTTCAAAGTTTTCTGGGTTTTTAAATGTCTATTTTTACCCCTGAAGGATTATGATCATTTTGCTGGGTAGCTGATTCTTAGTTGTAAATCCTGGCTCCTTTGCCTTCTAGAATTTCATATTCTAAGCCCTCTGTTCCTTTAATGTAGAACATGTTAAATCTTGTGTTATCTTGACTGTGACTGGATGATATTTGAATTGTTTCTTTCTGGCTACTTGGAATATTTTCACCTTGACTTGGGAGCTCTGGAATTTGACTCTGCTATTCCTGGGAGTTTTCATTTTGGGATTTCTTTCAGGAAGAGATCAGTGATTCTAGAATATCAGGGCAGTTTTCCTTCATAATTTCTTGAAAGATGATCTATCTCTAAGATCTTTTTTTTGATCATGGCTTTCAGGTAGTCCAGTAATTCTTAGATTATCTCTCTTCAATCTATTTTCCAGGTCAGTTGTTTTTCCAATGAGCTATTTAACATTTTCTTCTATTTTTTCATTCTTTTGGTTTTGTTTTATTGTTTCTTGTCTCATGGAGTTATTAGCTTCCACTTGCTCAATTCTAATTTTCAAGGAATTATTTTCTTCAGTGAGATTTTATACCTATTTTTCCATTTGGTCAACTCTACTTTTTAAGGAGTTCTTTTCTTCAGTGAACTTTTGCACCTCCTTTTCTATTTGGCCAATTTTGCTTTTTAAGGAGTTATTCTCTTCAGTGGATTCCTGGTATAAATCCTGCCTAATCATAGTGTATAATCTTTGTGATTGCTATAATCTCCTTGTTAGTATTTTAATTGATTTTTTGTATCAGTGTTCATTAAGGGAGTTGGTTTGTAGTTTTCTTCCTGTTTTTGCTGTCCATGGTTTAGGTATCAAAACCAAAAGGAATTTGATGGGACTCCTTTATCTATTTAAAAAAATAGTTTATTTAATATTGGGACTAGTTTTTCTTTAAATATTTGTTAGACTTCACTTGTGAATGCATTTGGTCCTGAGGATTTTTCCTTAGGGAGTTCACTGATGGTTTGTTCAATTTCTTTTTTCTCAGATAGACTTATTTTAATATTATATTTCCTCTTTTGCTAGTATGGGTACATTTTTGAAACTATAAGTCTATTTCACTTGTATTGTCAGTTTTGCTGGCGTATAATTGGGCAAAATAACTCCTAATAAGTGCTTTAATTTCATCTTCATTGGTGTTGCATTCAGCCTTTTCATTTTTCATACTAGTAATTTGGGTTTCTTTTTTTCTAAAATCAAATTAACCAATGGTTTATTTTATTGTTTCTTTTCATAATCCAGCTCTTAGTTTTATTTATTAGTTCAATTATATTTTAAATTTCAATTTTATTAATCTCTCCTTTGATTTTTCAAGATTTCTATTTTAGTTTCTAATTGGAGATTTAAAATTAATTTTTCTAGTTGTTTTTAGTTACATACCCTCTTTGTTGATATGGTCTTTCTCTCTTTTATTGATGCATATATTTAGAGATATAGATTTCCCCCTTTGACCACATTTCAAAAATTTTGGAATGTTTTCTCATTGTTGTAATTTTCTTTAATGAAATAATTAATTGCTTCTATATTTGTTCTTTGGCCCACTCTTTCTTTAGAATTTTATCTAGGGGCAGCTAGGTGGCACAGTGGATAAAGTACCAGCCCTGTATTCAGGAGGATCTGAGTTCAAATCTGGCCTCAGACACTTGACACTTACTAGCTGTGTGACCCTCGGCAAGTCACTTAACCCCAATTGCTTCACCAAAAAAAAAAAAAAAGAATTGGATTACCTAGTTTCAATTAATTTTTAATTTATGCTTCCATGACCCTTTATAAAATGTAATTTTTATTGCATTATGGTCTGAAATTCCAATTCCAAAGTTCCTCAGAGAGACCTTGAAAGTGTCTTTGTACTGCTTCTTCTGACCATCATGTGAGGACCTGCCTTGTACAAGTTATCTGTAAAATAGTCTTTTAGACATACATTTGGTATTCAAACAATGTGGCCAGCCCACTGAAGTTACACTCTCTGCACTATTGAATGCTTGGTAGTTTAGCTAATGAAAGGACCTTGGTGTCTAGTACCTTATCCTGTCAGGGGATCTTCAGAATCTTTTTAAGACAATTCAAATGGAAGCTATTCAGTTTTCTGGCATAGAGCTGGTATACTGTCCAGGTTTCACATGATGTCAGCACAATGGCATTTAATATTTCTGCTTTTCTGAATTTAGTTATGCTTTTTTTAATGTCCTAAAACAGGGTCAGTTTTTGTGAAGCTGTCATGTACCACTGAGAAAAAAGTTCACTTCCTGTATTTCCATTCTGGTTTCTCCAAAGGTCTATCATCTCTAACTTCTCTAGGATTCTATTAATCTCCTTGACTATTCTCTTATTTTTATTTTTTGGTTAGCTTTATCTAGCTCTGAGAGGGGAAAGTTGAAGTCCCCCACTAGTATAGTTTTACTCTCTGTTTTCTCCTGTAATTTATTTAGCTTTTCCTTTGGATGCTTTTCCATTTGGTACATATTTTAGTATATAGTGTTTCATCATCTGTAGTTCCTTTTAGCATATTATAATTTTATATTTATAATTTATATATTTATAATTTTCATGATTATCCTTTTTAATTAGGTCTGCTTTTGCAGAGATCATGATTGCTACCCCAGAAATTTTTACTTCAGCTCAAGCATAATCAATTCTGCTCCAGCCCCTTATTCCAACTCTGTGTGTCTCTCTGTTTTAGGTGTATTTCTTATAAACAACACAATGTTGCATTCTAGTTTCTAATCTATTCTGCTATCTGCTTCTATTTCATGAATGAATTCATCACATTTACACTCACAGGTATGATTAGTAACTTTGCATTTCCCTCCATCTTATTTTCTTTTCTTTATTCTTCTCTATATGAATAGCAGGTTCCTCCTTTATAGTCTCTTTTGCTTCTGACCACTTCTTTTTTATCTGCTCTTCTTTTAATCAAAACCTCTTTTTCTTTTGGTCCCTTCCCCTCCTACTTCCCTATGGGGTAAGATAGATTTCTATTTTCCTTCTTTGAACCAATTTATATGTGAGTGAGGTTTAAGTATTGCTTGCTCCCACCATTTTCCACTCCACTGCAACAGTTCTTCCTTATATGCCTCTTTTATGAGAGGTAATTTTCCCACACTCTTCCTTTCCTTTCACCAGTTCTCTTAGGGTATCCCCCCTCTCTATTTTCCTATTTTTCCCATCATCCCAACAAAATTGATTCACTTCTGCATTCTCTTTCTATGTAGAATCTTTATAATTACCTTAATAATGACAAAGTTCTTAGGGAATACATATATCATCTTCACATATAGAAAGGAACACAGTTTTTACTTAATGAGTCCCTTATGATTTCTCTTTCATGTTTACCTTTTTATGCTTCTCTTGAATCTTGTTTTTGAAAATCATATTTTCTATTCAACTTTGGTGTTTTCATCAGGAATTCTTGAAAGTTTTTTTTAAATTAATATTTGTATTTAAAGTTTTGAGTTTCAAATTCTATCCCTACCTTTCTTTTCGCCTCCCTCTCTGAGGTGGTAAACAGTCAGATATGGGTTATTCATGTGCAATTATGTAAAACTTTTCCATATTGGTCATTTTGTATAAGAAGACTTGAATAAAAGGGAAAAAATGAATGAAAGTGAAAAATAGCATGCTTTCTTGAAAGTTCCCTATTTCATTAAATATCTGTTTTTTTTCTTTGAAGGGTTATACTCAGTTTTGCTGGGTAAGTTATTCTTTGTTGTAATCCTAGCTCATTTGCTTTCTGGAATATCATATACTAAGCCCTCTGTTCCTTTAATGTAAAGGCTGCTAAATATTGTGTGATCTTGACTGTGGTTCCACATTATTTGAATGGTTTCTTTCTGGCTTTTGGAAGTATTTTCTTTGATCTAGGTGCTCTGGAGTTTGGCTATAACATTCTTGGGAGTTTCATTTTGGGATTTCAGAAAGTGATTGGTCAGTTCTTTCAATTTCTATTTTACCCTGTGATTCTAGAATATCAGGGAAGTTTGCCTGCTTTCTTAAAAGATGATGTCTACTCTCTTTTTTTTTATCATGGCTTTCAGGTAGTCCAATAATTCTTAAATTATCTCTCCTGCATCAATTTTCCAGATGATGAGGTTGTTGCATGCATTGCCAGAGCTAGCTTAGTGTTTGGGAGGCTCTGAAGGAAAGTGTGCAAGAGAAGAGGAATTGGACTGACTTCCAAATGGAAGGTCTTTGGAGCCATTGTGCTGACATCATGTGAAACCTGGACAGTATACCAGCTCTATGCCAGAAAACTGAATAGCTTCCATTTGAATTGTCTTAAAAAGATTCTGAAGATCCCCTGACAAGATAAGGTACTAGACACCAAGGTCCTTTCATTAGCTAAACTACCAAGCATTCAATAGTGCAGAGAGTGTAACTTCAATGGGCTGGCCACATTGTTTGAATGCCAAATGTATGTCTAAAAGACTATTTTACAGATAACTTGTACAAGGCAGGTCCTCACATGATGGTCAGAAGAAGCAGTACAAAGACACTTTCAAGGTCTCTCTGAGGAACTTTGGAATTGATTTTGTGACAAGGGAGATGCTGGCAAAATCCCACCCATCCTGGCATGCTGCATCAAAGAAGGTGCTCTGCTCTATGAGTAAAGCAGAATTGCAGCTGCTCAACAGAAATGTGAGATGTGCAAATTTAGAGAATCCACCCCAAGTGTTCACATGGACTATTTGTGCCTGACTTGTGGTAGAGCATTCCAAGTTCATATTGATCTGATCAGCCACAGTTGGTCACACTGTAACTTAACTCTAACATAGTGATGTCATTTTGGTCCTCTCTGAGAATGAAGGAAGATAACCAATACCTTCTGTTTAGAGATAATCAGAACAGTTTTCCTTGATAATTTCTTGAAGGATGATGTCTAGGTGCTTTGATCTTGGCTTTCAGGTAATCCAATGTTCTTTAAATTATCTTTTCTCAATCTATTTTTCCAGGTCAGTTATTTTTCCTAGAAAATCTTTCATGTTTTCTTCTATTTTTTCTTTCTTTTGACTTTTTAAATTTTCTTCTAGATGTGCCATAAAATCTTTAGCTTCCACTTGCTCAATTCTAATTCTTAGGGAATAATTTTCTTCAGTAAACATTTGTATCTCCCCTCCCCCAGCCCTCCAAGCCCGGTACCTTCTTGTCTTTCTCTCTTCCCATTTCTTGCCTTCTTTTTTGTGTTGTCTCCCTGCATTAGTTTGTAAACTTCTTGGGAGCAGGGACTATCTTTTATTTTATTAATTGTATCTCCAATGTTTAGCACAATACCTGGCACAGAGTAGGTATTTAATAACAGTTTACTGGATTGGATTTGGAGAAGAAAACTCACCCAGTTGTTTTAGTCCACTGCTGCCTATAACCCCTGAGCTCAAGTGATCTGCCATCCTTAGCCTTCTTGATAATGGGATATAGCAAGAAAGTATTTTTTTTCTAAGAGGTGCCACCAGAATGGAGCCTTGAATAAAGTTAAATTGTCCAAGAGGTAGAGAAGAGGAGGGTTTTGAGAGCAGCCTGTGCAAAGGCTTTATAAAAGTGGGAAATGGAATGCCAAATTTATTGATTAGCAAGTAATCGAGTTTGACTAGAAGAGAGATTTTATGAAGGGGAGAAATAAGAGGCAAATCTCGAAAGTAAGGCTGGCATCTCACACTGAGCTTATAGTTCACTAAAAACTAGATCTTTTTTTTCCCCATGAAATTTCTAATTTAACCATGCCTTTCCTATCTTGTACTTGCAAACCTGATTTTTTGGGCACATGTTAGACACTTTATAAATGCTTGGTAGTTGAAGGGGTTCAAAATATCAACTACATAAGTGCAAGATGTGGGAGGCACAGTTAGCAATTTATCTTAGAAAGATATGGTGGTTTTAGTAGTCTGTAAACTCAATATGAGTTGACAGTGGAATATGGCAGCCAAAAAAATTAATGCAATCTTGGGCTACATTAAGAGTGTAGTTATCCCTTCCATATCACAGGGGTTGAGGGAGTAGTGCCCCCGTGATCTGGAAAATCTGTAAAAATTTTTGGTTGTCCCTTCATACCAGAGAAGTCTGAATTATCATCATATTAAAAGATAAAATATGTTGATGTTATACAATGCCATGGATATATTTTATGCATTTCTGATTTTCTAAACTTTTTCTATGCTGTCTTATGGCCTTTATATAACATCTATGGCTTCTGTAAAACTCCCCAAAAAGTCCCATTTAATATCTTACACTGACTTGCAATATATCAAAACCACAATGGGGAAAGTCGTGATGTGGAAGGGATAACTGTACATAGCATCTAGGAATAAGGAGGAGATAGTACCACTGTCTTATCCCCATGTCAGTTGTCATTTGTAATGCTGTGTTCAATTTTGACTGCCATGCTTTAGGAATGATGTTGATAGTCTGAAGAGTATCCATAGGAGAATAACCAGGATGGTAACGGGTCTTTAGACCATCCACATCACTTAGAAGAACTAGAAATATTTAGTTTAAAGAAGAGAAGACTTGACAGGATATATGTAATTGTACTCAAATATTTCAAAGACTGTCTTGTAGAAGAAGAAAATAGGAGACACGGATAAAAGCCACAGAGGCAAAATAGAGATTGAGATCAGAAAAGCAAACAAAATTTCCTAGTAATTATTTTTGCCCCAAAGTGTTTTGGATTGCCTTAGCAGGTGATATATCCTTGATTAAGAGAAGTCTTCTAATAGAGTCTAGGTGAATATTTGTTAGTTATTTTGTAGTAGAAATTCAATCCATATAGCTTGGGCTAAAGAACTGTTGGGATCCCATCAAACTCTAAAATTCTGTGATTGTAAATTTGAACACTGTTTTAGAAATAATAGGGAACTACAGAAAATGTTTGAATATAGGAGTGACAGGGTCATATCTATACTTTAGGAAGATTATTTTGGTAGTAGTATGAAAGATGGATTGGAGAAGGAAAAATCTGGAAGAAAGGAGACCAGTGAGGATGCTACTGGAAAAATGATGAGGGACTAAAACAGGGTGATATCCATGTGAGTTGAGACAAGGGAATAGATCTTAGAGCTGTTGGGGAGATACTTGACTTGATAACTGATTGGATGGGAAATGGGGTAGTGACAGAATGAAGAATTAAGTATAAATTCAAGATTATGAACTTTGATAATTAGGGAAGTATAGATTTGCTGCTAAGTGGTATGAGCATGCCAGTGTATGAGTGGTAACAAGATAGCAATGTGGCCAGTTCCCTTATTTCAAGTTTACTTTATTGTGCCAGATGAATCTTATGGGAAAGTTTCATCATGACTCTATAGTTCTATACCAATTCAAATCCAATCTGGCCTTCCTGGCTTGCAAGGAAACATACTGACTTCCCCAGGACCTCATACATATTCAACTTTATAGGTATACCACTACTCTGTTTAGATCAGCTTTTTTTTTTTTTTTGGTGAGGTAATTGGGGTTAAGTGACTTGCCCAGGGTTACACAGCTAGTAAGTGTCAAGTGTCTGTGTCCAGATTTGAACTCAGGTCCTCCTGAATCCAGGGCTGGTACTTTATCCACTGTGCCACCTAGCTGCCCCAATCAGCTTTTTAAAATTATTATTATTGTTTGATGTTTCTGAAAAGGATCAATGACATTATGGGGTGTGAGAATATTTTTGATGACTAGCCTAATTTGGGGGGCTAAAGCTGACTGGGGTACTTAATCTGGGACTGTTGACTATTTGGCTATCTGATTGCGTTTAATTTAACATGGGCCGTATATAAAGTTCCACCACACTGCTCCACTCCCAAACTGATAAACTAAAGATTAAGAAGGCTCTTAACTAAATAATCAAAGCAGAGTTTATTTATGAGATACTATTTAAAATTAAGAATACAGGGAAATAAAATGTACAACCTGACTGCTTTCCTGCAGTCTCTTTCCACTGTCTCTTTCCCACCTGCTGCGATTCAAACTTCTTGAATACAATAAGGGCCTTAGCCGCTTCTGGCCTCAGGGCACATTATACTTTCCCTGCTCAGCTACTTTCTTCTAACTCCTCTTAATCTTCACTTTCTCCAACCTATACCCTGTGCTGACTGCTTCTGTGCTCTCCGCTGCCTCCCGTTCAGTCTGTCTTCTGCCACCTTTGCTCCTAGTCCTGCTTTGCTGTTCGTCTTGTCCCCCCCCTCCTTTCTAATCCCGTCAGCCGCCCTCTCGACCTCTTCTCAGCCCCACTCATCCGCCCCCGCCCCCCCCCCCCCCCCCGTCCGACCCAACCCCCCTTTGTCTAACTCTCAGGTCTATATATACACCTTTCTTATCTCCACTCAAATCTCGGGGCTTTTTGTGCCCCCACAGACCAAGCTAATCCGCCAGCCAGGGCTACAGCTAGTGGGGGGGGGGGCTGTGCTCAAGCCTCACACACCCCAGCACAGGCCCCAGCACAGGCCACACCAGAGCCCAGCATCTCTCAGATACGTCTGCTCAGGTCGGAGGGAGCTGGGGGCTTTTTCCCTCCAGCTGTCTGACCTGTCATCTTGTACACCCCACGGGGCTTTTTGACTCAGCTGAAGCTGAGGAGGAGGGGCACCAGCCCCTCCCACACAGAAGAGACCCTGAGGGCCTAAGGATTTTCAATCTCAGCCCAAAGGTAGGGTCCCCAAATCAAAATAAATTTCCACAGGGGTGATGTCTTGACCTGTGAGTGAACTGGATTTAAGTGACACAGAGTTGTACAAAGTTATCAGCCTCACTCTCTCTTCCAGTCATTGAAGTCCATGGCAGGACAAAAATCAAGAAGACTGATAATGGTCCAGGATGCAGTGACTGACCTTGACTTCTTCAATATCTGACCAAGCTCTAACAGATCTACAATGCCTGCTTCAGCTGCCTTGATGGCCAGTGGAACAAATTATTCTCATCTGCCTATTCTGCCAGCATAAGTCTTCACATGTTTGCTCACTCACCAACAGGTCTGAGGCCTGTCAGTTACCTTCAACCTGGTTTTACATGTCTGCCAAGATGGTTTACCTAGGTATGGTTGCTAAGTGGCTTCCTCAAGAACATACAGCCAATATGTATTAATGGTGAGATTTGAACCCAGATTTTCTTGACTCTGATATCAACTCTCTAGCCCACTACCTCATACTGCTTCTCTAAATCTATACCTCCAAAAGGGGAGGACAAAAGAAAACCATAATTATTTTTCTGCTACATTACTCATGTGGGCTTCTAGACTGAGGTCATGTAATATGCTCATTTTTTTTGCCTTGAGTGATTCAGAGCCCACAAAACTAGAAGTCTTTACCAAGACTGACTGTATCCAATGACTTTATTTCTTTCATACCACTGAGCAAAGTAGAGTCTAGGGAATTTAGTTCTTTACATTCCACCGATGAAATGTCAGAATTCTAAATGACTAATGACTGTCTGATCAGGGGATATGTAAGGAAAAAACAACAGCTTAGTTCATGGATTGAGCAAATGAACTAGTCTGCTAATGTCTTATTAGATTTAGACATCCTAGAAATGGGCTTCTTATTTTGTCTTTTTTTTTTTTTGAATGTTTGTCCTAGACCCAATTGTAACACTTTTTCTCAGTAGAACATAACCAAAAGGTGGCAGTACGCTATTCAATATTTGTTGCCATGGTTAGTTCTTGTCCCATTTGTCATATAGTTCAACTTTAATCAATTCAACACACATTGATGGGGCACCTGCTATATGTTAAGCCCCGTGCTAGGTACTGAAAGGAATGCAAAGATGAATAAAACATGGTTGCTGTCTGTTAAATAAACATTTGCTTCAATAAGCATTGTAGCATGCCCTGTGAGAATTGACAATTATGAGAAAAATGTTCAGTCTTCTTAAAGTAAGTTTTAAGTATTAAAATAAAATATCTTTGCAATGTAATACTGAACAGAACACTGAATGACAGGTGGGAAGATAAAATAATCTGGGTTGCCCATTTGTGTTTGCAATTTAACTGCACACTCCAAACTTAATATAGAATTGGCCTTGTTCTGTCTGGATTTTATCATACTCGTCTCCCACTCATTCAAGTACGCCAGGAGAATCTCTTTTTATTTAGCCAGCACTTTAGGGTCTACTAGGTGGTACACTGGATAGAGCACTGGGCCTGGAGTCAGGAGGACCTGAGTTCAAATTTCACCTCAGACACTTACTTGCTGTGTCACCCTAGGTAAGTCACTTAACCCCAATTGCCTTAAAACATCCAGGGTCATGTTCAACCATTCTGATATATATCTTGCCACTGAACCCAGATGGCTCTGGAGGAGAGGTTGGTGACTTTCACAGCCCTCCCTCACTTAAATCCAATTAATTACAAGTCATGACATCACCTCCCGATGTCATGGTCCTCTGAGAATGAAGGACAAACAATAACAGCCAACCTTTACAACCAGGCCCCCTCCCCCAGCCTGGTTGATCAGTTCTGTCCACCAGTTTGATTCAGGAATGAAGAAACACTGAGAGTCAGGAGGCTTCTTCAGTCCCAGTCATGATTCTGATATGAGCTGAGTGACCTTAGACAAGTCTCTTTGTCTCTCTAGGCTTCTGTTTCTCAGCTGTTAAATGAAGGAATCAGTTTCATCTAGTTCTAGTGTTAGGATTCTAAAATATTCGAAATAGTGAATCATCAAATGTTAGGGTTAGAAGGGGCTTCATAGGCCACCTGGCCCAAACTGTGCTTAACAAAAATCTCTTCTACATGCTACTTGACAAGAGGCTATTCAGCCTTTGCTTCATGACCTTCAGTGACAGGGATGCCACCACCTTCTGAGGTAGCCCCTTCTACTTTGTATGAGGTCTAATGCCCTTCAACTTTCATCTAATACTCCTAGGTGTGATGATTCCAGCTTGTCCTGGCTCGTAAGAGTGTAATGTTAAATTTTCAAGGTGAGCATTTATACCTCTGACTATAAATCACGGTTTGATTTATTGTTTAGAAATTGATGGAAAATGTTAATAATACTTATTAAACTTAAAATGTGTGATGCATCCTTTTTTTAGAGAGAGAGAGAGACATTTACCAGCCACCACTGGATCTAACCCTTTTTCTACCTTACAGCCTATCAGATGGCTAGCATGTCCCCCCTCCCCTTACCTCTGGTGAATTTTTTTTCTTCCAAGTGAAACATCTCCATTTCCTTCAACTGATCTTCATATGACATGATCTTAAGAACCTTCCCAGTGCTGTATGCCAACCTCTATTTGCTTTCCAATTTACCAGTGGCTTTCCTAAAATGTGGCACCTGGACCTGAACAATTTACTTTGTTCTGATTAGGGTGGAGCAAAGAAAGAGGATTGTATCCTTATTACTAGAGAGGTGTAAAATCACATTAGCTTTTTGGCTGCAGAGTCATGATATTGGTTCACAGTGAGCTTGCTGTCCTCTAAATCTTCCGGACCTTTTTCAGAGAAATTACTATCCAACTATGTGTTATTCCCTCTCTTATACATGTAAGGCTGATTTTTTGCACTGGTGTTTAAGACTAATTCATTATCCTTACTAAATTTCATCTTTATTATATTTGGTTCAAAAGTAATTAAAATTCAATTCAGTTCAACCAGGATAAATTAAGGGTCTTTTATGTACAAAGCACTCTGTTAGACACTAGGAATACATTTTTTTTTAAAGTGAAATAATTCCTGTCCTCAAGAAGCTTACATTTTACTGCAGGGATTGAATATGTAGACAAGTAAGTAAATACACTTCAATTTTGAAAATGAGAGGTAAATTAATTAATGTGGGCAAGGAGATACATAAAAACAAATACAGGTAAGAGGTTGCATCTGAGATGAGCCTGCAACAAAACTAAGAGAAGTAAGGATTTCAAAAGCTTCAGGTGATGAGGGAGAATATTTCAGGCACGGGAGACAGTCTGTAGGCAGGAGATGGAATTAATCAATTAGCCACCAAGCATTTATTAAGCACCTATGATGTGTCAGGCACATAATGTATTAGAAGCTGGAGATATAAATACAAACATAGAAAATCCCTAATTTCAAGGAGTTTCTTTTTGGTGAGGAGATACAACATGCTCATAAATGAGTAAATACAACATATGTTTTACATATCTATCTACACAGTGAACAGGATTAGGGGGCAATAGAAATTTTATATGGAGAACAAGTATGCCAGTATGATTAGAATACTGAGTGGGTAATTCATTGATTCTGTGAAATGTGTTAGATAACTGCCAAATTCTCCATTGATTTTGGACTATGTAGATAATCTACAATATACAAATTCTATGTAAAGCATTTATTACCAGATGTGGAGAGGAGATATCTTGACCTCTGCTGTTTTAGGAAATGTGTTGGCTATGTGGGATATTTGCTGTCCTAACAATAAAGCAACTAGAGATGGGCCCAACTGGACATGGATCAAGGTTAAAGTTTCTTCATGGAATAAAGAGAACTATACAACACATTTTCCTAACCTAAATCAAAGAAGGGGTTATCTTGATTGGCAATTACCAAAAGCTCAAATTATGTACTAGACAGGTGCATAAGACAGCCTCTCCCTATCAAACTTGAGTGTTATAATTTGTACTAGATGAAAAAATATATAAAACTTATCATAATCCTCTCATTATGGACCAATTGCTTGGAGTTGTGTACTCCTTATGGATGCTTCTTAATTATAATTTAAATACATCAATTATGTGAACTATGTCATTTTAATGTTTTAGGTCTTAGGTTTATAGCCTTAATTGAAAAGAAAAACCTGTATGATTCCCCATGATTCCTGCCTATATCCAATTTTCACATGGTATCATGGGTGTTACATTTTCTCTGAAGTTGTATTTTCCAGGAGTGCTTGAGGAATTCAGGTTTCCTAGTACTGAATTTTTCCACAGACCCATAGTCAAAATTCAATTGATGTCATGTGCAGATTTTTCCCCCTTTATTGAAAATCTACTTTCTCTGGAATTTCTTAGGGCTGCTCTTACCATTTCCTTCTGGGTGGGACTGTTTTTGGCTTCTCATTTTGCTTAAAATGTGAAACTATTTCAAGTAGACATGCTTTATCATCTTTAAAATTTTTTTCCTTTAGAGGAACCTCCCTATAATTTGAGGATGTTAATAACTTCACCAAAGAGACATTTCTAATATTTATCCCTTTTTCTCTCTGGGAAGACAGAAAGATGGATTTCAAGCAGTCATTACTAAACCTTGGGCTTGTTTTCCAACAGGCAATGAGCCTGACTAAAAGACATTTCCTGTAGTTGCTTTCGAAAGGATTGAGTTCTGTTGCCATATATCTTCCATCCATTGGGTTTTCTAGAGACTGAAAGTCACAGGGAACAGCTCATAGACATGTGAATCATGGTATGTGGTTTATCATCATTGATTAGAATTTTTTTGCACACACTGGCATGTAGCACCATGTCAAATCAACAAGAATTTATCAAGCATCTATTGTGTGCCAGTGCACTATGCTTGGTGAAGTCATATTGATATTCATGACTCACAAAATCTTATTATCTTAAGCAGGCAAAAGCAAGCTAGAAAAGGGAAAGGGTTGGATTTATATACAATTTGAGAGTATGCATTAACTTGCAGATATTAGATAATCAATACATTTTTGTTGAATGAATGGGTGAAAATGAGCATAGATATATCTTATTGTGAAAAGCCAATTTGTACTACCAAATGTTTTGTAAAAAATGTTTTTGGCTCTTCCTCTTTACTATCTTCCTGTCTCTCACAGCCACGAAGGCCTAGCTGTGCAGCTTCAGTGGGTTCAAGATCTACCTGGGTCACAGAAGAGGCTACACCTGCAAGGACAGAAAGGTTTTCCAGTTTTTGAATGCAAAATGTGAGTCTGCATTCCTTTAAAAGAGGAACCCTCAAAAAAATTAAGGTGCAGCTAGGTGGTGCAGTGGATTAAGCACCGGCCCTGGATTCAGGAGGTCCTGAGTTCAAATCTGGCCTCAGACACTTGACACTTACCAGCTGTGTGACCTTGGGCAAGTCACTTAACCCTCATTGCCCCGCAAAAAAAGGGGAACCCTCAGTGGATCAATTGGACTGTCCTTTATAGAAGAAAGCACAAGAAGGGACAGTCAGGAGAGATTCAAAAGAAAAGAATCCACTGGGTGGTTAAATTCCAGAGGGCCATCACTGGGGCTATTCTTGCTGATATAGTGGCCAAGAGGAACCACAAACCTGAAGTTTGAAAGGTCCAATGAGAACAAGCCATCAGCGCTGCCAAGGAAGCAAAAAAGGCTAAGCAAGCAACTAAGAAAACAGCTGCATCTGCTGCTATGGCTCCTACAAAGGCAGCACTAAACAAAAAATTTTGAAACCAGAGAAAGTTTTCGCACCCTGAATTGGTGGAAAACGTTAATTGTCTACTAAATTGGACTAAGTAAAATACAATTTAAAGTAACAACAACAACAAAATGTTTCTGAACTGTCTCTATTCTATTGAGAGTATTCTGTATTGAAATGTTCCAGGTAGGTCCTTCTTGTTGCTTCATGAATCACAATCAGATCTGTTCTTGTTGAGTCATTTCAGTTGTGTTTGACTCTTTCTTTCCCATTTGGGATTTTCCTGACAAAGATACTGGAGTGATTTGCCATTTCCTTCTCCAGCTCATTTTACACATGAGGAAATTGAGGGAAACAGGATTAAGTGTTTTGCTCAGGGGGGCAGCTAGGTGGCACAGTGGATAAAGCACCTCCCCTGGATTCAGGAGTACCTGAGTTCAAATCCGGCCTCAGACACTTGACACTTATTATGTGACCCTGGGCAAGTCACTTAACCCCAATTGCCTTACCAAAAAAAAAAAGCATTACTATTAAAAAAAAAAAAGTGTCTTGCTCAGGGTCACATATCTAGTAAATGTCTGTGGTCAGATTTGAACTCAGGTTTTCTTGACCCCAGCCCTGGCCCTCTCTCCACTGTGCCACTTAGCTGTCCCAGATCTGTTTGTTCTAGGAGAGTGTTAATAAATCCAAATTAATATCTGTTCTACAAAATCTCTAACTCAGGCCAGCCACTCCTCTAATGTGTGCTATTATTCACAGGAGATACTGGGCATGGAATGGGATACTGGGATACTGGAATGGCAGATGGATCAGGACATCCTGGAAAAACTTGGACTTTGATACAGATTGATTATAATATTTTTCATCACAATTACTATCACCATTACCATCATCATCCGTTTTTGCCAGAAAGAAGTCAGTGGATAGAAGGATGGCCTTGGAGTTAAGAAGATGCAGATTCAGGTCTTGCTTCTGACACATATTGGTGATGTGACTATAGGTAAATCACTTAAACTTTCAGTGTACTAGACAACTCTCTAAAACTATAAATTACAGCTGAATTGATGGTCTGCATTGATGGAATACATTTTCACAATTGGAGTTTATTTGCTGATGAAATCACAAGTTCAGCTGCTTCTCCTATCTCTAAACTCTATCTTCTTCATCTTCCCTCCCCAATTCCCTTCCCCCCTACTGCAAAGAGTAGTGAAGTTAGAATTAGGAGACTTAGCTCTAGTGAGCTTTGCTGTATTACTGCTTTTAGTGATTATATTATACCTTTTCCTTTTTCTCTTCTAAAGAGAGAGGAAAACTTTCTGCTTAAGGAGTCTATAGTCTAATAAGGGGGATAAACTGAATGGTTTGAGGCAAGTCACTATATATCCCTGGGCCTCAATTTACCTATGTATGACAGGGAAACAGGAGCTCTTAGTCCCATTTCTGCCTCTGACTAGCTGTGTGACTGTCAGCAAGTTTCTTAGCCTCTCTTAGACCTCAGTTTTCTAATCTGGAAAACACAATAGTCAGACCAAATTTTTCTGTAAAATCCTTCCTAGATGTAAAATTCTATGATTGGGAATGATTGGAAAAAACCTGAAAATTGTTGCCAGATTTGAAAATAGTCTTAAGTCTATATATCCTGAATGAATGGTAAGTTTCAGTGAGTGGACAGAAAAAGGAACTAATTACATTTTTTTTTGTTCACAGTGCATTTACTTGGAGGAGGTTAGAAGATTAAAAACTCCGAATGGGCTGGCCAATTTTGGTACTGGATTAAAAGATTGTTTCATGAAACAAAAATGTTAACCTTAATTTTTAGGACATACTGTTTATATGCTTATTGTTATGTTATTGTTTTTATACTTAATTTAATGAAATAGTATTCTTTCTCCAAAGATGTCAAGTACTAATGTGTTAATGACTTTCAAAAGACTGCAAAATTGCTGCTCACACACCAATTCCAAACCCCTATTAGTGTATAATGAATAAATCTGAGCATATTTTATAGTATCTGCCTTGATCAATACTTTAAAATCTATGTTTTCTATACCTTTTACCCTGAAGTTTAAATAGTATTTTGAAAACAACTTCTGTGTTTTTGTAAATTTCCACTCCAAAAACACAGGAAATTGTAGGGATGGATGGGGACCAGGTACTTCATGGGTGTTTTTCCATTGTGTTTCATTCAGCTTAAACTCTAAATCCTAAAAGCAGAACTGGGAACATCTTGGTGCCCAGAGAAGAGATAAATGCAGTGTTACCTGAGGAATCTGGGACTAGTTTTGGATTTGGGGCCCATTCATTGGAGCTGGGGTAGAGATTGGAGCCAAACTAAGACTGAGCCTCCTGAAGGAGAAGGGCTCATGTGTATTACTCTAACAACCCTTTGGTGGCAAGTCAAAGTCTCAGAGGAAGCTGCTTGTCTTCCCAGCTGCAGAATGTGTGTGATGATTGCAGTTATTGCTATGGAAACTGAAAATATAACCGATAAACTACACACCCAAAACAGAAATAGAACCAGACTGACTCTTGAAAACTATGTGGACTTATTACAAAATTGAAGATAAACCTTCCCCCTTTACTATGCCTCTCTCAGTTTAAAATGATGGCTTTGGAACTGAAATTTTCATAGAAATCATTCTACTGACACAGACTGGAGGTAGCATGTTTAGGGATGAAATTTCAAGAGAGGACATCGAAGAAGCACGAAAGCCTTGATGAAGAGCTGTCATCAGTCTTGGCATTTAAAGATCAAACAAGGGGCGGCTAGGTGGCGCAGTGGATTAAGCACCGGCCCTGGATTCAGGAGTACCTGAGTTCAAATCTGGCCTCAGACACCTGACATTTACTAGCTGTGTGACCCTGGGCAAGTCACTTAACCCCCATTGCCCCGCAAAAAAAAAAAAAAAGAATAAAGATCAAACAAATTTGAGTGAAATGGTCCATTTGTGTAAATATATCTTTTTGATAAAACTAAAAACAATCTCCTGAAAAGCCTAGCTCTGTCAGGAAGCCTTTGGTGCCTTTGCTTTTGCTGAAAAGTAATAATTCCATGGTAAGGCAAATCTATGAGTCCATGAATTCCCATGACTCCTTTTTCCTTTAACACCCAACTAAATGGATTTATACTTGCACAAACTCAGAAGGAAAATGCAATGGATGTCCATTTTAATGCAAACATAAGAGATTTAAAAGGACTATGCCACATATCAACTTGGATTTTCCAAATCATAAATGTCGCCTGCTATGAAAGAACCTTTTGAATGTAGGGTGGTAGGCATTAGTTCTGCACTTCTATATCACTGTGATGAATGGGGTCCTCCTGTAGTTATATTTTAAATTTACACACACACACACACACACACACACACACATGTGAGTATACATTCTGAATGTTTTATTAAGAGGCACATGGCATAGTGGGAAGAACACTGAACTTTATCTCAGGTGGGTCCTGGAATTGAATCTTGCCTCTGAAACTTACTAGTTCTATGATTGTAGGAAAATAATTTAATCTTTCTCATCCCTGGGTACCCAACTGTAAAAAAGGAGGTCATAATATCTGTAATATCTAACAAATAGCATTGTGATGAGGATGAAATGGTAATTTATGTGAAGTGCTTTGCAACACTTAAAACAATATATGGGCTTTTAAGACCCATTGCATGTATGCATGTATGTATGACTGTATGAGTGTGTGTATGGTGGTCCTTGCCCCCAGTAAAATGTAAAAAATATGAGGGCAAGAATGATTTAATTTTTGTATAACATAGCTTTTTGAAGATAGTAGATGCTTAATAAATGTTTCTTGGGTTGGACCGAATATCATATTTTTTGTATTGTATTATAAGGCATCAGAGCCTTGGGATAGTAATTAATTTTATAATGTTTAGCTCATATGTATATATTATTGTTTAAAATACTTTCAGCAATGTATATATCTGTATATAAGGTACATTGTCTTTTTAAGGCTTTTTATATATGGCAGTTTAATAACGAAAAGAGCAAAAAAGTATTTTGTGTAAAGGAAAAGATTCCTATCAACTCTTATATGGTATAACATATTGCTTTTGTAAATGAATATTTTGATATTTATGGAAGGTATAGAAAAAGAATTTTGTTTTGTTATAAACTGTTAATATACGTGCATGAAACATTACTTTAAAATAAGATTTAAACGGTTTGGGACAGAAAATGAACTATGGTTTAAAGAAAGATTAAAAACCCCTTTTGAACAAATGTAGATTGATTCTTTACTTGTATGGGCATACTCGATATTGTAAAGAGGCAGAGAAAGCTCTTTTATTTATTGAAAACTAGAATATGACTGTAAAGAAACATAGTTTCAAGGACACCAAAGAATGGGAGGACTGTACTAAAGCCTTTAGAACTCTGAAACATTGCTATTTACACTTTTATATATATATATATATATATATATATATATATATATATATATATATATATATATATATATATATATATTTTATGGCTAAAATCAGTAAAACTATAGAATGAGATGCCATAGAAATATTTGGAGACTCCAATTTTATGAAGGAAGTATTATCAGTCTGATAGAAGGGAATTTTGGACATTGTAACTTTTAAGTGAAAGGCAGGTACTGAGAATCAGAAGGCTCTCAGTTAAACCTTTGAAGGTCTAGAGAGCTTGGGTTCAGAAACCCAAGAGTAGAACCTGACAGAAGAAATTGAGCAGAAAAATTGAAAGAAGACTTAAAAGTAGCAATGTAACAGCTGTGACAGTTAGAAGTAGTCAGCTGACAGAGAGCTTCAGATGTGTGATTTCTGATTGATGGGAAAAAGAATTGACTGAAAGGTATGACACTGGCTGAAATCTCCAGTGCTTCCTAGAATTGTAGAGAAGGGAAGCTTATCGCTCTCTGCTGCCACCTCTGGCTTGAGAAGGAAAAACAAAGAAGGCTTTGAAGCTATGTTTATTTGCCTTTCTAAAGAGAGTCGTCCTGAACTGTGATAACTCGGAGCTCTGTTCTTCAATATCCAGGTGAATGAATAATTGGCTGGTCTGTAGAGCCAGAGATATACAGTTTTATAAGCTTAGAAGTTCTCTGACTCAAAGAGAGTTGCTATTCACATTTACTAAATACCCCTTTAAAGGTGATTGTAAACTGGAAGAGTTTATAGAGGCTATGTTTGAGTAGTTAAGAAAAGATTTGTCCACTTGAAATTGAGTAGTGAAAAAGACCTCCAAAAAATGACGGGCAGAGAAGTTTCTTGTGGTGTAAGTGTTTCTAAAGGGACCAATAACATAAAAGCTTACAGCCTGGACTTGTAAGTTACCCTGAGAACTTGGGTGTTCCTCTGTCTTATATGTTTCCCTGCCAGGTTCTTATGTGTGCTAGTCTTAACCATAAATATTGAGTACATTGATACCAGAGTGTGATTCAGATATATATGTGTATTGTGATGTATTTTATTATTTATGCATTGACTTTAATATATTTAGTAACCCTGATATTATAATTTTTTCTTTTATTAAGTTGATAGTTATGCTTATGACCTAAAAGTGTCATTGTGAGTTTTATGATTTGAAATGTACTTTAACTATTTTATTTTATTCATTTGATTTTCATAGCAACCTTCTGAAATAGGTTTTATGGTTATCCTTATTGTACATATGAGGAAACTGAGGCTGAAAAGGGGGAATATGTGAGGGATGTTAATGAAGGTAAGATAGGCCAGGTTGTTCCATATGGTATTCCCTCTTCTTCACCAGTTGAAGTCCTCTCCATCTTTTAAAGCCCAACTCAAATGCCACCTCCTCTAGAAAGCCTGATTAATAGTAATCTTCTAGACCTCACATACCACTTTTTGTACTCCTCTTGCATTAATTGTGTAATAATATGTATGTTTTGTTGTCTCATCCCCTGAGTAGTTTATAAGCTACTTGTCTTTTTTTTTTTTTTAGTGAGGCAATTGGGGTTAAGTGACTTGCCCAGGGTCACACAGCTAGTAAGTGTTAAGTGTCTGAGGCCGGATTTGAACTCAGGTACTCCTGACTCCAGGGCTGGTGCTCTATCCACTGCACCACCTCGCTGCCCCAGTAGGTTCTTAATAAATGTTTGTCATGGGTTCTTTTTTTTTTTTTTTTTTTTGCAGGGCAATGAGGGTTAAGTGACTTGCCCTGGGTCACACAGCTAGTAAGTGTCAAGTGTCTGAGATTGGATTTGAATTCAGGTCCTCCTGAATCCAGGGCCAGTACTTTATTTACTGTGCCACCTAGCTGCCCCTGTCATTGGTTCTTTTTTTTTTGGTAAGGCAATGGGGGTTAAGTGACTTCCCCAGGGTCACACAGCTAGTAAGTGTCAAGTGTCTGAGGCTGGATTTGAACTCAGGTACTACTGAATTCAGGTCAAGTACTCTATCCACTGCACCCCCATCATAGGTTCTTTTTTTTTTAATTAATTAATTAATTAATTAATTTAGTGAGGCAATTGGGGTTAAGTGACTTGCCCAGGGTCACACAGCTAGTAAGTGTTAAGTGTCTGAGGCCGGATTTGAACTCAGGTACTCCTGACTCCAGGGCCAGTGCTCCATCCACTTCGCCATCTAGCTGCCCCATAGGTTCTTAATAAATGTTTGTCGTAGGCAGCGAGGTGCTATAATTGATAGTGTTGTGATGATTAAAAATATAAGGGGCATAGTTGCTGGGTAATTTTATTATTTTATTTATAAGGCCAGCTAGGTGGTACACTGGATAGAGCACTGGCCCTGGAGTCAGGAGGACCTGAGTTCAAATCCAACCTCAGACACTTGACACTATTAGCTGTGTGATTCTGGGCAAATCACTTAACCCAATTGCTTTATTTGGGGCCATCTCTAGTTAAGCTGCTATATATCTTGTCACTGGACCCAGATGGCTCTGGAGGAAGGAGTGAGGTTGGTGACTTTGCACAGCCCTCCCTCACTTATATCTAATTCAAGAAAGTCATGACATTACCTCCCCGATGTCAATGGTCCTCTTTGAGAATGAAGGACAAACAACAACATCGATAAAAATAAGGCCAGAAGATTATTAATAAAAGGATGATCATTGCCAGTTTCTCTCTGACCAAAGAAACAAATGGCAGTAGACTCAAAGATTATATACCCTTCCAAATAGTAGGTGGTTCGTGAAACAGCGAACAAATCTAATTGATTAACATGATTGGAAGTGGTATATATTAAAATGAAGTCTTGGGATATGTGACTTAGGTCACTCAAATCTTGGTCAAAGAGACATCAGAGAAAGAAAGTAGACCTTACCCAAGCTGTTTGGATTACAATAGCTTCCACCTGGGTATGATATCTTGCAGGACAGAGTCTAAATCTAACATTAATAAATAAATAAATGATATTTCTTATTAATAATTATTTCTCACACTGCTAAACAGTTATGAAAACCTGAGTGCAAATTAGGCCACAGAAACATAAATTTTGTCGACCTGCAGCATATTCTTCTGTGCTTTTAGATCGAGCACTCTACAAGAATGGTGAAAAGGTAGCATTCATATAAGATTTTAGGATTTGCAAAGTGCTTTACAGATATTACTTCATTTTAACCTCACAACAACCCTGAGGTGCTATTATTATCAGGATTTTACTGATGAAGAAACTGAGGTGACTTGGGTCACAGAGCTAGGAAGTATCTAAGACTGGATTTGAACTCAGGTCTTCCTACCTCCAGGTCTAATGCTCTATCTATCCACTGTACTACCTTGCTGCTGAACAAAGGTGGACATTGTGACACTGAAAAGGCAAAAACATTTACTAGAGATATTGTGGCAGTAGAATATAAAAAGACTTGGCAACTGATTGGATGTGGAAGGTGATGGAGAGAGAAAAGTAAAAGGTAACTCTAAGGTTTTGAACTTGAGTGAGGGGATACTGCTGTGGTCAACAGAAATGAGGAAGTTGGGAGGAAGAGCAAGTTTCAGGAATAAAGAGGATGAATTTAGTTTTGAACATGTAGAGTTTGAGGTGCCTAGTTGTACATCCAAATGAAGATGTCTGGTGGCATGATCTCTAGTCCTTTCACAATTTTGATTGGCCTCTTCTATCTACATTCCAGTTTGTCATCTCCTTTCTAATATTCTCTCTCATTTCTAATACCCACAGCTGAACACCCTGTGGTGGCATTCCCTATTTTTTTAAGCCATGATATCACACAGCTGACATACACAGTTTGTGACCCACTAAAAGTCCGATTTTTTTTTATGTCAACTGTTGTTCAGTCAGGCTTGTCTCATCCTGTATTTGAGATGTTTATTAAAAAAAAAAAAACAAACCTCATGTAAGGCTTTACTTTTTCCCCTATTAAATTGCATCATTAGGCAAAACCCATCATTCTAGCCTGTCATGATCTTTTTGGCTCTGAATTCTGTCAACCAACATTAGTTTTCCCTCCTAGTTTTGTGTCATCTAAAAAATGTGACAAATACATCATCTATGCCTTCATGAGTCATTGGTAAAAAATGAGCAGCACAGGGTCAAAAACAGATTACTGGGGCATGCCAAGAGAGACCTCCTTTCAAGTCAGAATTGATCGATTGATAATTCCACTTTGGGTTCATTCATTCAACAACTTCAGAATCTAGCTAACTGTATGATCATCTATCCTATAACCTTTTGTCCAAAATAATTTTGTCGAGATCTTGTCAAAAGATTTGCTGATGTCCAGGTATATAATGTCCTTGATATTTCTCTTAACTCCCAGTCTAATAACCCTGATTAGGAAAAATCCAGTAGCCTTGGCCTAGGAAAGTAATTTAGAATTAGAAAAGGCTGATGCCAGTGTGTATGGAATATACACGAGGATATCAGGTGTTCCTGGCTCTTCCTCATTTGGCAAGATTGGATTGGAAAAATCCAGTTGTTAAATTTTCAGTGTGAGAATTTATGCTTTGTAAATTGGCAAAATGCTACAAATCATGACTTGATTTATTGTTTTATTGATTGTCAAGATTTCAGAAAGCACCATATAAGTGTTATTAATTATTATTATTATATATTACTAAATCTAGTCTTAGAACTTCTCTCAATCCGGAAACTGTTGAATTTGCCCTAACTCTCAGGTGTTTTTTTTTTTTTCTTGCACTATGATAGCTTTAAAAAGTCCATTTTAAAAATAGCATCGTGCTTTGATGAAACATGCTATTCGCCTCCAAAGAAAGAACTGATATTGATGGGACACAGACTGAAGCATGCTATTTTCCACTTTTTTCATCTTTTTCTTTTATTCAAGTTTTCTTCTACAAAATGACTAATATGGTAATATTTTACACAATCATACATGTATAACGCATATATGATTGCTTACTGCCTCAGGGAGGGTGAAGGGAAGGAGAGGGGAGGGAGGGAGGGAAGGAAGGATAAAAATTGGAACTCAAAACTATAAATAAAAATGTTTATTACTTTAAAAAATAGCATCATGCTGTTGGGAAATAGCCTCACTCATTTGAAAACCACAATGGGTAGAGGACATGGGGAAGGGGCATTTCATGTGATGCCTTGCACCAATGACAGCACTTGTTCTCAGAGCCAGATTTTCTGGCCCCATTCAATGGGATGTAAACCAGTCTGGTTCTGTAAATGAATCACCAGTCCACAGATTGGGTAAAGGATCCTTTCCTTATTTAAAAAAAAAGGAAAGGGAAAAAAGAAAGAAAGAAATCGAGGCTGCAGTTATTGATGTAAAAGAATACATTTTACCCCAATAAGGTTTGCTGACTTGCTCCTGTTTGAAGTAATATCTCAGCACATATTTCAAATTCTTCTCCACTCCTTCGAGAACCAACAGACAGTCATTCATCCATAATGCCAAGACACCATTATTTGCTCTCTACTCAATTGAGATTTTAGCTAACAATCATTGGGAAGCTACCCATAGCTTGGACCAGATGTTAGATGCTACTGCACTCTCAATTCCAAATAGCCATTTAAGTAAATGGCCAGTTCTGGTTGAGTGTCATGTTTTATTCTTTTCCTCATAATATTACTAAGAGAATGATGGGACAGACTGGCTGATGCCAGAAACCTCACTCCATAAGCCATCTTACTGATGTCTGCTGCTACAACTAGTGGTAACAGATTCATCCCACCAGCTCCCCTTCCGTCATGTTAGAGGGAAAACACAGGGGCTCAGTACTGGCACTTTGGGGGAGGTGTAGCAATTTCTTGGCATCTTTTAAAATTGCTCTAATACTTTAAGGGCATTCTTGGGGACCACACTTAAGGTGAAAAGAGACACAAGGAAATGAAAGTATTTACTGCACCTATTTTCTGCCAAGGAACCAATTTAGACTTGTCCATGAAGTCTAAGTCTGTAGTAATATTTGTTATTATATCCTAGGCCGTATCTGTGGTATGAAACCTTATGCAGATTCCAGGTGTTTTCCTTAGGCATCACTGAGATCTCTTGATTTTGTATTTGGAATTGTTTGGGGAGTTCTTTCTTCTGGCCATCAATCAACAAGGATACACACTGGTCCCTGTTAAAGTGTAGTTCTGTCCATGTGGCAACCTCACTTATGTTCTCTATCATTTTGGTCAGGGAAATCAGGGTATCAGCCACTATGGTGAAATCTTTTGCATACACAAGGACATTGGTTTTTCTATTGTACAAATCATAGCCTAATACATACAAATCATACCCGTTTGTGTTTGGACATGTATCATCAGTTCTAGTGTTAAGTTAAAAATCATGGGGTTGAGAGGGCAGCACTGCCTCACCCTTGGCTGGATGTTAATGTTTGATGTAAGGCCATCTCTAATGTAAATAGAGGTCTTACTAACCCAATAAAATCTTTCTGTAACACTAATTTCCTCTTTGTTCAAACTGACCTATTTTCACGCTAATCATATTGTTTTATGGGACACTAAGCCAAAGAATTGGTTATGTTGAGTCAGGCCAACCTACACATTTTCCTTTTATCACATTCATTATTTTCCTGCTTGCTTGCAAAAATATTTTCATGAAAATTAGTTCAAGGAATAACCAAATTAGGTTGAACAAGTATTTAAGATTCTCCCTTTCAGAGAGTTGGTTGGTTCATGTCTGGGAAAGTAAGTGTTTGACTACATAGCCTAGGAGGTCTCTTTCTATGCTGGGATTTTGTGATAGTGCAGATAGGTGCTTAGTGACTAAATATAAATCTCTACTGATTTAAAAGAATTCACTGCTTGCTTTGTTTATTAAAAACTGGAGTGAGATAAGCTGCATAAAGTAAGCCAGGCAAACTTTATGTGAAGCTAATTCTCTCAGCAGCTTCCAGAGGTGGGACTCTACTTTGGCTTATGCTCTGGGCCCCAGAAAGTATCAAAGTTAATTACTTCACCATAGATCACAAGGAAATTGACTAAGCTGTATGAGAATTCCCCATTGTAAGAAATTTCCATATTCCCCTAACTCTTATTTACATGTGGAATTTAGTCAACCAAAAAGCTCAAATAACCAGAATCTTTTCCATATCTCTAAAGATAATTAAAGTTCAAAATGATGACTTGGAGGCACTGGAACTTCTTGAAGGGTCTCTTGAATCATAAAAGAAAGACTGAACTATGTTCAGCATAATGTATTTTATTATTATGTTCATGTTCTTTGAAAATTGGTAATCCATGTATTGAATGTATGTCACTCTCAGTTATAGGAAATTAATTAGAATGTTCCAGTCCTCTAAGCAGCCTCTATTAATAGGAATTTCTCCTACATCCAATCTCTAATTTCAATGGGATCACATTGAAGCTGTGTATTCTAGGCCAGGCATAATTCGGGCCAGTCCAGTGATTCAAGCTTCAGATTGGAATGCAATGAAATGTTCAAGGGCCATAAAATGCAATAAAAATAGCTTAACTTTGAATAAAAAGGGATGTGCTTTACTAAAAACAGACACAGCTCCCCTCTGATTCTGTATTCACCAGGGTAGCAATGCTGGGTCAGAAAGAAGTTCTGCCAGACAGTAAAAACTCTACCATATCTCCAGAGTGCCAGCTCCTCATAGGTTGGGCTTTTTATGTCTGAAGTTCTCTGGACCAACCAAGTTCTGAGGATGGTTTCTTTGCCTCCTTAAAGGGAAACCACACAGCTTATGTAAAATAAATACTGTACCTACTATACCAGGTTACAAAATGAAGTTATACACTACTCTTCTCTGTAGACCCTTTTAGATTTGTACCTGTGTGTTTTCATTATGATCCTATCCCAAAGATAGGGAAATTTATTAGAGGATGTCTTGAGGTTCATTTAAGCCCTTATTCTATGACACTTTTCCTTGAAAGTCACTTAAAAGACTAGACATTTAAAATATTGTAGCAAATGTTTGACCTCAAGAATATTACATTATTGCCCTTTTTGCTATTTTGACTTACCTATAAACTTTGCACAGTTATGAATAAGTATAGCACATATTCAGATCCCACGAACATCTTGTTGAAATGGGTTTTGCTTTTGTCAATTCTCCTGATTTGTTTACCTTTGGAAGTGAAAGGAAGGATTGGGAAAGGGCGACTACAATTTTCAATATGCTGGAACTAGGACAACATTTTTACAGAAGACAATGAGCTTGCTGACCAGGGTTGCTGTGGATGCTGATATCTCTGGCTTTAACAATATGTGACAACTTTGCTAATTATATTTCTGTCATGAATTTCCAATGATTAATAAATCACAAAAATCTTATTATATTAAGGACTTTTGTTGCTCTAGTGCAATAAGGGGCAACACAGAATAGTATATGGAGGTCTGGCATTGGAGTAAGAAACAACTGAGGTGAAGTTTTGCTTTTGATACATAGTGGCTATGTGATCCTGGGTAAGTCACCTAAAATTTCAGTGACCCAAGTTACAGAGACTCTGCATTAGTGTAGGGAATTTCTACACTGAGTTTCCCATACAGATAATCCCAGATCTGACCCAAAATAAAATTGAATGTCCAAGGCACAGCCCTCACTCTACTCCCACTGAGGAATACCATGCAAATATTTTTATCATTGTTTTGCAGAGATGGAAAGAAAAAGTCCAAGTTTTAGAAAGGAGATGACTTGTCCTACTAGTTTGTGGCAAATCCAAGAATTGAACTCAAGTCTGACCTCCTGGTTCACAGCTCTTTCCACTATAACACAATGATCATGGATTGGATAGAACACTGGGCTTGGAATAAGGAAGATTTATCTGCATGAGTTTAAATCTGAATTCAGACACTTAATAACTGTGTGACCCTGGACAATTCACTTTACCCTGTTTGTTTTAGTTCCTTATCTGTAAAATGAACTGGAGACAGAAATAGAAAAGCATTTTTGCCAAGAAAACACAAAATTGGTTCATGAACGTGACAGAAAAATGACTGAACAAAAAAAAATTGGTGATACATGTTAAAATCCAACCTCAGACACCTACTAGTTGTATATGACCTTGGGCAAGTCACTTTACCTCTGTTTGCTTTAGTTTCCTCAACTGTAAGATGGAAATAATAATGTTACCTATTTCCCCAGGTTCTTGTGAAAAACCAAATGAGATAATATTTGTAATGCTCGTAGCACAATGCCAAGCACATAGTAGGCACTGAATAAATACTCGTTTCTTTCTTCTTTAAAATATTTTTTTTGGGGGGTGGGGTGCAGCTAGGTGGCGCAGTGGATAGAGCACTGGCCCTGGAGTCAGGAGTACCTGGGTTCAAATCTGGCCTCAGACACTTGACACATTAGCTGTGTGACTCTGGGCAAGTCAATTAACCCCAATTGCTTCACTAAAAAAAAAAAAAAGATAGGTTCCCCCCCCCCCCCCTTTGCAAACTCATATGATCAAGACATCTGTAGCTAACTGGACTGTAATTTTTAAAAGTGAAAATGTGAAAATTATTTCCAGGTTATCTTTTTTTACATTGCTCAAAGGCATGTAAATTAATATTGACGTAGACGTGGTGGCAACCTGATTTATAAACAAAGAGAGAAATTATATAAGTGGTCAGTTCTTGCTTGTGATCTTTGAGTGTATTAACTGTCCTTGGATTATTTGTGGCGATCTAGGATGTCATCACCTCTGGGGCCTAGAGCTGTAATGAAGTAAGCCAAGTTAGGAAGGGGTCCATACTAGATAGGCACAAATGGAGTGGAATGTCTATACATAAATATGTTTGTATAAATGTATGTATCTGATTACATTTCTAAACCTGACTTACCTCACTTATGCATATTCTTTTCTCTAAACTTTTCTAGTACCTGTTCATTTGGTAATCTTAATTTACTGCCTTATATTATTAATTATAACAGGTAGTATGGCATAAACACAATAATTATTATTAGAACTTATATATGCTTTACATTTTGCAAGATGCATTACATATAGTATCTCATTGATAACCACAAGAACCCTGAGAAGTTCCTCATTTGAAACTGAAGTTGGGAGAGGGTAAGTGATTTGCCCACAGCCACGTAGTTAGTGATTTTTAAAGGTAGGATTTGAACTTAGGTCCTGAGTTCAGGTCTAATACTTTATTTCCTGAAGGAAGACACGAGTTCAGATATTGTCTGCATAATCCTATGATCCTGGGCAAAACACTTTACTATTGAGTGCTCTAGACAACTCTCTAATGTTATAAATTGCAGATAAGGTGCTGACCTGCATTGGTAGAGGGAATTCCCTATATCAATCAAATCACAATTCCAGTCCCTATCCTCCTTAAATCTATTCTACCTCTAAGTCCCCCAACCCCTCATTTTGGCTCATATTTCAATGGAAAAATTGAGAGCTGTCGCTGATAACTCTCTTCTCTCCTTTTTATTTCACATCACCCAGATGACTTTGCCTCTATCTTCTCTTCCATTCCTGTTTCACATATTTACATGACCTTAATCCTCCCAATGCCAACCCCTCTATATTGCATTCCTTCCATCTCCTCTAGCAGATTGTCCCCTCCATCATCCCCACTTTCTCATTTATCTTCAATCTCTCCATCTATTGGGTGCCTCTCTGCTCCCTATAGACATTCCCAAATTTCCTTCATCCTCAAAAAATCCTCACTTGATCCATCTATCCCCAGTAGCTATCATTCTATATCTCTCTTCCTTTGAGAAGGTAATCAACAGTAAGCGTCCCCTCTTCCTTTTCCTCTTACTCCCTTCTTAACTTTCTATAATCTGCCTTCCAACCTTATTATTTAACCAAAACTGCTCTTATGAGTGAGATTTTCTCCATCCTTTAGTTACAAGAGATATAATATAGTTATGTGATTTAATTAATATAATAATCAGCACATTAACTGAAAATTGTGATTTATTATATTTAGATATCTTATTTTAATTGTATTAGATTGTCTCTCTTCTTACCACTTAGTAATGTCAGATGATACTTTCCAATGTCAAGCATTAAGTAATATCACAAGATACAATAGTCAGCAATACTATATTTAGAAACCACACATATTATTCTTGACTCAAGGGGGTCATGCAGTTCACTAGTGATATACTTGATTAGAAGTAATCATGCAGCTTATGACCCTGTTGCCACAAGAAGGATGATATGAGTAATGGAAAATGCTGACATTTGTCATGTAGGCAGTCCCTCTATTTCCTAAGAAGATGCTTTAATTTTACATACTTTTTAATTACAATTGTACAGAAGTATTCAAGCTCTGGGAGGGGTATAAAAACCCGTTGATTTTGTAACTCAGGGTCTTTCAGGCCCAACCCCTGATTGCCCGGCTTTATTGTGAGATGAGGCCTTCTCTCAATAAACCTATTTTCTATGGCTTGGAGACTTTGTTGTTTCTGTTCCTCCATCAGACTTAGAAATTTTCCTGACACTCTCTCCAAAGTAAATAACAATTGATTAATTGCCAGAAATAATGATCTTTTCTCAGTCTTTATCCTTGATCTCTCTGCAGCATTTGGCACTGTTGATCACCCTCTTCTCCTTAATGCTCTCTTCTAAGTTTTCATGACACTACTCTCTCCTGGTTCTCCCACTACCTATCTGACTGTTCCTTTTCAGATATCTTTGTTACATCTTCCTCCAAGACACACTCGCTAACCATGGGCTCTGTCCCAAGCCTTCTTCTCATATCATTTTATACTATTTTACTTGGTGATCTCATCAACAGCCATGAGTTCAATGACCATCTCTATGCTGATGATTCTCAATATACTATCCAGCCCTAAACTCTCTTCTCCTTTCAAATGCTTGTTAGACATCTTGAACAGGATGTCTAGTAGATGCCTTAAATTCAACTTGTCCAAACTGACCTCAACTTTTTTACTCCTTCTAAACTTTCCTATTACTATCAAGGATGCCACCATCCTCTCAATCTCTAGGCTTATGAGCTAGGTGTCATTCTTGACTCTTCACTATATCTGACCCTCCCTTCCCTCTCCCATATCCAGTCTCTTACTAAGGCCTATTAATTTTACCTTTGTAACATCTATCCCATGCTCCCCCTTTTCCTCTGATGCTGCCTCAACCCTGGTATAGGTCCTTATCTACAAATGCCTGGATTTTTGCAATAGCCTTTTGGTCAGTCTCCCTGCCACAAATATCTCCCCATTTCTGTCAATCACCAACTCAGCTGCCAAAGCAAGTTTCCTAAAGCATAATTCTTATCATGTCACCCCAACCCTGTACAATAAATTCCAGTGACTCCCTATGACCTCCAGGATCAAATATAAAAATCCTCTGTTTAGTATTCAAAGCCATCATAACCTACCCCACCCCCTCCAGTGATGTTGGCTTCCTTACCATTCCTTAAACAAGACAGTTGATCTTCTGACTAGGCATTTTCTCTGGCTGTCTCCCATGCCTAAAATGCTATCCCACCTCCTCCCTACCTGCTACCTTTCCTGACTTCCTATAAGTCCTAGCTAAAATCCTAAATTTTACAGGAAGCCTTTCCAAATCCCTCTTAGTTCTCCTGCCTCCTTGCAATTTATCTTGTACATATTATTTGTACATAATTATTTGCATTTTGACCCCCCATTTGATTATGATCTTCTGGAGGGTAGGGCCTGCCTTGCCTATTTTTGTAGACCCAGTTCTTAGCATGGTACATAGTACATAGAAGGTGCTTAATAAATGTTTATTGACTAGAGTGGGGCAGGGGGAGGGGAATAAGGACTAAGAAAGAAGGGGAGATCACTAGGTCTCCCAAGATATTGATTTTTATAATTTTTTGCCACATTGGTCAATAAACACTCATTAAGCACCCACTATGGGCCAGGAACTGTGCTGAGTGGTAGTGACAGAAAGAAAGATAAAGGAACTACTCTCAAGAAACTGTAAGGGGATAGAATTCTAGCTAGTCTGTCTAAAATATCTAATGAGTGGTTGCCAATAAATTATAAGCTTTAGCAAGAGTTAGACTTTTTAAAAAATATTGAGTAGAATTTTATTTTCCAAAATATTTGTAAAAACAGATTTTAACATCAATTTTTAAAAAACTTTGTGTTCCAACTTCTCTTCCTCCTCCATTCCCACCCCCCACCCACTAGAATTCAAGCATTTCAAAATAAGTTATACATGAGTAGTCATGGAAAACATTCCCACATTAGCTAGGTTGTGAGAGAAAACAATCAAAACCCCACAAAACTTCAGATTGAGGAATTGTCAAAGAGGAAAAGAAAAAAAAATTAAAAAATGTGTTTCCATCTGTTTTCAGATACTATCAGTTCTTTCTCTGTAGATAGGTTGCAATTTTCATAAGTCCTTCAGGGTTATACTGGATCATTGCCTTGCTGAAAATAACCACATGCTTCCCAGCAGATCATCTTACACTATTGCTGTTATTTTTTATACAGTACATTTCACTCTGCTTCAGTTCTTGTACGTCTTTGCAGGTTTTTCTGATAGTATCCTGTTCATCATAACCTGTATATAGTACCTTAAACTTGACAGAGAATTTTCTTCATAATAGCCCAGCAAGGTAGGTACCATACATTTTGCCATTATAATTAATCATCATAACTATTTCCCTTAATCTCATCAGAGTGGGAACATGGAGGGAATAACAGTCATACACAATTGGGAGGAGTAATCTATTTAACCTTTCAGGAAAGTAGGAGGGGAAGAGGATAAGGAAGGAAGGGTGTAAAAAAGGGAGTGCAGAGCAGGGGAGGGGACAGTTAGAAGTAAAACACTTTTGAGGAGGAATAGGTTAAAAGAAGATAGAAAATAGAGTGAATATCATGGGAAGAGTTAGACTTTTAAGCATTTATTTATTCATTCATTTATTCATTCATTCATTTATCCATTCATTCATTCATTCATTCATTTATTTATTTGGTGAGGCAATTGGGGTTAAGTGACTTGCCCAGGGTCGCACAGCTAGTAAGTGTCAAGGGTCTAAGGCCAAATTTGAACTCAGGTCCTCCTGAATCCAGGACCGGTGCTCTATCCACTGTGCCACCTAGCTGCCCTCTTTTAAGCATTTATTAAGGAGAATAAGAATTTGGTGAAGAGAGAGAGAAAGAGGCCTAGATTCAGCTATCTATCTCGGGAAGCCCACATTTCTGCTCCACTCTCCCCGAGAGTCCTGACAAAAGAGAGAGCGAGAGAGCCCGCCTCGCCCCTTCTTCCTCCCACAAGCCTCCTGTGAAACTGGGAACATCCCATCCACATGCACACACAGCTCCAAGCTAATTGGCTCATAGCTTTGATAGATAGTACCCACGAGCAAACGTCACTTCCTGACGCCAAGGAAAAGCCGCATGGCTTGCCCTTAGTTAGACACCTTCTTCTCATGGTGGAGCTTTCCTATAGTAACTCTCCAGCAGGTGGTGTCACTCCAATCATTACAAAACTCATAGTCTAATACAAACAATTATATACAAATACCCAGGATAAATTACAGAGGTAAGTCACTAGACTTAAGACAGTTCAGGACAGATTTTCTATAGAAGTTAAGATTTTAACTGGGACATTAAAGAAGCCAGAAAAGTCAGGAAGTGGAGATGAGAACAGAGAAGATTCCACGAATGGGGTACAGCTGGTGAAGCTGTACATGGAGCGTGGTTTTTGAGAAATAGCAACGAGGTTAATGTAAAATGTAAGAAGACTGGATAAGTAGAGAGGTGTGAGGTTATGAAGGGCTTTGAATGCCAAACAAAGGATTTTATATCTGATAGTGGAGGTGTTAGGGAGCCACTAGAGTTTATTAAGCAATAGGGTGATGTACAGACCTACACTTTAGGAAAAACACCTTGACAACTGAATGGAGGATGGACTGGAGTGGGGAAAGGCTTGTGGCAGGGAGAACAACCAGTAGGCTATTGCATTAGTCCAGGCATGGGTTGATTAGGACCTACAACAGGTTGGTGGCGGTATCTAAGAAGAGAAGGGGGCTTCTAAGAGAGATGTTCCAAAGGTAAAGTTGCCAGGCCTCAGCAATGGATTGAATGTGGGGGGATGAGAGAGAGAGAGAGAGAGAGAGAGAGAGAGAGAGAGAGAGAGAGAGAGAGAGAGAGAGAGAGAGAGAGAGAGAGATGGTTAGGTTGCAAGTTTGGGGGAATGAGGAGTTGGTATTGCCATTGCCCTTGACAGTAATAGCAAAATTAGGAGGGGGAAAGAGGTTTTGTTGTTTTTGTTTTTGTTTTTTTGGAGGGGAGATAAGGAGTACAGTGTTGAGTTTAAGATGTCTATTGTACATGGAGTTCTTGATGTCTAAAAGACAGTTGGAAATAAAAGATTGGAGGTCAGCAGAGAGGTTGGGGCTAGATAAGTAGGTTTGAGAATCATTAACATAGAGATAATAATGAAATCCATGGAAGTTGATGATATTACCACGTGTAGAAGTATAGAGGGAGAAGGGAAGAGGATTCAGGACAGAGCCTTGTAGGATATCCATGGTTAGTGGGTGTGACTTGGATGAAGAGCCAGCAAAGGAGATTAAGAAAGATCAGTCTGCTATATAGGAGGAGAACCAGAAGAGAATAGTGGCATGAAAACTTTATTATGATGATTACTAATTGTTATTATTTGTTCCTAATGAGTGGGGTCCAGAAGTGAGGAGCAGCAGGTGGGTTAGTATCCTTAGAACTTAGCACAGGGCCTGGAATATGGTAGTAAAGTCAGATCAAGCCAACGTTTATTAAGTCCTTACTTTGTACCAGGCACTGTGCTAAATGCTGAGAATACAAATACAAGCAGAAAGAAGTCCATGCCCTTGAGAGGCTTCAAGTCTAATTTGGGGGAGGGAGGGCGGATTAAAAAGGGAACTAAAAAATACAGGGGAAGGGAAGGAAGGAAGAAGAAAGGATAAAAAATACTCAGTGTGGAGGCATCTTAGAGAAAGTCCAGGAGAGTTAGGAATGAAGACATTGTTAGCCTTCGTACCTAGATTAAAATGGAGGTTCTGAGAGAAACCAGCTCATTAAAAGAAGAGGCTCCAGGGCAAAGGGTCATTCCAATGTATGAAGTCCAGGGTAGAATGAGCTTCTGGGGTGAAGAGATTTCTGGAACATAGTTGGCACTTAATAAATGCTAATTGTCTGACCCATGAAGTATTACACTCAGAGAAAATTAAAATGACAAATAACCAAAAGGAAAATGGAAAGATACATGGTCAGCACCAGTAGTCAGTCTATTGCAAAGTTTCTTAAACTGTGGGTCACAACCTCATCTGGGGTCATGTAGCTGAATGTGAGGGTCACAAAAAATTTGGCAATGGTAAAAGGTTATATATACCTATTTTATATGCCTAGGGTTGCACAATAGGAACTGTGAGTGAAAAAAGTTTAAGAAGCCCTGGTCTACAGCACATTACCAATGATGACATGCAGGAGAGCCAGAGTAGAAGATATTGAGAATATATCTAACCAGAAATGGTGGAATGACAACACTGCTACACCAAGAGATAGTAAAAGGACCAACGAAAAGTTTTTGTTGTACTCGGTAATTCCTCTATCAAAGATTTATAGGAAAACATGGACACAAAAAGGACAGATTGAAGAGGAAGGTGTGGTTGGAGTTGCCATCTACATCAAGGAGTTACTACAACCAATAGAATCAGAAATCTTGCAAAGTACAAGTATTTAAAAGACTAAATCAGTGTTGTTTCAAATACTTTAAAAATCATTACAAATGTTAGCATTTCTGTTCATTGGAACATCACTGAATTGTAACATGAAATGAATACTTTGTAAAGATTTTTCTTAACAATGAGAAGGCATAATTTTTGAACATCAAATTGATAAGATCTTAAGGAAAAAATCATTTTTTATTCACCTTGGAAGAGGGCAAAAAAAGAAATGGTTGGGTAGGATTAAAGCTAGTAAGCAGACCATAACCCTAAGGCACAGATTAAGAATGTATCATTTTTGAAGTTTGTTTGAGGTTTCTTGGTTAGTACATTATGAAATGTTCTTATTTCCATAATACTTTAAAATGACATTTGGGATGCAAAGAGTTAAGGAATTGTTTCTGAGCAAGCAACACACATGTATATGAAATAAGAAATCAAATTTTTGTCACATGAAAAATG
This sequence comes from Dromiciops gliroides, assembly GCF_019393635.1. Classification (NCBI taxonomy): domain Eukaryota; kingdom Metazoa; phylum Chordata; class Mammalia; order Microbiotheria; family Microbiotheriidae; genus Dromiciops; species Dromiciops gliroides. Next base: position 130,850,283 of record NC_057861.1, on the reverse strand, counting down.
ATTCAACAACGCAGGTGGAGAATTTGTATCCCACAGATGCCAAAAATACTGAATCTGTTATCTGAAGATATTTGTCTCCTTTGCTATATGCCAGAGAGTTCTATTTGAGCAAACTTTAGCAAGATGAAACAGCTGTCTACCAGAATGGAGATTTGGTTGAGTATAAGCAAAGTTGTCTATTTTGTTTGAGTTTAGTATGGCTTGAGATTATTTTGTTTGGTTTACTAACAAACTTTTTTTTCATCATCAAGGACAATGAAGTTACCACATTTTGACTTTACCATCAGTCCTGGAAGAGGCTTGTAAGAAGGTGGAGAAATGATCCTAGAAAGAAACTAGATGGGAAAAGCAACAAGTTTCTACTGAAAGAGCACCAAGAATCAGGAATCTTGAGTTCTAAAAACTAGTTGTGTGACCTTTGCTAAGTCACTAAACTTCTCTGGAACTCAATGACTCCATTTATAAAAGGATTGCCTTGGCAATCCTTATAATCCTTTTAATGCTAAAGTTCATGATTCTTCAAGATTTAAATATTCCTTCTGGATGTCTGAAGTATATGTATTTTTTGGAGGGTGGGAGACTCTTACTAACTGATGCAGAGCACAGTAAACAGAACCAGGAGAACAATGTACACAATGACCAAGATAATGTAAAGGAAACCAATTTTGAAAGATCTCACAGTTCTGATCGATGCAATGACCCACTTATGACTTCAAAGGCTTGATGGTGACACATGCATTACACCTATCAACAAAGAGGTGGTGGACAATAGGAGCAGAATGAAGCATACACTTTCAGATATGGCCAGTGTGTATATATGTTTTGCTGGTTGACATTTCTTTCAAGGGAGGGTTCTATTTGGGAATTGACAGTTTGGTCTGGGCAGAGATGGGGTGCGGAGAGGAAGAGAATAAAAGAATAAGGCAAGTGACTGAACTCCTATTCCTTTTGCCTGTGATTATAATGCTTTCTTTCAAGAAATCACACAAGCCCATTTCATTTTTAATGAGAAAAAATTTAATTTTTAGGAAGTTTTGAAATCTAATATAAAAGATAAATCACTTGTTCTCAAATTAGTGAATCATAGAAAACTAATATAAAAATCCATATCTCATTTTTACAAAATGCTTGATTGATCTTAAAAAGCAGAAAAACAAGTAAGAATTTGCTCATAAGTCTAACAGTTTGACTTTTGCATACTAGCTATTTTTTCCATGTTTGGCCTGGCCAAATAACCAAACTCTCTGGTATTGTCTGATATTTACCTGAGTTTCTTATTCAGCAAATTCAGTTTAAATGTCAAAGAAGCACCTGGGATAGTGAATTTTAAAAGTCTAATTTAAAAGCACTTCTGAGAAGTCCAACAATAGTTTGAAGAAATGTTCTTTGCATCTGAATTTTTGGGGTAATTCACTGGCATCATTGCAGAGGCTTTCTTCAGGATTTTTATGTGTGCCTATAAAATCAGGTTGAGTATTAGTGGGTAAATTTGAATTAATTTAAAAATGGTTTCTTTAGAAACTATGTACCATCTATAAAAACCTTTAGCTAAATGTTGTTCATGCAATAGCTTTTTTATTTTAATACTTCCTTTGGATTTCAATAATTACATTTATAGACCTCTCCCCTTAGTAATATTGAATACTTTTCTATGTTTTCTCCTTACTTTATCTGGAAGCATGGACATAATCTGACTAGACTGAATTGGACAAAGAACCTACTATGATTGAACTATTACTGCCATTGTTAATAATAATTGTCATTTATGAAGCAATTTGAAGTTTGCAAAGAATTTTCCTTGATGACCCAACGAAGTAGTTGTTGCAAATAATTATTATCCCCATTTTACAGATGAGGAATAAGACCCAGAGAGGTTAGAGGATTGTTCAGGATACTAGGCTACCATTAATGCAACCTAAGGCTACATTTGGTTCATTTGGTAGCCATACTGCACTATTGGCTCATCTTGAGGTTGTTGTCAACTAAAATCCCTGTATTTCTTTCACATTTAAGCCATATGAAGATCTTTAATGATGGTAAATACACTACCTCCTGGGGCAGCCCATTCAACTTTTAGACAGCCCTAGTTGTAGTGAATCAATAAATCAATCAATAAAAATGTATTAAGTGCCTACTATGTGCCAGGCACTGTGTTAAGCATGGGGGACACAAAAAGAGGCAAAAGCCAGTTATTGCCTTGAAAGAAGTTGTAATTTAATGGCATTTTACTTGTTAGGAAATTTAACCTTGCACCAAACCTAAGGCTGCTTCTGCAAATTCTGTGGGCTCTCTTGTGTGCTCAAGCAGAACAAAATCAATGCCTCTTCCAAATGACAACCCATCAGATACTGGAAAGCAGCTCTCATAACTCCCTTTCCTTCAGGTCTTCTCCTGAAAAATCTTTTCTAAGTTAAACATCTCAAGTTCTTTCAAACTGTTCTCAAAAGGCATAGTCTAGCAAGCAGCTAGAAAAAAGGAATTCAAATACTGTGGAGCTACAGTAGGGATAACACAAGATCTAGCAGCATCTACATTAAAGGATTGGAGGACATGGAATATGATATTCTGGAGGGCAAAGGAACTGGGACTACAGCCAAAAATCACCTACCCAGCCAAACTGAGTATAATCTTTCAGGGGGGAAAAATGTGACTTCAATGAAAAAGAGGACTTTGAGGCATTTGTGATGAAAAGACCTGAACTGAATAGAAAATTTGACTTTCAAATACAAGACCCTAGCAAAGCATAAAAAGGTAAACAGGGAAAAGAAATCATGGGGGATATTCAAAGATTAAACTATTTACATTCCTACATGGGAAGATAATACTTCTAACTCAAAAAATCTCTCTCAGTATTAGGGCAGCTGAAAGGAATATGCTTAGACAGAGGGCACAGGTATGAATTGAATATCAAGGGATGATATCTGTAAAGCATTTATTTTTTGTTTATCCTTGGTTTTTGTGGGGCAGGCAGGGTGGTGTGGCTTATGTCTTGGGCTGGATATGGGATTGGGGCCTCCTGGGTCCAGGGCTGGTGCTTTGTCCACTGTGTCACCTAGCCGACCCATGGTGACATCTTCAAAATAAAGTTAAGGGCTAAGAGGAATGCACTGGAAGAAAGGGAAAGGGAGAGGTGCACTGGGAAAAATAGTTCACATAAAAGAAACAAGAAAAAGCTTATGGTGTAGAGGGGAAGATGGGGAAGGATTGGGGTGTGAATGAACCTTACTCCCATCAGAATTGGCTCAAAGAGGGGGCAGCTAGGTTGCACAGTGGATAGAGCACTGGCCCTGGATTCAGGAGAACCTGAGTTCAAATCCGGCCTCATACACTTAACACTTACTAGCTGTGTGACCCTGGGCAAGTCACTTAACCCCAATTGCCTCACTAAAAAAAAAAAAAAAGAATTGGCTCAAAGAGGGAATAACATACACACTCAAGTGTGTATAGTAATATATTGTGCCCTGAGGGAATGTGGGAGGGGAAGGAGATGGGAGGGGAGAGGCGAAGGAAGGGAGGGCAGATTAGGGGAGGGGGCAGTAAAAAGTAAAACACTTTTGAGGAGAGATAGGGTGAAGGAAGATAGAAAATAGAGTAAATATTAAGGGGAAGGAATAAGATTGAGGGTAATACAGTTAGCAATAGTGAAAGAAAAGATGAGCAGGATGATATCAGAAGGACTTATGGAAAATGCAAAACATCAACAGAGGAAGAACTGATGCTATCTGAATACAGATTGAAGTATAATTTTATTTGTTAGCTACTCTTTCTAAAGGTATTCTGTCACAACCTGATTAATGAGAAGATGTTTTGCATAACTTCACATGTATGACATATTGAATTGCTGGATTTCATAGGGCAGGTAAAGGAAGGCGGGAGGAAGAAAATTTAGAATACAGTTTTAAAAAATCAATGTGAAAAGTAATGATGAGCAGGAGGAGTTCAGAGAAACCTGGAAGGACTTACATGAACTGATGCAGACTGAGAGGAGGAGAACACCGTACACAGTAACAACAACATTGTGTGATGAACAATGATGATAGACTTGGCTCTCTTTAGCAATGCAATGGTCCAAAACAATTTCAAAGAACTTCATGATAGACTATGTTCTCAACATCCAGAAAAAAGAACTGTGGATTCTGAATGCAGATTGAACCATACTGTTTCTACTTTTGGGCTGTTTTTCCCCCTTCTTTTTTGAGGTTTTTCCTTTGTGCTCTGATTCTTCTTTCACAATATGACTAATGCAGAAATATGTTTAATGTGATTGCACATATATAACTTAGATTGCTTTCTGTCTTGGGGAAGAAGGAGGGAAGGGAGGGTGGGCGAAAAATCTGGAACTAAGAATCCTGTGAAAATAAATGTTGAAAACTATCCTTATATGTAACTGGAAAATAATAAAATACTAAATAAGAAATTAAAAAAAAAAGGCACAGTCTCCAGTGGCCTCAGTATCTTGATTTCCCTCCTCTGGCCATGGTCCAATTTTTCATTATCCCTCCTAAAATATGTTGTCCAGGACCACACAAAATAACCCAGTTGTATTCTGATCAGGGCTAAGGTAGGACCTGCTTTTGGTTCTATTTGTATTTTCAGCATGTATTGTACTGTATGGCACCCAATGAAATGTTTATTTTCTGACTATTTATCACCTTTCATGTTCTACAGACTATGTCTCACCTTAATGAAATAGCCTAAAATTGAAATCGTTTTTTGGCTGTCATATCTCACACTGTTGACTTATACTGATCTGGCAATCCACCAAATATCCCAGATCATTTCCCCATAAATCACTACCTGGTCAATTTTTGTCTTATTTTTACAATCTCAAAAAAAAAAAAAAAAGAATAAAATTCCAGCTGTTGGACATATGTTACATGATTCTAATTAATCAAGAAAGTATTGTCTCTTCAATAATAATGGCATAATAGTTACACGAGAATTTTTTTTTTTTAGTGAGGCAACTGGGGTCAAGTGACTTGCCCAGGGTCACACAGCTAGTAAGTATTAAGTGTCCGAGGCCAGATTTGAACTCAGGTACTCCCGACTCCAGGGCCAGTGCTCTATCCACTGTGCCACCTAGCTGCCCCTACACGAGCATTTTTAAAGAGTTTACATGAAAAACTTTTTGCCTACTTATTGTAAATCATTGTTCTAACATGTGCCACAATAAGTGAAAAATAGTTAAAAGCCATAAGCAGTAGGGGTAGAAGAAGTTATAGCATGTATTACAACTGGTTCTACTTTGTTAGCTGTTTATGTTGTCTTGTTATTCATTTATGTAGTAATCAGTGACATAAAAGATTGGCATACAGTCTGTGTCATGTACTTGCCAGCTGGAGGCTCTCAGGATGAAGATAGAAAGGGGTGGAGGAATGGTCATTAAGTGCATGACAACATTGCCACCAATTGTTTTGGTCAAAGGACCTCAATGAAATCTGTTTTTCTGTTTAAATGCTAAAGCTGCCCAGGCTAAGTAGAGACAGGAAACAATTAGCTGGATCTGTCAGGTCCCTAAACAACTGCTATTCAAAGAAAAAAAATAAAGCTTTTTGATAAGTGGATAAATTGCTTGTATCTATTAAGTTATTCACTTGTCTTCTCCACTTTATTATAGAATCATAAGGGGGCTGCTAGGAGATGCAATGGATAGAGCTCTGGCCCTGAAGTTGGGAGGACCTGAGTACAAATCTCATCTCAAACACTTACTAGCTGTGTGACTCTGGCAAGTCACTTAACTCCAATTGCCTTAAACATTTGGGGCCATCTCCAGTTGTCCTGATATATAACTTGTTACTGAACCCAGATGGTTCTGGAGGAGAGAGTAAGGTTGGTGACTTTGCATAGCCCTCCCTCCCTTAAATCCAATTCGCTACAAGTTATGACATTTCTCCTTTAAGACATCACTGACGTGGTCAATTAGCCTCTTTTTGAATACTTGCAATGATGATTCTTTTTCCCCTGAAATCCTCCTTTGATTTTAAGACAATTCTGTATGGACAAAGCCCATCAGAAGACTTGACAATAAATACAGAAAGAAACATAGAGACATAGAGACTTAAGTAATACAGAAAAACAATATGGATGATATAGGGACAAACTTCCCCCTTTTAAAGGTACTACCTTTTGCTTTAGTCAATAGTGCACTATGTGGAGAAACAATGTATTTTATTATAGTTTTCATTATGATAGCTTAGATTTCTTCATGGTTGATTTAGATTCAGTTTTCAATTTAATTAAAAAGTATATTGTGACCCCTTCAACTCTCCTGTACTATTGCATTGGTGAGAAGAATCTAGTTCATCGCAGTTGATCAAAACGCAATGTTGATTATACTATGTACAATGTTCTTCTGGTTCTGCTCATCTCACTCATAAGTTCATGCAAGTCCTTCCAGGTTTCTCTGAATGCCTCCTGCTCATCGTTTCTTACAGCACAATAAAATTCCATTACATTCATATACCACAACTTGTTCAGCCATTTCCCAATTGATGAGAATTCCCTCAATTTCCAATTCTTTGCTACCACTAAAAAAGCAGCTATAAATATTTTTGTACATGTGGGTCTTTTTCCCTTTATAATGATCTCTTTGGGATATAGACCTAGTAGTGTTATTGCTGGGTCAAAGGTTATGCACAGTTTTAAAGCCTTTTGGGCACAGTTCCAAATTGTTCTCCAGGATGGTTGGATCAGTTCATAGTTCCACCAACAGTGCATTAGTGTTCCAATTTTCCCACATCTTCTCCAACATTTATCATTTTCATTTTTTGTTATATTGGCTAATTGGATAGATGTGAGATGGTACTTCAGAGTAGTTTTGATTTGCATTTCTGTAATCAGTAATGACTGAGAACATTTTTTTTCTATATGGCTGTGAGTATAGAACATTGTAAAGAAGTGGTGGGTATTTGAACTCAGATCTTTGTGACTACAACTCTAACACACTCTCCACTGCACCACCTAACCACCATAGTGGGGGATTTGAAGTCAGAGTCAAAACTTAGCTTATTAATTATTTCCTAAGTTACCTAACTCTTCTGGGTCTCCCAAGGTCCCTCTTAGCTCTAAATCTATGATCTCTGATAATTAAAGTTCAAGGACAGACTGGATTGGTCAAGACCAAAATTTGTTTTAGGACCCGAATGTGGTCTAACTTGCCTGTTTATACAGCTTAAGTACTTTGTATGAGCATATACAATTCCCCATTTCATTTTGTTAAATTCATGAATGAATATGTGAACCTTGCTCCAGTGAGGAAAAGTGCATATATTTCTAAGATAACTTTTGTCCATCTCTAGTCTTCCTCTGACTGTGGAAAACTAATTATTTTAAAAGGTATGAAATTGCTAACATAGAAATGTAGCAGCCAGTTCTTATAATTCTGTCATTCTGGGACTTAAAAATAGTGCTGATGACTGTTAACAATGTGTTTTCAAAGGATGCATAGAGTTAGTCAGCTCTGCAGTCAGATTGTGGACCTTCACTAAATGACTCTATTTCGACACTTCCTTCTGTTTGTAGAGTCCTTAATTGGCTCTTGCACTCATAGTTCCCTGGGATCATGCCACAACATTTGTCAGCTTTATTCATCTGCACATAGTCCTCAAATGTCACTAGGAATGTTATTTCAATTCAATTCAACATTTATTAAGCATTTAAAAGAATTTAAAAAATTTCAAATTTCTAAGCTATTTCTTAAGAGAAAAAGAAAATTGTGTGACCAAGATTATTAAATATAAATTCTGAGTGTTTTACTTAAGCATATACCACTTGTATCCACAATATTTTATCTCAAATTCTTCTTGCTCCACATTTGACTGTGAATAAAAACCTTGTCTGAAAAAAAGAAAACAAAAATAACATTCAACTTCCCAGAGAGTGATTGCCTTTCTACCATGTTAAATCTGGGATATCTTGGCTTTATTAAACTTTTAATTCCATATAAGGCAGTAAATAGCCTACTGGTCTAGTGTATGGTATGTTCCCTAATTTACTCCTTTCTGTTGTTAACTCTGAAGACTGTGATCACGTAAAGAAAGCATTTATTAGGGGCTTACTATATGCCAGGCACTGTGCGAAGAAAGGAGAATACAAATACAAACAGAAAGAAAAACAGTTCCTGCCTTCAAGGAACTTACATTCTAATGCAGGGAGCACAACATATTTTAAGTGAGGGGATTGGAGAGGCACCCAATCTGAAGCATTGTAGAGCTTGGAAAGGAAGGAAGACATGACTGGCCTGGGTGTTTTCCTTAAAAATTAGGTTTTGGGAGCAACTGATAATCAGAAAAAAATGTCTTTGGGGAAGAACATTCTTAAAATGTAAGAAATCTAAGGTATAGAATTGGGAAAAAGAGGAAGCTCATAGTGAATAACCTCAATTAATGTCAGTGAAGTCTGCATCCAGAGGGGACAGAGTGGTGTAGATGACTTGAGGAGAGAAGAGAAGCTTCAATATAAAAGATTATGATAGAGCATGATAGAGTCAACAAATAAAGAATGAAATGACTAGCATGCAACAAGAGAAGGCCAATTGAGATTAGAAAGCATACATTTATAGTGGACTGATGTAACCTGATCGTATGACTTGCTCAATAGCCCTGGAACGGGAGCAAGGAAAATATCTAGATGGTGAGAGTAATTAATGCTTAGGGTTTGCTCCAGTCTCAGACAAAAAGGTGGTTCTTCTCTTTGCCACAGTCAATCCCAATAGAATACTTGCAACATTGAGCCAACCATTCCTGTCTCCTCTGGGAGTTGCCCCTTTGATTTTTGTCTTACCTTAATTTTTAATCTCTATCCACTGGCTACCATCTTACTGTCTACAAACTTGCTCAAAAAGCCTTCATCCCTCAAGTCATTTTAAAAGTTATAGTAAAATCTGTCTACATTCACTGCCTCTACTTTCTTACTTGACCCTACCATCCCCTTAAGTAATTTTAAAAGCTGTAGTAAAATATGTCTACTTTCACTGCCTCTACTTTCTCACTTCACACTCACTTCCTATTCCATTGCAATTTGAATTTTTTCTGTCCCTATTCTTCAAATGAAATGTTTTTCTCCAAGGTCACAAGTGATCTCTATATTACTAAATTTAATTACCTTTTTCTTTCTTTCTCTACCTCTCTTTAATGTTGACTACCCCTTTCTATTGCCTATTCTCTCCTCCATGTTTTTTTTTCGGGGGGGTTAGTGGAAGAACCATTCATTTCAGGTTCTCTTCTTACATGTCTGATCCTTCTCCATCTCCTTGCCAGTAAACTTATCCTTCTCCCTCCCCACCTACCTCATGTATGGGTGTACCCTTGGACTCTGCCTCCTTCTCTCTCTTGCTGTTCTCATCAGATCCCAAAGGTTCTACTATCCTCTCTTTGAAGATTACTCCTAGTTTTACATATGCAGTCCTCATCTCTCTGAGATAGTCTTTCTTCAACTGGATGTCTCAAAGACACTGCATCTTAACATGTTCAAAACAGAACTCATTATCTTTTCCCCTAAATCCACCCCTCTAACCTCCCCATTTCTATTAAGGACATCACTATTCTTCCAGCCATACAGTTTCACTCCCTCAGGCTCATGCTGTACTCTCTGGCCTTACTCATCTCTCATTTCTGATTAGTTGGAAATTCTTGCTGATTCTATGTCCAAATCTCTTTCTTCAGGTCCATTCTCTCTACTCACTCTACAACTACCCTAGTTCAGGCCCTTTGTATCACCTTTTTTCTGGACTCTAGCAAATAATATTTTATTTGTTCTCCCTGTCCTTTGCCTTTTCAATCTACCTTCTACACAGACTCCAAATCGGTATTTCTAAAACATATGTCTGATGATATTGATCCCTTACTTAGGAAGCTCCAGTGACTTCTTTTTATTTTATTTTATTTTATTTTTTTGCAGGGCAGTAAGGGTTAAGTGACTTGCCCAAGGTCACACAGCTAGTAAGTGTTAAGTGTCTGAGGCCGGATTTGAGCTCAGGTCCTCCTGAATCCAGGGCCAGTGCTTTATCCATTGCATCACTTAGCTGCCCGTTCCAGTGACTTCTTATTGCTTCTAGAATCAAATAGAATTTCTTCTGCTCAGAATTTAAAACACTTCAGAGACTGGCTTCAGCTTCTTTCTGTACTCTATACTGTAGCCAAACTGACCCACTTGCTGTTCCCTGTACTTTCTATCTTCTACCACCAAACATTTGCATGGGCTCTCTTTTTTACTGACATGATCTGCCCTCTTCACTTCTATGTTTTGGATTGCTTAGCTTCCTTCAAGGCTTAGCTCAAGTGCCTCCTGCTTCAATGGGCTTTTCTTGATGCTATGAATTGTTATTCTCTGTTCCCCAAATTCCTTTATATTTATTGGGAATACATCTTGTATTTACTTATCTGTATACATCTTGTTCCCTCAAAGTGGACTATAAATTTCTCAAGGGCAGGGAGTATATTATTTTTGTCTTCGTGTCCCTAACACTAAACACAGTGTAAATGCTTATTGAATGGAACAAGTGTGAACAAAGGCATGAAGATTAAAAAATGCAACATGTATATAAGGAACAGTAAATAATCCAAGTGACTGGAGTAGAATATATGAAGGGGTAAAATATAAAGTAACACTTCAGCAGGACGGTACCATATTGTGGAGGTTTTATAATGTCAAAAAAAGGAGTTTAAATTTTTCTTTAAAGAATTATGAGCAGAAGTGATATAACCAGATATGTGCATAAGGAAGATTACAATTGTGAAGGATATAATGTGCAGACATATTTTTAAATTATCCTATATTATGGAAATGCTTATTTTATTCCAAAAATTCAAAATTAAATAAAAAGAAAAATATTATTTATTTATTTATTTATTTATTTTAGTGAGGCAATTGGGGTTAAGTGACTTGCCTAGGGTCACACAGCTAGTTAAGTGTTAAATGTCTGAGGCCAGATTTGAACTCAGGTACTCCTGACTTCAGGGCCAGTGCTCTATCCACTGTACCACCTAGCTGCCCCAAGAAAAATATTTTTTAAAAAGCATGATATATTTTTCACACACACACACATATTCATTTCAGTGCTATCCATTCCATTTCAATACTGCTGCTGGAATATTCCTCTCTATAGCTGGTGCTAGGCAGCTCCTTGATGTCCTTCTACCTCCTTATAGAGACATATGTTCATTTCCTAACATCCCAAGCTTCCAGTTCTACAGTACCCCATGGATGCTCAAAGTCCTTCAGTGAGTACTCCCTATATTGTCTGTGTTCCCTCATTATCTCTTTGTTTCTCCAGTACCATGAAAACTTCTCTTCCCTCAGTGCATTCTGAGAAATAGCTAGGTATGAGGAGGAAAGCAATCTAATTTAATCAATGAAAATAAAAAGGGAATAGCAACTGATGACATGATGTATACTTTGGCATATGGTATGGTCTCTGGTCTTTTTAAAATCATAGATGATCTCTTCTGGATGTACTTCAGTTTTGTAATTAATTTTCTTAAAAGTATTATTTAGAGGGGGGCAGCTAAGTGGCACAGTGGATAAAGTACCAGCCCTAGATGCAAGAGGACCTGAGTTCAAATTTGACTTCAGACAATTGACACTTACTAGCTGTGTGACCCTGGGCAAGTCACTTAAACCTCATTGCCCCACCCAAAACACACACACAAACAACAACAACAACAAAAACAAAAAACACACATAAAAGTAGTATTTAGACCGAACACAATGTTTCAGACGTGGTCAATCCAGAAAGAGTACAGTCAAGTGATCACTTTCCTAAATCTGGATATTATACTCTTTTTTTTTTTTTCAGTCATGTGGCCCTGTTGACTCAGTTTTGAGTTTGCAGTCCACTAAGAGTCCTAGAACTTTCTCCTACAAACTTTTCTAGCCACTCATACCACATCACAGGATGTAACAGACCATACACTATGTGATCTTCCAAGTATGATTAAATAGTCTCTTTAATGTTATAATTGTGTTCATTGTCAAAATGATCAATTAATTAATTCCACCATATTTGTCCCTTTCAACAAAATCTTAGGTTATATTGCTAGTAGTCAAGATTGCTTTCTTTTTTAAATTAAATTTTTTTATTTTTACAAGCATTTATTTTCTTCTCCAACATCCTTTCCTCAATTAAAGAAAATTTTAAAAAATACTATAAAGTATTTTTTTTTGAACTGCTATAAATATTCTTATATATGTGAATCCTTTTATTTTTTCTTTGATCTCTTTGAGTTTTAGACCTAATAGTAGTCCAGTATGGGTGGGTTAGTAGTTTTAGGGACATTGTTAATTAATAATAATAATAATAACAACAAAAACAATAGCTACTATTTATATAGCGCTTTAAGATTTGCAAAGTGTTTTACAAATATTATCTCATTTTTCATCTTCACAATAATTCTGGGATGTATAAGCATGCATTATTATTATCCACATTTTACAGATGAGGTACTGAGGCATGCAGAGGTAAACTGATTTGATCAGGGTCACAAGCTAATATATCTATCTGAGGCTGGATTTGAACTCAGGTCTTCCTGATTCCAAGTCCAATACTTTGACCACTGTATCACCTATATGGTTCATTCTAACTTGCTTTTCAGAGTTGCAGAACCAATTTTCAGTTCTACCAATATACACAATTATTTTCAAAGTAATATATCTACTAATTCCTATTGATAATTCTACCTGTTGTAAGCTCATGGTACATATCTGAAGAAAGAAGCTGTGTTCATATATCAAATTAGTCTGGGCTGTTATATTAATCCAATTCATCATGGCTCATCTCTTAAGTCACGTGGACAATGACCTGTAAGCACTTGTTAAGAGACTATTTAGGAAACAAAATTAATTGAATGTTTTAACTCCATATCAGTTCTCTGTTGTAAATAGCTCTTTTTTTTAGTCTATTTCTTTACTTATGTGCAAAGGGAAGTTCTGGACCATTCTGATAATTCAGGATGTTCTTTACTAATCTTAATGAGCCCTTTTATCTGATGGAACTTAGAAGCAGTGTATCTCCTTATTGAGTTTTTTATCCAATCAGAATTTTCATTTTGTGAGGATAGGCTAAGAGTACAAGCTGCTTGCTTGGGATGATGTCAAAGCTGGTAAGAATACCCTTTTTCTTTGCCTGATCTCAATGAAAAGTAAAGGGGAAAACAGGTTTCTATCTTTTCCACTTTGATAACCTTGAAAACAGTTTGTCATTGATGTGCAGTTAAAACCTAATATGTCTGCATACAAGGTCTTGCATTTTCAAAATCTTCAGGAAGCCAAGTTTTATAGGGAATAATATCCATGTGTCTTAAAGTGAAAATTAAATCCAAACTTTCTTCATCATCAAACACTGACTTTTCCTCTTTGAAAACTAGGTGAATCTGGTACTCATGAAAATGGTGCCTGACAGCACTGTGTACCAAAGATTAGTGGGAAAGGCCAAGTAACACATGTCCTCTTCTCCCTCCTCTGCTTCTCTTTTTCAAGGACATAGGAAAGAAAGAAAGAAAAAAAAATCCTAGAGTAGCTTACTCTTAAAAATAGACTCGTAGACTCTAAGTAATTGGTTGAAATGTGATAGCCAGGAAATAAAGGTGAAAGTTGTCATTTCATTCCACCAACATTGAAGGAATTATTTTGATACTTAAACTACTGATTTTTTTTAACTTTTTTTTTTTTGGTGAGGCAATTGGGGTTAAGTGACTTGCCCAGAGTCACACAGCTAGTAAGTGTTAAGTGTCTGAGGCCGGATTTGAACTCAGGTCCTCCTGACTCCAGGGCCAGTGTTCTATCCACTGTGCCACCTAGCTGCCCCAAAGTTTTGGTTTTTGATGATGTAGGCTATGTGTGCCCACATGAGTCTGTCTAGATGTGGCTCACAAGAAGGCAAGAATTTCTATTTCCAGCATGTACCTCTCCCATCCTTTTCCAAGGGAGGCTTTGATTCCTGCCAGAAAAAGAAGTAGGAGATTGGGGCCAGATAATGGCTACTTTGTTCTCCTCAGAGAGAAGGGATAGCAGAGTAGCTTTATATCTGTCTGCTTTCTTAAATATTGTTAATGTAGGGAAAGTAATTTTTAGGTTCAAGATATATTCCTAATCACTATCCCTTAACAGGAAAGGAGGGCTCCAAGCTATATATCCAAGGCTTGACTTCTTTGGCATCAAATTTCAGTTCCACAAGGAACACAGAGCAAATAAACCCATTTATCCAAGTGGACAGAAAATAGAGAAATTTTTTTTAAAAAGCATATATATGAGACTCTAGAGCAGACAATACACAGAGTGAATGAGCTCTGCCTTTGGGAGTGAGATAGCTCAACCAAGAGAGAAAATCCCAAATCTCACTCAAAGGGAAAATCCCTAAAGTATCTAGTGTAGCAAGCTCAGGATAGGGACATGATAGGGATTGCCTGCTACTCTATATGTAGGCTTCTTCCTAAACTATTTCTCTCTGAGGATTTCTGAGAAGAGGTTGGAATGGTCTCCCTTCTAGCTTAGATCTGGAAGCAAGATAAGCTTGGATCTCTCTTGTCTTTTGCTCTTTACACAGGTGCAGGCCATTGAGTAATCCATCTCTATCAGTGGAGAGAGGGTCCCTTGCAATGGGTGCTCTGAGCCAAAGTTTGCATGTATATTAAGTAGTCATTAGATATGTTAAGTATATAGATACACAGTACATATATTAAGATAATTCATCAGATATCTATAATACTCTGTAATCTTAGTGTCACATCTTTCTGTGGTAAGCATGAAGAAGGCATCTTATTTTTAATGAATTCAATTTTTTCCTAACATTAATAAGGCCTAGGCAGGGGATAGTCCTGCTACATTGGACAGATAAGATCCATGGTATTATGTTTTATTCTGATACATTGTAAAACATAGATCAGTAAATTAAAGAGTATCAGAGAAAGCAAGTAGAATAGTAAAGGGGCTCAAGTGTCATGAGAATGACCAAATGCTGTTTGGCAGCTCTAGATATTAGTTCAAGGACAGAGAAGAGTGCTTTTAGTCAAGAAGGATTGTAAGCCCTGAGGGGCAGTATCACTTCTGGCTTCAAGAGATCAGGAGACCCTGAAGGACAGCATCACTTCTGGTCCCAAGGGAAGTAGGAGGGGAAAGGGCTAAGCAAAGGAGTGGTGGTGGTAATAAAAGGGATAGAAAATAGAAGGCAGTAATTAGAAACAAAACAATCTTTAGAGGAGTTACAGGATAAAAAAATAGAAGGATAAACAGAAGAAAATACTATATAGGGAAATTCACAATTAGTAATAAGTTTGAATGTGAATAGGATGAACTCAACCAAAAAATGGAAGTGGATAGCAGAATGAATTAGAAACTAAAATCCAATATCATGTTGTTTACAAGAAACACACTTGAAATAGAGAGATACACATAGGGTTAAAATAAGTGGCTGGAGCAGAATCTATTATACTTCAGGTGAAGTAAAAAAGGGGTAGTAATTATGATTTCAGACAAAGCAGAAGCAAAAATAGACCTAAGTAAAAGGGTTAAGCAAAGTAAACACATCTTGCCAAAAGGAGCTATAGATAATGGAATACTATCAATATTAAACATATATGCACCAAATGACATACCATCCAAATTCTTAAAGGAAAAGTTAAATGAATTTCATGAGGAAAAAAAAACTAAAATTATATTCATGGGGACCACAAATTTCCCCTCTCAGAGCTAGATAAATCTAACCAGAAGATAAATAAAGAAGTCAAGTAGATGAACATAATCTTAGAAAAGTTATACATGATAGACCTATGGGGGGGACTAAATTGGGATTAGAAAGAAGTATATGTTTTTCTCTGAACATGGCAAACCTTCACAAAAATTGACCATGTATTAGGATATAAAAACCTCATAACCAAATGCAGAAAAGGAGAAATATTAAATGTACCCTTTTCAGATCATAATGCAATAAAAATTACATTTAATAAAGTGCTTTAGAAACAAAGATTAAAAACTAATCAGAAACTAAATAATCTAATCCTAAAGAATGAATGAATCAAAACATAAATCATAGAAACAATCAATTATTAAAGAGAATTGCAACAATGAGACAACATTCAAAAATTTTCAGGATGTAGCCATAGCAGTACTTAGAGGATATTTTTATATCTCTAAATGCATATATCAGTAAGAGAAAGAAAGAGAAGGTCAATGAATTGAGCATGCAATTAAAACAATCCTAGGGGAAAAGTACAAATTAAGAAACCCTAATTAAACACCAAAATTGAAATCCAGAACAATCAAAGAAGACATTAATAAATGAAAGTAAAAATATCATTGAACTAATAAATAAAACTAGGAATTGGTTTTATGGGGGAAATAGATAAATCATTGGTTAATTTGATTTTTTTAAAAAAGAAGAAAACCTAATTATCATTACAAAAATTGAAAAAGATGAATACACCACCAATGAAGATGAAATTAAAGCAACTATTATATGACAGTATATATGACTATATATATATATATATATATATAAAGCCCAATTACATAACAGTAAAAGTGACAATCTAGGTGGCATGAATGAATATTTACAGAAGTGTAAATTGCTTATATTAACAAAAGATGAGATAGAATACTTTTTTAAAAATCTTAGAAAAAGAAATTGAATAAGCTACAAATGAACTCCCAAGAAAAAAATCCAGGTGACCAGATGGATATACAAGTGAATTCTATCAAACATTTAAGGAACAATTAATTTTTATACTAGAAAAAGTATTTGAAAAAAAAACAGGTAAAGAAGGAATCCTATTGATTCTTTTTATGACACAAATATGTTGTTGTTGTTGTTTGTTTGTTTTGTGGGGCAATGAGGGTTAAGTGACTTGCCCAGGGTCACATAGCTAGTAAGTGTCAAGTGTCTGAGGTCAGATTTGAACTCAGATCCTCCTGAATCCAGGGCTGGTGTTGTATCCACTGTGCCACCTAGCTGCCCCCTGACAAATATGGTTTTGATAAGTAAACCAGGCAGAGCAAAAACAGACAGAAAACAATCGATCTATCTCCTTAATGGATATAAATGCAAAAATAGTAAGGTGATTACAGCAATATATCACAAATATATACTATGAGCAATTAGGATTTATACCAGGAATATAAGGTTGGTTCAATATTAGAAAAATTATCACTAAAAATGACCACATCCATCACAATAACAACAAAAAATTCATATGATTATATGAATAGGTGCAGAAAATGCCTTTGACAAAATACAACACTTATCCCTATTAAAAACACTAGAGAGCATAGCAATCAATGGAAACTTTCTTAAAATGATAAGTAATGTTTAACTAAAACCAAGAGCAAGCATTATGTGCAACAGGGATAAACTTGAAACCTTCCCAGTAAGATTATGAGTGAAGCAAGGATGTCCATTATCACCACAATTATTCAATATTGTACTAGAAATGCTAGCTATAGCAATAAGGCATCAAGAAGAAATTGAAGGAATAAAAATAGAAACAAGGAAACAAAACTATCACTCTTTGCAGATAGTATGATGGTACACTTCGAGAACCCTAGAGAATAAACTAAAAAACAACAACAACAAACCACTAGTTAGATCAATGAACAACTTCAGCAAATTTTCGACTACAAAATATACCTACATTAATCACCAGCATTTCTATATACTACCAACAAAGCACAGCAGGAAGAGATAGAAACAGAAATTCCTTTTAAAAAGCTTCATACATTTGGAACTATGCCCAAAGGGCTATAAAAGTTTGTATACACTTTGACCCAGCAATGCTATTGTTTGTCCTCTGTTTTTGAAGAGGACTGATAACATCACAATGTTGTGGTCAGGTTACAGTGTTTGGCTGTGGCTGATCAGTCCAGTATGAATTCAGAAGGCTCTACCACAGGTCATGCACATGTACTCTGTTAAAAATTTTGGATGGAGTTGTTTCTAGATTTGTGAAGCTCATTTTTCCTTTGTTGCTACTGTGATTCTGCTTTGCTCATGGAATACAGTGCCTTTGTGGATGTGGGCATGCCATGCTAGGCAATTCTGTGCTAGTAGTGTCTTCATTGTCTCACAACTGATGCTAAAATTCTTCAGAGAGATTTTGAGAGTGTCCATGAATGGATTCTTCTGGTCTCTGTGAGCTCTTGCACACATTAAAATTGGTGCAGAGAAGATTAGCATGGTCCCTGTGAAAGGATGACATACAAGTTCACACAAAAAGTATTGCATATGACCCCTCAATACCACTGCCAAGTCTGTATCCCATAGAAATAAAATAAAAAGGAAAAGGACCTATATGTACAAAAATATGTATAGCAGTTCTTTTTTGTGGCAGGCAAAGAATTGGTAATTGAAGGGGTACCGATCAATTGGGAGATGACTGAACCAGTCATAGTATGTGATTGTGATGTAATACTATTGGGCCATAAGAAATGATAAGCAGGACAGTCTCAGGAAAGCCTGGGAAGAATTATTTAACCTGATACAAAATGAAGTGAGCAGGAGGAGAGTATTGTACACAGTATTAATAACATTGTACAATAATGTACTGTGAGCTATTCTCAGCAATACAATGATCCAAGACAATTCTGAAGGACTTCTGATGAAAAACTATCCACTTCCAGAAAAAAGAATTAATAGAGTCTGAATGCAAATTGAAACTTTATCTTTTTTTGTCTGTGCTCTTTTGTAACATGACTAATGTGGAAATATATTTTGCATAACTGCAAAATAATCTATATCAAATTGCTTGCCTTCTAAAGAAGGGAGGAAAGGGAAGGGAAAAGAATTTGGAACTCAAAATTTTAAAAACAGTGTTAAAAATTGTTTTCTCATGTAGTTGAGAAAAAATAAATGTAAAAGTAAAAATAAAATAACTACAAATAATATAAAATACTTGGGAATCTACCTGTCAATATAAATTAAGGGATTGTATGAACACAATTAGAAAATACTTTTCACTCAAATCTAAAAAACTAGAGGAATATTAATTACTTGTGGGCAAGCTGAATCAATATAATACAAATGACAATTCTACTTAAGTTAATTTACTTATTCAGTTCCAAACCAAAGTACCAAAGAATTATTTGATAGAGCTAGAAAAATTAATAACAAAATTTATCTGGAAAACAAAAGGTTAAGGATATCAAGAGAATCAGTGAAAAATAAATGTGAAGGAAGATAGTCTAGCAGTTCTAGATTTCAAACTATATTACAAAGCATTAATCATTAAAACAATCTGGTACTGGTTAAGAATAAAGTGGTGGATAAGTGGAATATGTTAGGTACACAATACACAATAGTAAATGACCATAGTAATCTAGTGTTTGATAAATGCTTTGGGGGTAAGAATTCACTATTTTACAAAAATTATTGGGAAAACTGGAAAACTGTTTGGCAGAAATTAGTCCTAGACTAACATCTTACCAAGTTAAGGTCGAAATGGAGAAATGATTTAAACATAAAGAGTGATATCATAAGTAAATTAGAAGAGTATGGGGAAATGTACCTGTAAGATCTATGGAAGGGAAGAGTTTATGATCAAAAAACAGAAAGAAGGGGGCAGCTAGGTGGCGCAGTGGATAAAGCACCAGCCCTGGATTCAGGAGTACCTGAGTTCAAATCTGGCCTCAGACACTTGACACTTACTAGCTGTGTGACCCTGGGCAAGTCACTTAACCCCCATTGCCCCGCAAAAAAAAACAAAAAAAAACAAAAAAAAAAAACAGAAAGAAGATTACAGGAAGTAAAATAGATATTTTTGATTACATAAAATTTAAAGGCTTTTGTGCAAACAAAATTAATGCAGCCTAAATTAGAAGACAAACAGAAACCTGGGGAAAATTTTAAAAACATGTTTATTTTAAGTTTTCAGTCTAAATTCTATTCCTCTCTCTCTAATTTCCCTCTTCCTTGCCTGAGGCAGTAAAGCAATCAGATATAGGTTAAACTTGTGATTATGTAAAACATTTCCATATTAGTAATTTTTTATAAGACTCAAATAAAAGAAAAAAAGAAAAAAGTGAAAAGTAGCATGCTTCAGTCTGCATTCAATCAATATCAATATTTCTCTGGAGGTGGATATTATGCTTCATAATTAGTCCTTTGTAATTTGTCTTGGAGTCATTGTATTGTTGAGAATAGCTAAGTCATTCACAATTCTTCATCAAACAATATTGTTGTTACTATTTACAATGTTCTCCTGCTTCTATTCACTTCCCTATGCATCAGTTAATGTAAATCTTTCCAGGTTTTTTGAAATCATTCTGTTTGTAATTTCTT
This sequence comes from Dromiciops gliroides, assembly GCF_019393635.1. NCBI lineage: Eukaryota > Metazoa > Chordata > Mammalia > Microbiotheria > Microbiotheriidae > Dromiciops > Dromiciops gliroides. Next base: position 130,830,023 of record NC_057861.1, on the reverse strand, counting down.
ATAGCACGATAATATTCCATTACAATTATATACCATAGTTTGTTTAGCCATTCCCCAATTGATGGGCATCCCTTTGATTTCCAATTCTTAACCATTACAAAAAGAGCTGCTATAAATATTTTTGTAAAAATAGGTCCTTTCCCTTTTTTGGATGTCATTGGGATATAAACCTAGCAGTGGTATTACTAGATCAAAGAGTATGCATAGTTTTATAGCCTTTTTGATATAGTTCCAAATTGCTCTCCAGAATGGTTGGATCAGTTCACAACTCCACTGATAATGGATTGATGTCCCAGTTTTCCCACATCCCCTGCAATAGCCAACATTTTCCTTTTTTTTTTTTTTTTGGTCATATTAGCCAATCTGATAGGTGTGAGGTGGTACATAGGAGTTGTTTTAATTTGCATTTCTCTTATCAATAGTGATTTGCAAGAAGAATGTTAGAAGTGATCTAGGATTAAGGGAGTTGAGTTCAAAACAGAGGGAAGAATCAATAAAGTGGAAAGTATAGGCAGAAGAGGAGAGAGTAGAAGGGAAGTGAAGAGAGAGAGAGAGAGAGAGAGAGAGAGAGAGAGAGAGAGAGAGAGAGAGAGAGAGAGAGAGAGAGAGATACTGAGGGAATGGTTTTCACCCTCAGCAGACATACAGAAGCATTGGATTGAAGTGATCTGAGAAGCAAATGAGGGAGTAATATACTCAGTATAGAGAGGGGGAGTACCCAGCAGGAAGATGCTTGTGGACTAAATAGGCCTCCAGGTTCTAATTAGAATGTCAGTATGAAGGGACGGCTGCCAATGGAGACTCCCAGATGGAGCCTCTTTAGTTCACTGAAATGGAGGTGGGGGGAAAGAAGAGAGGGCCAAGTTATGGCAGCTGGGACAATCCAGCTTTAACTGGCCATTTTTCCTTCCAAAATCAGAACCTTCAGACTCATTCAAAGGGGCCAGAACCTATGAATGTCAGGGAGAATTTAGGTGTTGCCACATGCTCAGCAGGTTCTGGTATAAGATGGAAAAGTACTCTGATTTTCACAGATGGAGTCTCAGAAACTTGAGATTTATACCCATCTTTACTTTGTTTGTTTTTATTCAGCTCTACGCTAAATGGAAACACTCAAAGCCTAGTTCAAGAAGTCAAATATGGCACAATATTAATATAATTTAGCCTGACTGGCTCCATAGTTTTACATTTAAGAAATCATTTGGCTTCAATATAGTAATTCTGACTGTCTATTGGAATAGTGTTTCATAAGAATGAGGATTTGATAAAATATTATTAAGTGAACTGAAAACATGGACATAAATCTGTAAAAAATTCAATAACCCAATTAAAAAAAACCCCAATTTATCAGTGAAATTTGGTAAAAGCTGAAAATGTAGAACACTTTAAATGATGGATTGTATGGGAGAGCAGATGTTTTGGCAGTCTTACTCAGGACTTATAAATCTCAAGAATTATTTGGCTACTATATAGCTAGTCTGAAAGAAAAGCAAAAATTATTGAAATGATGTATCCAATGAACAGAATTTGGGGCTAAAAACTCATGGGTATAGGGATCCTTTAGATTGGACTGGGAAAGTAGGGGCAAGTAGAATTTCATAGTTCTCAAGAATTATTTACATTTTCTTAGAGGTATTCAATTTAACAAATATTTATAAAGTACCTACTATGTTCTGGACACTATTAAAAAATGAACTAGTCTTTGCCCTAGAGGGGCTTAATTTCTACTAGAGAGAAATGAAATGCATAGAAATTAGTAAACATAACTAATATAAAAGAAATTTGGGGTGTGAAAATGCTGACATTTGGGGAGATGGGGAGAACAGGAAAAGCCGCATGTGGCACTTGATCTGAGCTTTAAACAAATTGAGGAAGATTACAAGAAATGAAGGTAAAAAAGGAATTTTGTGTGTGTGTGTGATCTACATCAGGGCTTCTTAAACTTTTTCCACTCATGACCCCTTTTTGCCCAAGAGGTTTTTATGTAACCCTGGGCATACAAGTATATAAAATAGGCATACATGACCTTTTACTGTTGCCAAAATTTTCACGACCCCTGCATTCAATTGCATGACCCTGTACAGGGTCACAACCCACAGTTTTAGATTAAATTTTATATGTATATATATTTCTCATACTACATATAGTGTTATTACTGAGACAAATGGGTATCTTTGGGCTCAGGTGCTAGTAGTTCTAATAGATCAGAACTCAAATTATTTTAGTCTTCATACCTCCTACTACACCTTCTCCCCATTAGCCAAATCAGGTAAAGGTTTTATTACTTGAGACCAAAGGCCACCTGCAAAGCTTATAGAATAAGGAGATACATTATAGTCTTTGGGACAAATTTGAATTAGACTGTATGGAGCAAACTGCCTCAGTTTACCCAAATAACTCGAGGAGACCACCAAGTCAAGCAGAGACAGATTTATTACATTCCCATAGGAATGGGCAAGCTCAATACCTGAACCGCGCCAGCTAATACATGCCTTTACCTTATATAGGAATGTTGATCAGAGGGGAAGTCCCCACGCACACTAGGTCGAGCTCACAATCTAACATCCAATCCTGTCTCACCCAGGGTGCATGTTCAGCTCGTGATCAATGTATGGAGACATGCATACGTGTTCCAGGAGCAAGGGGGAAAGGGGGAGGGGGAACAAGGTCAAATCAAAGGAAAAGGAAACAGGGGAGTGACAGTCAGATGTTTCAGATCTCACAGTTCCCACTGACTCCCCTCCCCTGTCTCTAAAGATATTCAACATGAATAACAGGAAGAGTCACTCAGGTGCTTCAGTATTGTTCTGTAGTTGGGTTAATTCTAGAAGGATGACAGGGTTAAAATTTATCTTCGGCTATGTTGGGAAGAAAAGAATAATCCATTGTTGGGACCCCAGGGCCAAGGGGATTCTGCTCTGAGAAAAAGAGACATGTCACTTAACATCTGGTCTCAACTCAATTGCTGCATCCTGTGCTGAGCCCTGTCCTTTCTTCTTGAGTCCCGAGTATTGAATTGGTGGGCTAACTCCCTGACCCACTGACTGGGGTTCTGACACATGATGGATTGCAGACAAAACTAATATGTAGCTGACAAGTGGAGAGACTGAGCAGAAGTAAAAATACTGTTAATTGGCAATAAAACTTAAAGGAGACAGTGAGAATTTGACAAGCAATAAACTTCTAAACGAACTATACTGGGGCAGGGCTGGGTACCTTCCAGACCCCATCCTCAGAGTTTAATCTGACTCAAATCCAAAATCATATCATACAAGACCTTGTGGGCCACCTTGTCCAAATCCCTCTTTTTTTCTTTTTTCTTTTTTTTAGTAAGGCAATTGGGGTTAAGTGACTTGCCCAGGGTCACACAGCTAGTAAGTGTTAAGTGTCTGAGGCCGGATTTGAACTCAGGTACTCCTGACTCCAGGGCCGGTGCTCTATCCACTGCGCCACCTAGCTGCCCCCAAGTCCCCCATTTTTGACAGAAAAAAAAATGAAGTCAAAAGAAGTTTAAGTGACTTCCTTGAGGCTAAGTACCTAGTTAGTGGCAGATTCAGGGCTAAGGTATGGATCTTCTCAATTTCAGCCCCATGTTCCTTCCACTATAATATGTTGCTATATCATTTCAGAAAGAGCATGAGTTTGAGTATGAAAATATGCCAAATTTTAGACTTAATTTTCTAAGATCATAAATTTAGAGCTGGAATGGGACTCAGAGACAATTTAGTCAAACTCTTCTTTTACAAATGAGGAAAATGAGATCTACAAAAGTAAGTGATTTGCCCAAGACCAAAAATACAGCAAAATGCCAGAAGCAGAATTCAAACCCAGCTCCCCATATTCCAAATCTAACAGATGCTTTCTGTTGCACCATAATGCCTTGTCAAAGGTGTTAGGCTAATATGTCATTGTGTTGATTCAATAGTAATACCTAAAATATCTTTAGCTATGATTTTTGAAGCAACTACTATACAAAGTAGCTATAGAATTTTCTACATATTTATTTCAGCACAATGTCTCAGTTTCTCTATCTGTAAAATAAGGGAGTTAGACCAGATGATTTTTGAGATCCCTTTTAGTTCTAGAGCTATGATCCATTAATTTTCACAATGTTAACTTTTCTGGAATTGTTCTTCAATTAGTACTAGAAGGAAATAATACTTAGAATGACTTCAAGCAAATTCATTATGATTCCCAGTGTATAAAAGAATCAAAGGTAGTAAGGAAACTAAGTCAGAGATTCTACAAAAATTAATTAGTTTATCCAGAGGATTCCTATGGCATCTGTTTTTTGTCATGTGAGCCAGCATGACCTGGAACCACTTTGCCAGGAAGATTTTTATCCACCATTACAAATCTTCAACAAGATTCAATTAGCAAAGATTTCTTAAGTCCTTATTATGTTCCAGACAGTATGGAAATGGACAAAATGAAACACTTCTTGCCCTTAGAGAGCTTTTATTCTTTTTACAAAGATAAAATGTACATAAATATTTTACAAAGTAATAATATATAAATGGAGAAAATGAGAAAGCTTTTGATAGCACATTATTATGGGTTGACTTCTTGATTTTACCAAATATTGAATAAAATTTACTCATAAGCAAATTGTTTATGGTAAAAACTACAGAGTTTGTGGATATAGAAATGATCTTTTTAGTGTACCAAGCTTGGGGGGAACTCTTATGGATTACTAAAGGCCTCTAGCCTATGCTTGCCAAGTCATTCTAGATTGAGGGATATGAATTTTGTCAACTAACAGATGATTTTGAAGACAAGTGATCCTCTGAAATGTTTTAAGAAAGGTCAGTATTCACCAGGGATAAACAGATTAAATCAAATCAATTTGAAGATTCTCTAAGAACTGGAATTACTTAAAATTGAGTTTTTTTATACCTAAAAGGATACCATATAACATTGCTATCTCTTAAATCACAATATGAAAATTCTCCTTTTTGATTATGATCTGCAGAGCCTTTCCTAGGACAATGAATATCTGACATCATTTTAACAGAGTTTATAGTATAGGGAAAGTCATATTACATAGCTTTCCCTACTAGATAAAAGTTGTTTAAAACATATATCAAGAAAAGTCTTGAAGGGGAAAGCAATCAACCAATGTTAGCAATGGTGTGAGTGAAATGGTGACCTATGATACCTTATACTTTCTGGTCTAATTTTGGTGTTGTAAAATTAACTATGGAACAAAGTCCCAACACACTTCAGTGTGGCATTTGCAGTCTTCCACAGTCTAGTCTTTACATCCTTACACAAAAGTACCCTACCTCTACCATATCCTTTAGATTTTAGCCAAATGAGACTTTTTTTTTTCTGAAACATATCTTTTACTTTTCTTACTCTGATACTAACACTACCAATGTCTAGAATACCAATTTGAGGCCCAACTGACATGGTACCTCCTCTTTGAAGCCTTCTTTGATTCTCTAAATTGGAAGACATCACTTCTTTCTTAGCACTTTCATTGTACTTGAATACCTTTTCCTAGGTGTCTACAAATGGCCTAATGACTTTTTTTTTTTAAAGTATCATTCTATATACAGGTCATACCACCTACAAGACTATAAATGTTCAGAGTAGAGCCAAGATAGTGGAGTAAAGGCAGAAAATTGCCTGAACTCTCCCAAGTTTCTTTACAAACAACATTAAAATAACTTCTCAAAATGAATTCTGTAGTGGTAGAATCAACAAAAGGATGGGGTGAAATAATTTTGAAACTAAAGACAATTTAGAAGGTTGCCAGGGAAGGTGTGTTTCACTGGGGTGAGAGTGGAGCACAGTCCAGTACAGGCCATCCCCAGCAAACCAGAAGTGAGGTCCTGAACCCCAGTGTAAGCCAGCAGTGAGGCCCTGCATAAGCCTGCAGCAGGCCTTGGGGAAAACTGAATTGGCAGCAGTGTCTTCTGGAACTCTCAGCCCACAGGCAGTAAGGGGGTCAGATAACTGGTCAGAAGGAAATTGCAAAAGATCCTTTACTGGCACTAGATACAAGACTCTGTTGCTTTGCCAATACACAGTTCTGGGTCACAGCCCCAGGATGAGGAGGAGAATTAATAGAAACAAGGACACTTGTCACAGGTCTAGGGTGGAAAAGAGAGCCTGTGGTCACTCACAGACCAGAGCACAGCCCAGGAGAGCACTGACCACACCTCTCCTTAGACCATACCACCTTGGAAGAACTGAAAATTACAACCCCCCAGAACTAGCTCTGAACACAGCATCACAAGAACAAACAAACAAACACAAACCCTGAAATTTGGGACCATTCCCTCACCACCTGGGCAGCAGAGCCCAAATTTAACAGAAAGTTAAAAGTCAAAGAAAGGCTGGGAAAAAATGAGCAAACATTGCTAAGAGCAAAACACAAACTCAGAAGAATACAATGGGATCACAGCAATTACATGCAGAGCCTCAAAGAAAAAAAAATGAATTGGTCTTGGGCTCTGGAAGTGCTCAAAAAAAGATTTTGAAAATAAAATAAGAGGGGCAAAAGAAAAATGGGGAAAATAAATGAAGTTATACAAGAAAGAGTCAACAGCACAAAAAGGAGGCACCAAAAATATAGAAAAAAATAACATCTTAAAAAGCCCAATTGGCCAAATGTTGGCCAAAAGAGGCACAAAAATCCTCTGAAAAGAAGAATTCCTTAAAAATAGGAATTGGCCAAATGGAAAAAAGGAACAAAAATTCATTGAAAAAAAATAACTCCTTAAAAAAAAAACTCCTAAAAATGTAGAATTGTCTAAATGGAAAAGAAAGTATAAAAGCTCAATACAGAAAAGAATTCCTTAAAAATTAGAATCAGTCAAGTGGAAACTAATGACTCCATAAGACATCAAGAAACAATATAATGAAATTAAAAGAGTGAATAGAGGAAAATGTGAAATATTTCATCAGAAAAACAACTGACAGGGAGCAAAGATTGAGGAGAGTTCATTTAAGAATTATTAGACTATCTGAAAGCCATGATCAAAAAAAGAACATAAACATCATATTTAAAGAAATTATCAAGGAAAATCACCCACCTATCCTAGAACCAGAGGATAAAATAGAAATGAAAAGAATCCACTAATGACTTCCTGAAACAGATCCCAAAATGAAAACTCCTGGGAATATCATAACTAAATCCCAGAGCTCCTGGATCAAGGGAAAAAAACATTGCAAGTAGCCAGAAAGAAGCATTTAAATATCATAAAGCCACAGTCAGGATAACACAAGATTTAGCAGCAAGAAAATGACAATGAGGAGACGATGTAGCAAAATGTACCAAAATTCATGGGATGAAACCAAAGCAGTACTTAGGGAAAAATATTTATCTTTATAAGCTTATATCAATAAAATAGAGAAAGAGGAGATCTATGAATTGGGCATGCAATTAAAAAAAAACCCAGAAAATGAACAAATTAAAAATCCCCAGTTAAATACCAAATTGGAAATCCTAAAAATCAAAGGAAAGATGAAAAAAATTGAAAGTAAGAAAACTATTGAACTAATAGATAAAACTAGGAGCTGGGTGCATATAAAAAAATCCCATAAAATAGATACAACATTAGTTAATTTGGTTAAAATGTTCCTAAAGTGATACTTAAAACAAAAGTGTTCCTAAAGAGATACTTAATCAATACTTGTAGAATTGAAGGTAAGGAGATCATTTCTCTCTTAAAACTAATCACAAAGTTTAGGACCTACCAAACTTTTACTTTGCTCATATAGCTCTGGCTGCACTTTTTTTAGGTACTTCTCAATTTTTGGTTTGTATTATGAAGTAATGTATTACCTGTGCCTTATTTCCCTGACAGATTATAAAATTCTTTGAGGACAGGGATTATATTTTATTTCATCTTTGTATTTCCAGGGTCTAGTATAATACGTAGCTTAGAGGAGGTACACAATCAATATTGGTTGATTTGATGAGAGTGCCTTACATTCATGTACCTTAGAACTGCCTAACATCTGCAAATCTGCATTCGTAAAAAGTGTTTCTTCCTCAGCAGTTCCTACATCCATGAGAATCAGATGTCTAGACAAAAACTTCCATCTTATTTTGCGATAGTCACCCTGAAAGCTAGGCAGTGAAAGTATTAGTGCCCGCCTTTTAGATATGAAGTGAAAAGTTGAGAGAGGTCTTATCCAAGGTAAATGGTGTTAGGGCTTGAATCCAGAGCGTCTGACTCCACATCCAGCACATTTTCCACCTCACTGCCTCTAAAATGATTGGTTGGTTGGTTTGGTTGTTTGTCCTTCATTCTCAAAGAGGATTGAAATGACATCACTGTGTTAGAGTCAAGTTACAGTCTGTCTGACTGTGGCTGATCAGATTAATATTAGCTTGGAATGCTCTACCGCAGGTTGGTCACAAATAGTCCATGTGAACAATTGGGCTGCATTTTCTAAATTTGTGCATCTCACGTTTCTTTTGAGCTATTTCAATTCTACTTTGCTCATAGAGCACAGAACCTTCTTTGATGAGGGCCACCATGCTGGGCAGTCCCCCTGCTAGTGGCTCCCATGTTACACAATCAATTCCAAAGTTCTTCAGAGAGGCCTTAAGAGTATCCTTGTATTGCTTCTTCTGACTTCCATGTGAACATTTGCCTTTTGTGAGTTTTCTGTAAAATAGTCTTTTAGGCAAGTGTATGTTTGGCATTTAAACAAGGTGGCTGGACCATTGGAGTTGTGCTCTCTGCAGTAAAGTTTGAATTCTTGGAAGTTTAGCTTGAGAAAGGACCTCAGTGTTCAGTACCTTATCCTGCTATGTGATCTTTGGAATCTTCCTAAGACAATTCAAATGGAAATAATCCAGTTTCCTAGCATGATGCTGGTATACTGTCCAGGTTTCACAGGCATACAGCAATGAGGTCAGTACAATGGCTCTGTAGCCCTTCAATTTGGTAGTCAGTTTAATACTTCTCTCCCATACTTTGGTTTGGAGCCTTTTAAACAGCTAGCTCTGGCAATGTGTGCATCAACCTCATTATCATTTTGTATGTCCCTAGAAAGCATACTACCAAGGTAGGTGGATTTATCCTCAGCATTCAGAATTTCTCCATTTGCTGTAAACAATGGCTCTATGTATGGATGATAATGCTGCAAGATGGTGACACACCTGTGTTTTTTGGTGGTGGTGTTTGTCCTTCTTTCTCAAAAAGGACTATGACATTGGGGTGATGTCATGACTTACACTGAATTTGATTTAAGTGAGTGAGGGCTGTTCAAGGTCACCAACGTCACTCTCTTCTCCAGAGCCAGCTGGGTTAAGAGGCAAGATTATACACACAAACACACACACACACACACACACACACACACACACACACTGTGTGTGTATAGTTCTATCTATCTATCTATCTCTCTATCATCTATCTAACAGGACAGCTAGAGATGGCCTTGGATGTTTTACGGCATTTGGGGTTAAGTGACTTGTCCAGGGTCATATAACTACTACATGTCTGAGGGGAGACTTGAACTAAGGTCCTCTTGACTCCAGGATCAGTGCTCTATCCATTGTGCCACCTAGCTGCTCCAATTTTTAGGCCAAAATGAACCAAGTGGCAGAGAATTGATATTTCATTGCATCTTAGCTTCAGAAGCTGAATTGAGTACACAATTATCTGAGAATAAAAAATCATGCATCAATTTTCCCTCCCTCTTGGCTTATAACCTTTTCAAGTTAAATAATTTACCATTAGTGTGGTAGCTGACCTTGATCCTGTGTTCATTCATCATCATTAAAGGCATCTGACAGTATTGCTGAAAACATGCTAAAAAGCATGGGAGCAAGCACACATCCTTGTTTCATTTCACTAGTAACGGGGAAAGCTTGAGAGCATCATCCATTATCCAGAACCTGGGGAAGGATGCCATCATGAAATTGATGTACAATACTGATGAATTTCTCTAGGCAACTACCTTTTGACACAATTTTCCATAAGCCCTCATGAATAACAATATCAAAGGCCAGGATTGGGTAAGCAGACAATTTTTAGGGCACCTTTTCTGGCCCCTTCCTCATACCAGAAGGTGAGCAGTGTGGACTCCAGTGTGGCTGCTCAGACACCAAGGGAGGGTGCCAAATGATACTGCTACTTCCAGGGTGAAGACAACCCTATGGCTCCGGTTGTGACTACAGATCCCAGTGTATCAACACCTGCTGCTTCATCACTTGCCTGTTCCCACAGGACTCTGAGATAGGTAAAAATGGTATGGGTGATGCCCATCAACTAGAGAATGGCTGAACAAGTTGTGGTATATGAATGTAATGGAATACTATTGTGCTGCAAGAAACAATGAGCAGGAGGACTTCAGAGAAACCTGGAAGGACTTGCATGAACTGATGATGAGTGAGATGAGCAGAATCAGGAGAACACTGTACACAGTATCATCAACATGATGTGTTGATCAACTGTGATAGACTAGATTCTTCTCACCAATCCAATGGTACAAGAAAGTTCCAAAGGAGTCATGATGGAAAAGGCTCTCCAAATCCAGAAAAAAAAAAGGAACTGTGGAATATGGATGCTGATTGGACCAAACTATTTCTTTTGTTTTTGGTGCTGTTGTTTTTCTTTTTTGAGGTTTTTCATTTTTGCTCTAATTCTTCTCGTATAACATGACTAAGGCAGAAATATGTTTAATGTTGTTACACACACACACATATATAATTTATATCAGATTACCTGCTGTTTAGGGGAGGGGGAGGGAGGGAGAAATTTTTGAAATTGGAAATCTTATTTAAACAAATGTTAAAAACAAAAATAAATAAATGTTTTTAAAAAATGGTATGGGAGATGTCTTTTGATTCTTGTATAAATTGGATTTAAGTGAGTCAGAGTTGCAAGAAGTTGTCTGCCTCACTCTCTCTTTCAGAGTCGTCACAGTTTAGTAGTAGGACAGAGTCACAACAACTGATGAAAACTGGCTTGAAATGCAGTGGATGACCTTGGGTGTCTTCAATGTCTAACCAAGCATAAAGAGCTCCATAGTGCCTTCTTCAGCTGCTTTCATGACCATTGGAACAAATTGTTCTCATCTGTTCATTCCACCTGGAGAAGTCTTCAAATGCTTGGGGTAGACACACCCCTAAATCACTGATAGGTTTGAGACCTCCTGGTTGCCCTCAACCTGGTTTAGCCCATGTGCTGAAATGGTTTACTGGATGTGGCCACTGGGCATGTTACAGCTTCTTGGAACCACTGATGAGAGTTAGATGGATCAGGTAGAGACTAAAGATGGAAAGCAGCCTTCATACCAGAGGTACTAGTCTTCCCACAACACACCCTACACCCACTATCAAGTGAAACCCTGATTAGAAAGAGGAGCATCAATTCAACTTCATTAGACATGTAAGGTCCTTCATTAAATTATAAACTCCTTGAAGGTGTGGATTTTCTTTTGCTTTTTTTTTTTGTATCCTCAGCATTTAACAGAGTGCCTGGCACATAGTAGGCACTTAATAAATGTTTATTGATTCATTCATTTTAAAGAAGTTATATAAAAGAAGTTATCCTAAAAATAATTATTTTGTTATTTATTAGCTAGCTAAATAATATTTAACATCATTGTCTTTTATTGTCACTTTGAATGTTGGGTCTGTTGTATTATAAGTCTTGTTTTTGGCCAAGGAAGACATTTTATAGCATCTAATGCTACACTCAGCATTTAAAAATCTTTCCCATGGGTTTCTACATTTTCCAACTTATATTATTCTCTACTGAGGTGAAGAATAACATGTATGGCCATCTTGAAGTTTATAGTTTCTTTTCATGGTGTAAGGCCTACCCTTGAGAAACCAGTTATGACAGTGACATTAATTTTCAGATACAGAGTGCCAGGAAACCAACATTCATCACATTAAATTCAAGAACAGAAAATATCTATTAATTGTCTACATGGACCCAGTATGACTATGTTAGGTTCTAGGCATACCAAAACAAAAGTAGTCTCTACTGTCAAGGAGCTCTCATTTTATTTGGGACACACAATATGTATACAGGTATTTAAATACTAACCATATGCAAAATGATTATTTGTATGGGTATGGAAAGAATGCCAACCATTGGATAAACCAGGAAAGGGGCACCTGAGGCTAGAAGGGAATTAGAGATTTTAGTAGGTAGAGATCTGGAAGGAGAACACTCTAGGCACAGAGATTGTCTGGATGGGCTATCCAGGTATGGAAAGGGTTGCAAACAGACAATCAAATGTTTGGGGAATAGCAGGCTGGCCAGTAAGGTCAAAATATGTGAGGGAAAAATAATGTGAAATCTGTCCAGAAAGTTAAGTTGAGGCTATATACCCATGCATTTAAAATGATAAACAGAAGAAATTCTATTTCATCTTGGGAGCAATTGGGGTCCAATGAAGCTTCTTGAGTGGAAAAGTGAAATGGTTAGGCCAACCTAGTAGTACAGTGTGTAGAGCTTTGGGCCTAGACTTAGGAAGACCTAAGTTTAAATTTAGCCCTGGACACTTACTAGCTGGGTGCTCCTGGGTAAGTTATTTAATTATTTTCTGGCTCAGTTTCTTCAACTGTTAATTGAAATAATAATAGCGCCTATCTCACAGGAATGTTGCTAGGGTCAAGTGAGATAGTATCTCTAAGGTACTTAGCAAAGTGCTTGGCACATAGTATCTATTTAACAAATGCTTGGTTATTTCTCCTGTGCTTTAAGAATATCATTTTGGCAACAGTTTGGAAGATGGCTTGGACAGGACAAGCTGGAAGTTGGGAGACCATTTAGAGGTCTATTTGCAATAGTACATATGATTAAGAACTGGAATTAGGATGGTTGTAAGTGTGAAAGAGAGCTTAGATTTGGACACGAGTTTTAACATTTTTTTAACCTAATTTAATTATATAGAATAAGTCATAGCAATGCAATGATTTAAAATACAAATAATGTCTACCTTAAGTACTGGACACCTTAAAAGTAGTTTCCCTCCCAATAAATACTCCCAAATACAGTAATATCAATAGCAGTCCTACTCCATTGAGGAAGTACATTGAAATTATTTCTTTTGTTTTTGGTAGCAAGATGATGCAGAGTATTTTCACTATTCCTCTTTAGCAGTGTGATTTCAGTGCTTGTGTTTTGATTCAGAGCAACACAACTACCCAACAATAAATTATATTGAAATAAATGTGGCTTCTCATAGCGTAAATATCTTTTTGTTTTGTTTTGTTTTGGTTTTGGTGAGGCAGTTGGGGTTAAGTGACTTGCCCAGGGTCACACAGCTAGTAAGTGTTAAGTGTCGGAGGCCGGATTTGAACTCAGGTACTCCTGAATCCAGAGCCAGTGCCTTATCCACTGCGCCATCTAGTTGCCCCCATAAATATCTTTTAAAAAATAAATCTTCACTCCCACTCCCACCCCACCTTGAGTAAATTAAAAAAAAAATACCTAGCTCTACAGTCTGGTAAAACAAACTCCCACATTGGTCATGCTGGAAGGGGCATCTATCTCTGAATTCCAAGCTTATCATCTCTCTGTCAGCCAGTGAATGGGGTGTTTTATTTTCATTTTGTTTTGTGGTTTATCGTTGCATTGATCAGTGTTCTAAAGTTTTTCAATACTGTTTTTTTCTATAATATTATCATTCTTAGTTCTGATGACTTCACATTGCAACGAATAAATTAATAAATAATTATAAGTGCCTGCCATGTGCTAAATGCACTGTGCTGAATGCTGGGAACACACACACACACACACACACACACACACACACACACACACACACACACACATACACACACACGAGGCAAAGGACAGTCCTTGCACTCAAAGAGCTTACAGTCTAATGGTGGAGACAACATGTAAATATATACAAAGAAAACTATATAGATGATAAATAGTAAATAATTAACAGAGTGAAGCACAAGAATTAAGAGAAGCTGGGTAAGATTTCCTCTAAAAGATAGTATTTTAGTTGGGACTTAAAGGAAGCCAGGGAAGGCAGTAGGTGAATTTGAGAACAAAGAGCATTTGAGGCATGAGAGATAGCTAGAGAAAATGCCTGGAGCCTAGAGATGGAGTGTCTTATTCATTCAGGAGGCCAGTGTCACTGGATCAAAGAGTACAAAGAAAAGAATAAAGTGTAAGAAGACTATGGAAAGACTATGGAAAGCTAAGAGAGGACTAGGGTTTGAAAGATTTTGAATGTCCAACAGAGCATTTTGTATTTGATTGTGAAGGCTATAGGGAACTGTGGAGTTTATTGAGTAGGGGTGAGACATGGTTGAATCTGCACTTTAGGAAAATCTCTTTGGTGACTAAGCAGAAGATGGATTAGAATGGAGAGAGGAGACTTGAGGCATGTAGACCCACCAGCAGGCTATTTCAGCAATCTAGACATGAGGTGATGAGGGCCTACACTAGTGAGGGAAGAATTACAAGAGAGAAGGGATCATTTCAGAGAGGAAGTTTCCTCTGTGACTGTATGGTTTCAGTTTCTTATAGCACAGTAATATTCTATTACATTTTGTATACCATAGCATATCAGAGAAATTTGAGACAATTTTATTTTTAAAATTTTTTCCCATTTGATCACTAAGCAAGCAATGCATAGTGATCTCAAAGACAGGATGCATAGAGACAGCCTAAGGATCATGGGTCTCCCAAAAGAACATGATAGGACAAAGAAATCTTAATACCATAATGCAGGAAATAATATAAGAGGACTGTCCAGTGTCAGGATCCAATACCGCCCCTCTCTTTTTACTATTAGGAGACACCCTGTTTTCCAGACCTAAGGCCCAGCAAACAAACTGTGCCCTGAACTTGGCGTAACAACAATCCTTTGCGTTTACCATCTGGATGGACACTGCTGCAACTAAATAACAGAAGTGATGGTGCCTGAGCTTGGGGAAACACCAACAGAACCAGACATGAAGGACTGCTGTGAATGGACTTTGTCACTAGGCAACCTTGCCTCACTGTTACTGTTATGCACCACCGCTGTTGCTATACTACACTGTTTGATTCTTTGTCTAGCCACAAATACATAAATCAAGATTTAGCCTTACTGCCTCAGGTCTCCCACTGGAGGAGGCCCTGACACATGTGTCTAATTTCCCTCACCCAGTAGAATAAAGAAAGCTTTTTGCTTATAACCTGTGTGATCTCTTTGGTATTTTTGGAGTTAACGGCAGTTGCAAAACCTCCTCAACTCTTTGGTCATTTGTTACCAGAGTTGACATCAGAAATATCAACTGTGTATTTGGATTCACAATCTGTTGTTCTTTTTTATTTCTCTGACAAGACTTACCATTGCAGATTCCATTTAAAAATTTCTGTCCTTTATTTTTTGCAGTAGAGGGAAAAAATTCATTTCTCTTTTGAATCACTAAGAACAAGTATTGTGTTTCCATGTTCTCCTCGAATTCTAGAGGGTCTTCTGTCTCATCAAGTGTTGGATCATTTTCCTTTTTTTTGTAGTATTTATTCACAGATACCTGAACTTGTTTACTAGATCTGTAGGCCATATTTCTTTCTGCTACTAATGATATCCCTGTTGATTTATTTGCTTTTGTCTCAGGTCTTTGAGTCTTCTTTTTCCAATCCAATATAATAAACATTAAGTGCCCACTATGTGCCAGGGATACAGTTAATAAGAAGAAAGATAGTTCCTGCCTTCAAGGAACTTACAGTATATTGGGGAGACACAACACACAGAAGGAGGCAGAAAAGCAGTGGTTGGGGGTGCCACACGGGGGTATCTTGTTCTATAGAGTTAAAACCAGGCAGAGCGGCTGATATAGAGTGAAGTGAACCAAAATGTCCGTTTTCCAATCTCTATAAAGGAAGACATTGGGAGGAGTATGACATTTCAGTCAGAGGGGAGAGGAAGCTGAGGGAGGTATTAGTCAAGGCTTGAATTAGCAACTTCATGATGAGATTAGAGGTGATGAGTTTAGCCAGGGAGGGGCATTTTGTTCCATGGAGTTGAAACCAGGCCAAACGACAGATACAGAATGGGGTGATGTCTTCCAGATGCTTTTGGTAATTTCAGTCTTTTTTCTTCTCTAATTTTCCCTTTTTGTTCCCTTTCCAACTTTCTGAGTCCCTGCCCTCTGATGGTGGTTTCTTTGGGGGCTGAATATCAAAGAATCTCAACCTCTTCCCACTCTTTGTCCCAAATGCCTTTTAGGTGGACAGAAGTGGGCCCAGCTGGAAGCTAAGTACATTCTCTCAAACTTCATGGAGTGTAGTACTCCAGTCCCAGCCCCTACAATGTATCCCATTCCAGTTTTCTGTCTTACTCCTGTTCAATTCTCTGGCCTTATACCTGCACTTCAGAGAATAACCAAGCTGGTGCTACAGGGCTGATTTTTGAGTCACTCTGGGAGGAGAGGGACTGGGATGTGGTGTTGAGTTCTATTTCCATTGTAGACACATGTGCTGTACCTATCCTTCTCTTCCTGGGTCCTCTGAAGAGATTCTTTGTGGGACAGAATACTGCTCTGTGATGCTAGCTCTATGGCCTTGGTGAGCTTCCAAAGTCTGTAGTGCTGGAGACATATACTGGTTATCTGTCTTGGCTAGAGTAGATTAACAGTCTGGAGGCAAGTTCTCCACTGTACTAGGAAGAAGTAGGGGAGACCAGGAGGTGGGGTTGGGCTTTATTGCTAGCAGAGCCAGTGTGGGTCGGCTAACACAACCCGATCAGTTACTGGTGGTAGGGGTGTGCAGGAGGAGTGGGAGTGAGTTCAGTGCACAAGTCCATGTTTTGTTTTGGGTTTTTGCTTGTTTTTTAAAATCTTCTTTTGTATTCTGGGTGTCTGAAATCATGGAGACAGCTGAAGTTTATTTTTGGCACATAATTTCTGTTTGGAGAGGTCTGAGAGGTAGAGATGAGAAAAAATGTGTAGTTCTCCATGTTGTTTATCATATTACCCAGAAGTCTTATACCATAATTTGTTCATCCATTCCCCAATAAGAAGACACACCCTTTGTTTCCAATTTCTGAATACTATGACAAGAGTAGCTATAAATATTTTTCTACACGTAGATCTTTTTTCTCTTTAATATCTTTAAGGTGTAGGTCTACCTATCATAGTATTTAGTATTCACAATTTAGTAACTTTTGGGGCATAGTTCCAAAGTGCTTTCCAGAATGGTTGAACCAATTCACAGCTTGATCAGCAATACACTAGTTATTATATCTGTTTTCCAACAGTCTCTCCAACATTTATCTGGTTCCTCTTTTCATCATTTTTGCCATTGAAATGGAACTTCAAAAGTTGCTTTTAATTTATACTTCTCAAATTATTAGTGCTTTAGAATATTTTTTTCAGATGATTGTTGGTAGCTTGTATTTTCATTTAAAACTGTCTCTTTATAACATTTGAAACTAGAGAATAGCTATTAATTTTATAAATTTGAATCAGGCCCTTATGTATCTTAGATATCAGATCTATTTTAGAGAAAAGTTCAGTAAAGATTTTTCCAGTTATTTGTTTTCCTTCAGTTTTTTACTGTTACATTTATTTGTACAAAATCTTTTATATTTTATACCATCAAAAATGTCCATTCTATCATTTTAAAAACTTTTAAAAAATAGTATTTTATTTTCCCCCAATTACATCAAGACAATTTTTAGCATTCCTTTTTACAAGATTTTGAGTTGCAAATTTTTCTCCCTCAGCTCTTCAGAAAATGGTGGGCAATTTGATATGGGTTATACATGTCCTATCATGTAAAATATATGTCCATATTAGTCACAACTTTGAAAGTAGATTAAAAGTTAAAAAAAAAACTTAAAGAGGGGCAGCTAGATGGCACAGTGGATAGAGCACTGGCCCTGGATTCAGGAGTACCTGGGTTCAAGTCCGGCCTCAGACACTTAACACTTACTAGCTGTGTGACCTTGGGCAAGTCACTTAACCCCAATTGCCTCAAAAAAAAAAAGATTAAAAAACAAACAAACAAAAAAAAAACTTAAAGAATAAAGTAAGAGGGAAAAATATACTTCAACCTGCATTAAGAGTCCATCAGTTCTTTATCTGAATGTGGATAGCATTTTCCTCTGTGAGTCCTTTGTACTTGTCTTGGATCACTGTGCTACTGAGAAGAGCTGAATCATTTATAACTGATCATCATATAATGTTGCTGATATTGTGTATAATCTTTTCCTGATTCTGCTCATTTCACTTTGCATCATTTTGTATAAGTCTTTTCAGGTTTTTCTGAAATCTGTCCATCATTTCTTATTACAAAATAGTATTCTATTACATTCACAGACCACAGCTTTTTTAGCCATTCTCCAATTGATGGGTATCTCCTAGATTACTCATATTTTGCCATCACAAAAAGGGCTGCTATAAATATTTTTGTACTTGTAGATGCTTTTCCTTATTTATGATCTTTTTGGGATACAGACTTAGCAGTGGTATTGCTGGATCAAATAGTATGCACAGTTTGGTTGCCATTTGGGCATGGTTCCAAATTACTTTCCAGAATGGTTGGATCAGTTCACAGCTCCACCAATAGTGCATTATTATTCCAGTGTTCCAATATCCTCTCCAAGATTTATCATTTTCCTTTTTTGTCATATTTGTTAATCTGATAGGTGTGAGGGGGTACCTCAGAGTTGGTGTAATTTGCATTTCTCTAATCAATAGTGATTGCGAACTTTTTTTTTTTTGCATACGCCTATAGGTAGCTTTGATTTCTACATCTGAAAACACCCTGTTTATATCCTTTGATCATTTATCAATTGGAGAATAATTTGTATGCTTATAAATTTGACTCAGTTCTCTATTTGAGAAATGAGGGCTTTATCAGAGACACTTGCTCTAAAAATTATTTCCCTGCTTTCTGCTTTTCTTCTAATCTTCATTGCATTGGTTTTGTGGTAGGGTGAGTGGCATGTGGAGCTATGATGAAATTCAGATGAGTGCAGCCAAGTAGGAAATGGAGGATCTGGGGAGGAGCTCCTCTCCAATGTCCCTTATTGTTCCTATTTCCAACCTCTTCAATCAGAGAAAGGGAAGGATCCTAAGGGTGGTGGTACTAAGGATGTGTGAGTTTCAAGGTTGATGTAGTCTTAAAGGATGATATTATTGGAGACCATGATGAAATCCAGGAGTACAATTGAAGTTGGAAATGATGAGATGACTGCCTTGGATGTAATCCTGAAATGGAGGATCTGGGAAGGAACTCTCTCCTGTGATTGTAGTTAAGTCCTTTAACTTCTTGGTGGTCTAGGCAACTCTTTATACAGAAATTTTGAGAAGTGCAGTTGCTGACTTACTTTTGTAGAAAGAGTTCTCTGCACTTGTGAAATCACAGGGCTAACTAAAAAAATGTCAACCTCCCCATACAGACTTTATAAAAGGGGGCAGCTAGGTGGCACAGTAGATAAAGCACTGGTCCTGGATTCAGGAGGACCTGACTTCAAATCCAGCCTCAGACACCTCGTATTTACTAGCTGTGTGACCCTGGGCAAGTTACTTAACCCCCATTGCCCCACCAAAAAAAAAAAAGACTTTATAAAAAACACTAAACACATTAATGATTATTAGTAAAACTATTAATTAACAGGTACCTTAAGAGTTTCCTAAGAAAGTTTAACCTTGGAATATAAATCAATCATAGTGAGAAGACCAAGGGAGTAAAAAAAACACACACCTCCTTAGCCAATAAATACTAGATATTTCACAAATATTTATATAATCTTGATGTGCACAGAGACACTTTTTTGGGAAAAAATCTATGTGGGCACCATGGAAATGGAATTTTGAGTTTTGTGAAAAGCAAGGAAGTAAATTTGCCTGCAAGATAAAGTAGAAGGGCAATAATACGAAATACCTAAAAAGGTAGATGGGAGCTGGTTTGTGGAGGGCTTTAAGTGCCTGGCTGAGTTTATATTGGATCCTAGAGGATCTTGCCAAATAAAGTAGCATCATGGCCAAGGCCAGAATCAGCCCACAGAGCATAAAATCATATGAAAAATCTTACTGAGGAGGATCGTGGGAAGATTATGGGCAATATCACTTAAAAACACAGAAAAGCAAAGGAAGAAAAAACAAATTTTCAGAAACTTTGGAAAGAGAACCAGCTAAGCAAAATTATACCAAAGACATTTAACTGGAAGGACAAAGAACACTTCTTTTGTTGTTGTTCAGTCATGTCCAACTCTTCATGACCCCATTTCAGGTTTTTGTGGCAAAGACACTAAAGTGGTTTGCTATTTCCTTCTCCAGTTCATTTTACAGATGAGGAAACTGAAGGAATAAGGGTTAAATGACTTGCCCAGGGCCATACAGCTAGTAAGTGCCTGAGTCCAGATTTGAACTCAGGAAGATGAGTCTTCCTGACTCCAGGCTCGGCACTCTATCCATTGTACCACCTAGCTGCAGCTACAATTGATGACAATATGTGGAGAATACATTAACACTATGAGGACTTCCAGGGGCACAGCCAAAATGGCAGAGCAGAGAAAGCAATTGAACTTTCCCAATATTTCCCTCCAAATAACTTTAAAAAACCCCAAAACTCCTCAAATCAAATTCTGGAATGGCAGGACCAACAAAAGGTCAAGGTGAGACATTTTTACAGCTTAAGACAACTTAGGTTGAAAGGAGAAATCTGGGATACTGGGGTAGAAGCTGACCCAGAACCACATGGCTACAACACCAGCTGGGCTTTAAACACGGCAATAGCGACTGTAGGAATATCATGAGCTTTCAAACCAAAGATGGTAAGGGGATTAAGGAACTGGTCAGAAAGAGACTATAGAGAACTCCAGTGCGAGCCTTGGGTGTGTGATGGGATACTATTTTGCAATGCCACTGCCTATATTAACTACTGGGACACAGTTTGAAGGATGAAACACTTTCTGTCCCAAAGGAGCAGAGGCCCTGAAGAGCAGTATCACTTCCAGTCTGAAAGGAGCAGGGGCCTTGAGGAGCAGTGTTGATTCCATTCACAAGGGAGAAGTTACCACACCTTTCCCTGGATCACACCACCTTGTAAGCAGTTAAAATTTCCAAATCTACAGAACTAGCTCTGAAAATGGCTGATGACTCCATGAGACTTTAAGAAACAATAACACAAAGTCAAAAGAATTTTTAAAAAAAGAAAGAAAATGTGAAAAAGGCCATTGGAAAAGCAACTGGCCTAGAAAAGAGTATGAGAATTATTAAGAATTATTGGACTACCTGAAAACTGTGATCAAAAAAGATTCTAAACATCATATTTCAGGAAATTGTAAAAGAAAACTGCTTTGATATCCTCAAATCAGAGAGTACGATAGAAATTGAAAGAATCCACTGATAACCTCCTGAAAGAAAGCCCAAAATGAAAATTCCTGGCAATGTTATAGCCAAACTCTAGAGCAATCAGGTCAAAGGGAGAATAATTCAAGCACACAGAGATACCAATTAAATACCATAGAGGTGTACTCAGGATCATGCAAGATTTAGTAGTTACTATGTTAAAGGAGCAGAGGGCTTAGAATATGATATCCTGGAAGGCAAAGGAACAAGGAGTAAAAGCAAGAAGAATCTACCCAACAAAACTAAGTATAATCCTTCAAGGGGAAAATGGATGTTTAATGAAATAGAGCATTTTTAAGGGTTCTTGATAAAAAGACCAGAAAATTTTACTTTCAAATAGAAGACACAAGAGAAATATTTTTAAAAAGTAAATATGAAATAGAAATTATAAGGGACTCAATAAGGTTCAAATGTTTACATTCCTATATGGAGAACTATACATGTAACTTCTAAGAACTTTAGCATTATTGGGGAAGTTAGAAGGAGTATAAGTAGAGAGGGCACAGTAGTGAATTGATTATGTTGGGATGACCTAAAAAAATGAACAGGTGAGAAAGAGGTATTCCCTGAGAGAAGTGTAAGGGAGAAGAAACAGGAAAATAATCTTACATTTAAAAAGGCACTCAAGGAAGAGCTTTTACTGTAAAGGGGAAAATAGTGGGAAGGGGGCAGGCAATACTTGAACATCACACATTTAAATTAATTCAAGGAGGAAAAAATATTAAACACACTCAATTGGATATAGAAATCTATCTTACCCAACAGGAAACTTGGAAGGAAAGGGGATAGGGGAAAGGGGGTATGATTGAAGAGAGGGCAGGTCAAAAGGAAGGCAGTGATCAAAAGCAAAAGAAACTTGAAGAACAGGATAAAAAGAGAGAGAAGGATAAAACAAATGAAAATATGATGGAGAAAAATGCAGTTAGTAATAATAATTATGCATGTGAATGGAATTAATTCACCCCTTAAAATAGAATCAGATAGCAGACTTGATTAGAGACTAGAATCCAATGATATATTGTTTACAAGAAACATGCTTGAAATGGAGAGGCACACTCAGAGTTAAAGTTCTGGAGGAGAATCTTTTATACTTCAGCTGAAGTAAAAAAAGGCAGGGGGGCAGCTAGGTGGCACAGTAGATAGAGCACTGGCCCTGGATTCAGGAGTACCTGAGTTCAAATCTGGCCTCAGACACTTAACACTTACTAGCTGTGTGACCCTGAGCAAGTCACTTAACCCCAATTGCCTCACCAAAAAAAAAAAGGGGGTAGGGGGTAGTAATCGTGACATTAGATAATATAAAAACAAAAATATACATAATTCAAAGAGATAAGCAGGGAAACTACAAATCAATGATGTAACATCAATACTAAGCAGAGATGCACCAAATGTTTTCACATCCAAATTATTATTATTATTATTATTTTTTTTTTTGGTGGAGTAATGAGGGTTAAGCAACTTGCCCAGGGCCACACAGCTAGTGGGTGTCAAGAGTCTGAGGCCAAATTTGAACTCAGGTACTCCTGAATCCAGGGCTAGTGCTTTATCCACTGTGCCACCTAGCTGCCCCCACACATCAAAATTCTTAAAGAAAATGTCAAATGATTAAAGGAGGAAATTGATAGTCATACCATACTAGTGGGGGACCTTGACTTTCCCCTTTCAGAGCTAAATAAATCTAACCAGAAGATAAATAAAAAAAAAATTCAAGGACATGAATATAATCTTAGAAAAAAATTAGATATGATGGACCTCTGATAAAAACTGAAGTGGAAGTAAGAAGTGTGATAAAATTATTAGAATTTGGCTGACTCATTTGGGAAGGGCCACACCTGGCCTGCCCTGAAGTTACTCATGCTACAGTATGCTACTTAGGTCAGAAGGAGAAATCTATCTCCTTAGGCAGTTTTTGAAGGACCTCCCCTTTTGGGGGAGAAAGATTAGACACTTACTGAAGTGAGTCTGAGTCTCTTCCAGAGCTCTCTCTCTTCTTCCCTTCTGGTGGCCCAAGCAGGAGCAGCAGCAGTTGAGTCATTCAAGCCTGGTTGTAAGCTGTGCTTTCCATTGAAGCTACAAGCTCCAGGTGGCAAGTTACTCTGCTCTTTTGAATAGATTGAGGTTAGAGCTAGGAGGATTATCCATATTTCTTCTCCCCTATTTCCTTGTCTTTGATTTTATTAATTTCACCTTTGCTGTTTATTTTATTCCCAATTAATAAAATCTGATCTGTTTGTGAAAAAGAGGCTGTAAGCCTCCTTTCTTATTGGCCTGGGAGAAATATCTAAAAAGGCAGTTTGGAGGGGAGGGAGCTTTGAAGTTAGAGGTCCCTCATTATTTCTGGGACTCCAACATTTCAGCGAGCCACCCAATTATCTCTCCATATATTAAATTTGGCCCTTACAGAAGTATATCTTTTTCTCAGCAGCACATGGCACTTCCAAAAATTGACCATATATTAAGACAAAAACCTCACCACCAAATGTAGGAAAGCAAAAATATTAAATGTGCCTTTTTCAGATAATAATGCAGTAAAAATTACATTTAATAAAGGGCTGTGGAAGCAAAGAGCTAACTGGGAATTAAATAAAACAGTCTTAAAGAACATGACTCAAAGAACAAATCATAGAAACAATCAACAATTTCATTAAAAAGAATGAGAAGACAACATTCCAAAATCTGTGGGATGCAGCCAAAGTAATATTTAAAGGAGAATTTATATCTCTAAATGCATACATCAATAAAAGAGAGAAAGAACAGATCAATGAAGTTGGCAAGCAACTAAAAAACACTAGACAAAGAACAAACTTAAAATCCCCAATTAAATACCAAAATGGAAATCCTGAAACTCAAAGGAAAGTGTAATGAATTTAAGGTTTAAAAAAAAAAACTGAGCTAATAAGTAAAATTATGTTTTATGGAGGAAAACAACAAAATAGAAAAACCACTGGTTAATTTGATTTTTTTAAAAAAGAAGAAAACCTGGCACAGTGGATAGAGCACTGGCCCTGGATTCAGGAGGACCTGAGTTCAAATCCGGCCTCCGACACTTAACACTTACTAGCTGTGTGACCCTGGGCAAGTCACTTAACCCCAACTGCCTCACCAAAAAAAAAAAAAAAAGAAGAAGAAAACCAAATCATGAGTATCAAAATTAAAAGGATTAATGAACAAGCAATGAAGATGAAATTAAAGCAATTATTTGGAGTTATTTTACCAATATAAGTGAAATAGATAAATGCTTATAAAAATATAAATTACCCTGATTAACAGAAGAGAAAATAGAATATTTAACCCTATCTTAGAAAAAGAAATTGACCAACCCATAAATGAGCTCCCTAAGAAAAAATCCCTCATACCATCTTGGATTTTTACAAATAAATTCTACCAAATATTTAAAGAACATTTCATCCAAATTCTAATTAAACTATTGGAAAAAGTACGTAAGAAGGAATACTACCAAATTCCTTTTATGGCAAAATATGGTTTTGATGCCTCAATAAGGAAGAACAAAAACGGAGAAAGAAAATTGTAGATCAGTTTAATATTAATGCAAAAATTTAAACAAAATACTAGCAAGAAGATTGCAGCAATGTATTACAAAGCTCACACACTGTGACTGCTTCAAAATTGACCATATCAGTAACAAAAACAATAAAAATTATATGATTATGTCAACAGATGCATAAAAAGCTTTTGAAAAAATACAATACCCATTTCTAGTAAAAAAAAAAGTAGAACATATAGGAATAGACGATGTTTTCTTGCTTTTTGTTTGTTTGTTTGGTTCATTTTTTTGGGTGAGGCAATTGGGGTTAAGTGACTTGCCCAAGGTCATACAGGTAGTTAAGTGTCAAGTGTCTGAGGTTGGATTTGAACTCTGGTCCTCCTGAATCCAGGGCCAGTGCTCTATCCACTGTGCCACCTAGCTGCCCCTAGTGGTGCCTTTCTTAAAATAATAAGTAGTATCTATCTAAACCAAAAGTGAACATCATCTGTGATGGGAACAAATCAGAAGTCTTACAAATAAGATCAGTGGTGAAACAAAGATATGTATTATCACCATGGTTATTTAATATTGTATTAGAAATGCTAATTACTGGGGAATGACTTGTTTTCTTATAAATTTGATTAGGTTCTACATATTTGAGAAATGAGGCCTTTATCAGAAATGCTGGCTGAAATGATCAAAGGATATGAATAGGCAGCTTTCAGATGAAGAAATTAAAGCTATCTAGTCATTTGAAAAAATGTTCTCAATCTCTATTTATAAGAGAAATGCAAATTACACACCTACCAGATTGGCTAATCTGACAAAAAAGGAAAATGATAAATGTTAGAGAAGATGTGAGAAAATTGGAATATTAATGCATTTTTGGTGAAGGTGTGAACCATTCTGAAGAGCAATTTGGAACTATGACCAAAGGGCTATAAAACTGCATACCCTTTAACCCAGCAATACCACTATTAGGTCTATATCCCAAAGAGATCATAAAAAAGGGAAAAGGATCCACATGTACAAAAATTATTTATGGCAGCTCTTTTTGTGGTGGCAAATAATTGGAAATTGAGAGAATGCCCATCACTTGGGGAATGGCTGAACAAGTTGTAGAAAATGAATGTAATAGAATACTATTTTGCTGTAAGAAATTATGAGCAGGCAGATTTCAGAAAAACCTGGAAAGACTTACATGAACTGATGCTAAGTGAGCAGAACCAAGAGAATATTGTACACAGTAACAGCAACATTGTGTGATGATCAGCTGTTCTCAGCAATACAATGATCCAAGACAATTCCAAAGGACTCATAATGGATGATACTTTTCACATCCAGAAAAAGAATTATTGAGTCTGAATGCACATCAAAGAATAGTATTTTCATTTTTGTTGTTATTTTTTATTTCTTTTTTTCTTGTGGTTTTCCTCTTTTGTTTTGATTCTTCTCTAAGAACGCGACTAATGTGGAAATATGTATATCATGATTGTACGTGTATGTGTGTGTGTGTGTGTGTGTGTGTGTGTGTATAACTTATATCTGATTGCTCGCCATCTTGGGAAGGGAGGGAGAAAAATTTGAAACTCAAAATCTTAAGAAAATGAATGTTGAAAACTATCTTTATATGTAATTGGAGAAAATATAATACAATACTATTAAAAAAGAAATGTTATTGCAATAAGACAAAAACAATGAAGGAATTTTAAATAAGGCAATGAAGAAACAAAACAATCACTCTTTGCAGATGATATGCTTAGAGAACCCCAGAGAATCAACTAAAAAACTAGTTTAAACAATTAATAACTTTAGCTAAGTTTCAGGATATAAAGAAACCCACAGAGATAAGCAGCATTTCTGTTTATTACCAATAAAACTCAGAAGAAAGAGATAGAAAGGGAAATTACGCTTAAAATAACTGCAGGCTTTGGGAATCTACTCACCAAGACAAACCCAGAGGCCATATGAAACAATTGCAAAACACTTTTCATACAGACAAAGACAGATGTATACAGTTGGAGAAATATTCATTTTTTGTGGGGAGGCTTAAATTAGTAGTAGTAGCAGTGATGATTTTAATTGATCAAATTGATCATGAGGCATCCCGAAAGAATTATAAGACTCAGTCACTCAGTTTCCTAAGTTTTATTAAAACACTGTGAGTCCACAGGAAGACACCAAGGAGACAAGTGTCTCGAATAGGGAGAGGAAAATGGTTATATTTATAGTGAGAAAAAGTAGGTTATCTCCTCATTATCTTAGTCTCCTCCTTAAGGAAGTACATGGGAGGTCTTATCCTAATTTGGACTTTCTGGGTTCCTAAGACAAACTCTCAGGTGGGTACCTTTTTCCTTGGAGGTGTGTTTTTGGGGTTTACACGTCATAAGGTGAACCTAAGGAAACATTTGGTTCTTTCTGTGCATGTTCCTAAAGACATACTTAAGCTTGTCACATCCAGAGCATCTCTGTGTTTATAATATTTCTTTACTTAAAGATCTGGTTTCTAGGTATCCTGTCATCTAAGAATAATGATGGCTATTAATGAATGGTTAATAGTCCCTGGTTACTGTCTCTGTTGATAGTAAGCGTTGATAGGGACTGGAACCCTCTTGGTTACTGTAAGAACACATACCTTAGTTTTTCTGTTGACCTTTCTAGATAGTTTATCTGTTAACCCTTTTTGATGTGGGATGGAAATTAGGGTCAAATTGATCATGAGTCATTCCAAAAGAATTACAAGACTCAGTGACTCATTTTCCCAAGTTTTATTGCAATATTTTGGGTGACCACAGGGAGAGAACCAGAATAGTAGAAAAGTATCTCTCAAATAGTGAAAGAAAAGACAGTTATATTTATAGTATAGATAAATTGATTTATCAGTCTCATTATAATAATCTTCACCTTGGGGAGGTACAAGGGAGGGTCTGTCTTACTCATTATAATATTCTCCACCTTGGGGTGTTTCAGGGGAGGGCTTATCCTACTTTGGAGTTCCTGGGGTCCTAAGCCAACCCCTGAGGCAGGTACCTTTTTCAGTGGAGGTGTGTTTTGGGGGTTTACACGTCATAAGGTGAATCTGGGGACAAATTTGACCTTTTCTGCATGTCTCTTTCTGGTTCCCATGACTAGTTTCAAAACAATCATTTTTCTTTAGAATTTCTATACTCTTGTCATTTTATCATTGTTATAGTCTTCAGGTCTCCTCGGCCTAGGTCCCTCTGTTCCCTTTATAGGTACTGATTTATGTGGGTATGAAAACCCAGCATCCTACTTTTAAGTTATCTATTAACTGGGGTCTGACTCCCTTTAAGAGCTAATATCTGAATTAGAGCTTGGGTCTTAGGTATTTCTATTAACCCCTTTTTGCCTCCTACATCACTTTTTAGCTACTATTGATAGATTATCTATTAGCCCCCTTTTAGAGCTTGGGTCTTAGTTAGAGCTCATTATCTTAGGTTGTCTGTTAACCCTTTTTAGCCTCCTCCATCAGCCTGAGCCAATATAATAAAAATTACAATTCTACCTAAATTAATTTATTTATTCAGTGCCATACCAATCAAACTACCAAAGAATTATTTTATAGAACTAGAATAAATTCATCTGGAAGATCAAAAGGTCAAGAATATTAAAGGAATCAGCTGAAAAATGTGAAGGGAGGTGGCCTAGCAGTACCAGATTTCAAAATATATTACAAAGTGGTAAACATCAAAACAATCTGGTGCTGGCTAAGAAATAGTGTTAGGAATAATTATTAATAACTGACATTTTTGGGGGGAGGACCCAGTGTTCCCTTCTTTCTTAGTCCTTTCTTCCCTCCCTCCCCACTCCAAGGTCCAATTCTTCTTGATAGTAAGATTACATTGAATCTCTTCATTTGGGTCAAGCCCATCCCAAGTTTACAAAGAATCTTGGGTGGAGACAGATCCTGTTTATCTAGATAACTGAAGGACTTTATTGATGAGATTTAGCCTTGAACCAAACCAAATCTAGGTGGAAACTATTGTGCTCTGATCAGCTTGTGTGGGGTCTGAATTCTTTCTCTGATGTCTTTTTTTTTTTCAGGGCAGTGAGGGTTAAGTGACTTGCCCAGGGTCACACAGCTAGTTAAGTGTCAGATTTGAACTCAGGTACTCCTGAATCCAGGGCCGGTGCTTTATCCACTGTGCCACCTAGCTGCCCCCTCTCTGATGTCTTTTTAATTAAGATTTGGGTGAGTATCCCCAGACTTCATTTTACTATAACCCACCTGTAATCATGTCAACCAATTAGATTTGATTGCTATGTGATAGACCTCCTAAAGTTAGAAGGGTATAAAAACTGTGAGTCTACTGTCATTTTGGTCTTTGGTCTGAGAAAGATATCCATTGACCATCGTTTTATTCATAACCTGCTGGCCTGTTAATAAAATGATTAAATTATCCAGAAACTATGTCTTTCATTTTTTAATTGTCACAATAGATTGGTGGATCAGTGGAATTCAGATTAGGTACACAATAAATGATAGTAAATGACCATAGTAATCAAATGTTTGATAAACCCAAAGATCCATGATTTGGGGGTAAGAACTCACCATTCAACAAAAATTCCTTGGAAAAGTAGAAAGCAGTTTGGCAGAAACTAAAGATAGATGAACATTTCTCATCATATACAAAGATAGGGTCAAAATGGGTACATGGGGCAGCTAGGTGGTGCAGTGGATAAAGCACTGGCCCTGGATTCGGGAGGACCTGAGTTCAAATCCAGCCTCAGACACTTGACACTTACTAACTGTGTGACCCTGGGCAAGTCACTTAACCCTCGTTGCCCTGAAAAAAAAATGGGTGGGGGCGGCTAGGTGGTGCAGTGGATAAAGCACCGGCCCTGGATTCAGGAGTTCCTGAGTTCAAATCCGGCCTCAGACATTTGACACTTACTGGCTGTGTGACCATGGGCAAGTCACTTAACCCCCATTGCCCCGCAAAAAAAAAAAATGGGTACATGATTTAGACATTAATGGTTATATTATAAACAAATTAGAGGAGCAAGGAAAATCTGACCTGTCAGATTTATGGATAATGGAAGGGTTTATGATCAAACAAGAGTTAGAGACGAGCACAGAAAATAAAAGGAATAATTTTGATTACATTAAATTAAAAAAAAATGTTTTGTGAAAACAAGACAAATGCAACAAAAATTATAAGGAAAGCAGGAAACTGAGGAAATTTTTGACAGAAAGTTTCTCTGACAAAGGCCTCATTTCTCAAATATATAGAGAAACTAGCCAAATTTATAAAAATAAGAGCTTTTCCACAATTGATAAATGGTCAGAAGATATGACTAGGAAGTTTTCAGAGGGAGAAATCAAAGCTATCAATAGTCACATCAAAAAAAAATCTCCAAATTACTATTAATCAGAGAAATGAAAATTAAACAACTATGAGGACCCTCTTCACACCTATCAGATTTGCTAAAATGACAGAAAAGGTGTTGGAATTGTGAACTAGTCCAACCATTCTGTAAAACAATTTGAAATTATGCCCAAAGGGCTATAAAGCTATGCATACCCTTTTACCCAGCAATACCACTGCTAGGTCTCTATCTCAAAGGGATTAATGAAAAGGAAAAATAACCTATATGTACAAAAATGTTTATAGCAGCTCTTTTTTTGTAGTGATGAAAAATTAGAGATTGAGGGGATTCCTATCAATTGGGAGTGACTGAACAAGTTGTAGCATGTGATTGTACTGGAATACTATTATGCTTTGAGAAATGATAAGAAGGATGGTTTCAAAAAATGCCTGAGAAGACTTATTTGAAATGATGCAAAGTAAAGGAGCCAGAACCAGGAGAATATTGCACAAAGTAACAGCAATAGTGCAATGAGGATAAACTGTGAAAGACTTAAGTACTCTGATCAATACAATGATCCAAGACAATCCCAAAGGATCCATGATGAAAAAATGGTATGTACCTTCAGAAGAGATCTGATAAACTCTGAGTACAGATTTAAATATACTTTTTAAACTTTCTTTATATTTCTTGTCTTTTTTTTTCACCATGGCTAATATGGAAATATGTTTTGCATGATTTCACATGTATAATTGACATATTGCTTGTCTCCTTAGTGTGAGGGGGAGAGAAAGAAAGGGAAGAATTTGGAATTCAAATTTTTTTTAAAAAGTGGATGTTTAAAATAAATCAGTAAAAATATACTATCTTATTGTTTGTTGACAATGTAGAACATGTGTTTTTCTTATGTAGGTCATGTGTGTATACACTTGAGTTTGCCTAAATGTGGATTTCAGGGAGGCATGAATACAATCTCACTCAGTCATCTCCAAGAGGGACTTAAGTTCCTGCTTTTATGGGAGAAGGAGGATTAGCCCCTGAGACTGGCTACTATTCTCTCCTCAGTGTGGGGCAAGAGTTTGCAGGAGCCAACATTTCTTTGTAGTAAGCATTTACATATCAGAAATGGGCAAATTCTACAAATCAGGGCTTGATTTGTCATTTTGTTTATTGCATAAACTTAAGAAAATGGTATGACAATATTAACAATGCAAATTAAACTTAAAAATGTTTTACTTCATTTAGAGAGGTAAATGTTAAATATTTATCAGCACATTGCTAAAGAGGAGATACTATAGTAGAATTACATCTATCTGACCCATAAATATTGTTAGTCTAGGGGAAATATTAGTTCTTAGTTTTAAGCCACTTTTGGTTGGTATGCTAAAAGAGGAAGGTGTACCCTAAGCTATATTTGAAGGCTTGACTCTCCACCAACTGTTAGTTACACAAAAGACCATCACAAATAGTGGAGGGGGGGGGCAGCTAGGTGGTGCAGTGGATAAAGCACTGGCACTGGATTTAGGAGGACCTGATTTCAAATCCGGCCTCAGACACTTGACACTTACTAGCTGTGTGACCCTGGGCAAGTCACTTAATCCTCAGTGCCCCACAAAAAACAACATCAACAACAAAAAAACCCAAACAAATAGTGGAGGGAATAAGTCTATACGAGCAGTTAGAGAATTAGGAAAGTTATACAAATTAGAATATACCAGACAATACACAGAGATATCTCAGTGAGACAAACACACACGTGCACACACACACACACACACACACAAATATGGAGGGATGGAGGAAAGAAGGGAGAGAGAGAGAGAGAGAGAGAGAGAGAGAGAGAGAGAGAGAGAGAGAGAGTGCTTCTGATCTTACCCAATGGGAAATTCCCCCAAATCTTTAAAGGGGCAAACTGAAAATTAGGGTTTTTTCAAGGTGCTGGTTCTTTTACATATAGACCATTACCCAAAATCTTTTTTCTTTCTCAAGGAATCTCTCCCTGAAAGGAGCCTACAACTGCATATATCATCTTTCCTAGGTATATGTCTCTGGTGCAGTGTGTAGAGTTTTGTCTGGACTTGGAGTCAGGGATTCAAACCCTGCCTCATCCTAACTGTTCGACCCCAGTCAAATCACTTAATATCTTTCAGACTGACTTTCCATCTGGGGATAATAATAAAACATACCTTACAGGGTTGTTCTGGATATCAAATGAGATAATGCATGTAAAGTGCTTTGTGAAAAATGCTATTATTGTCATAATTACTATTATCACTGAAGTTGGAAACTAGAAAGTCTCTTCTTTACCAATTTTTCACTAACTCTGTCCCTTATCAAAGTATGCAGCATGAGTTTTCATTCTCTCCAACAATGAGAAGTTTTATGCAAACGTACCAGGCTTAAATCCTGAGTTAAAATGACAACAAAAAGTCACTTAATTTTCCAGTAGAAAAGGGTAGTGCTCTCTTTCAATAAGGCATGTCCCATGCATATATGACAAAACCATATAAGACCTTTTGAATTATCTATCCCAGATTGATTGAATGATTCCTTGATTATTAATATCCAAGTGAAGCAAAAAACCAAGTTGATTATTTGCCAGACATGTTTGCTACTGTTATAGAAGATTTTTAATGCAAAGTCCAAATAGAAGAATGATTCCCTTTAAATGGTGAGGTCCCCCAGATGCTCCTATTTGTGGATGACATTGTGCTGATTGCTCTAGCCCTGCAACATTGCAGAGCCTCCTAAATGAGATGGATAATCCCTCAAGAGTTCTGCCTAATGGTGCATTCTGGAAAGCCAAGTAGATGAAGAATATGTATGGTCCAGACTGTAACATGAAGTTGAATTAACAACTTACTAAAAGCTAGTTCATCAGTACATAAATCTTGGACAGACATTTCTCATAGACAAAAAGCTGGGTCCAGAACTGACCAGGAGGGAGAAAATAGCCATAATTGCCTTTGGGAAATTGCAGAGCTTTTAATAACCCCATTCTTCTCCCTGAAACAAAGGGCCATCTTTTAACAACAGTATTCTTCCAGTGATTCTGTATAACTATAAGTCATGAGATACTGCAGTCTGCAAAGAATTAAAGTTGTGGGTCACCTAAGGGGCAATAGAGAGATGCATGGTAGGCATGAGTAATCTGCAATACATTACCAAACAAGATCTATTCAAGAGTAACAACATAAAGGATGTCAGAGATGTATGACCAGAAAATAAGATGGGTTGGTCTGGTGGCAACAGTAAGGGATAACCTTTGTATGCCACTTATACCTGTTCAATGTCAAGAGATTTCAGAGAAAGCCCTTAGCATATTGTGTGAAACACTTCTGGAGGATTTATGAGAAGACATGGACAAGAGTCATATAGGATGAGAAGATGAATTACAACCTACATCACCAGGTCAAAGTGATATTTCTTCGCTTTAAGTTTTCACAGCACTTGGCTTGTGAGAAATTTATACCTCCCATTCTTATTTGTATCACAGTTATTTGAGTACACACCCTCTTCCTTCATTAGGGTATAAACTCCCCAAGGTTTGTATTAAATCTATCTTTATAATCCTTGCCCAATGACTTGCAAATAAAGAATACTTAACAGGTTTCTTTAATCGACTTTTACTGGATGATAAATTACCTAAGGTATGAGACTGGTAACTGAGGGACTGGGTTTCATGTATGTTTCATATTCCATTCTACCATCCACCAAAAACTCAGGGTCTACTCAGAATGGACATCTTGTACCCTTACCTGCTACTACCCAACCCTTTGTTCTTACTGAGTAAAACAGTCCTCTAGATTTCCAAAGAAGTACCCCTCCCTCCCTCCACCAGCCCTGAGGAAGTTAAAGCACTTAACTTTGGGACTGGGGCTAAGCTTTTCCTGATTCATGGAGGAGTGAACACTCACTTGACTTACTATATCTAGCTGGTCCTAGACCATGCTTTACATCACAAGAAGTTATCTGCCAACTAGGGTCTATCCAATATGATACTTCTCATAAATCTTGCTGTCTGCCTTGATCAGTTCAGGTTCCACCTCCTATACAAAGCTGTTGTAGATGTCCCCTCTTGTTTGTGTTCCCCTGGTTCAAATTTTTGGAGACTGACATTGACATCATGCTGTTTTCATGGAGCCCGGTGACAACACAGGACTTATTAAGTAAGATCTATAGTCCCTCAAGATTTCAACTTAATGAACCATGTTTGTGTAATATAGTAAATTTTAAAGTATATGTTGAAACTTCCCTTCTCTCCCCTCCCCCAATAGAATGTAAACTTCTTAAAATATGAGAAAATAATTATTAATAATTTTTTGGGGGGGGCTTTCTCTTCCCCCCCACACACTTTAGAGAGGTAAATTTTTTAAAGGGAATTGTAAACCTGGAGATAGACTCTTTTGTGTCTAGTTTATTGAACCAAGGGGATTAAACCACACCTATCTGAAAGTGCCTTTGCCCTTTGCCCTCAGGGGGTCTCCAATTAGTTGCTAATGTTATCATGATAGATCTTATTTTAATATGGACCACCCTCAAGTCCTGTCAATCAATGGAATTAAATGATGCTAGCCAGATAACTTTGATCAGTGTGTAAGAGGCGCCTCTATCAAAGGAGGAAAAAAGACAGACCATGAGGTAAAAGTCTTTTTTGGCTTGCATGGTGGGCTCAGAAGTCTGTCTGGTTGGTGAGTGCTCTCCTCTTAGGCCAGTGTAGGTAATGTGGGGCTTCTGAATTCTGCTTGGGGCCATGTGCTCTCTTTTAGAGACAATATCGTGCTGTGGGGTTTTCGGCTTGTGTTAAATGCCACTTGGTCAGTGCTTTCCTAGTATTTAATATACTGTAACAATAAATGCTTGCTGCCTAAATAGGTGCAATAGCCATTAATTTATAAGAAGCAATATTTTAGAAAAATCAATCTGACCCCCAATAATTTAGTTAAAAAGTTAGCCCCCCTGGGGGCAACTAGGTGGTGCAGTGGATAAAGCACCAGTCCTGGATTCACGAGGGCCTGAATTCAAATCCAGCCTTAGACACTTGACACTACCTGTGTGACCCTGGGCAAGTCATTTAACCCTCATTGCCCCACAAAACAAAACAAAGCAAAAGTTAGCTCCCCAACAATTTAAAAAATACCAAAGGAAAGAACTACTTCCACACTTAGAACAAGATGTCCCCTCATCTCTTTACCAACATGTCATCTCCCATACATATGTCACAATCCTACAGCATCCTTTGAAATAGCTAACCTAGTATGAGGGAAAACAATCCTTTTCTCAATAATTCTCAGGAACTCAGCAGCAATGTGACAAAGGCTCTTTTATTTCCTTCTCATGAGAAGAAGGCACTCTAGTGTGCAGCTAGTGGGTGCCAAGAAAGGGGGCTCGCAGGTACTGTTTTAAACCCTAGTCCCTAACGTTAATGGACCCTTCCCTTTTTCATCATTGGTCTGATTACTCAAGGGTTACAATCTACGTGCAAAAAGTAGCTATTCAGAACACAGTATTCCCATCCCTCTTCCTTACACGGACATAACTCAGGAGTGGACCTTATTCTTCCTTATATGGACACAACTTCCTTATATGGACCTTATTGAGACCAGGGCTTCTTGAATCATGTGATTTTGTTAGCCAGAGGGGGAGGAAGGGATCTGAGACCTTTGTCCTAAAAACCGGTCAGGAGGAGTATGATTGACTTATATCCTCATTGAGAGGAGACAACTACCCATTTTCTCACAATCCCTCCTCTTTATTTTTGACTATTGGGCTCCTCTTATTTCACTTATTGAATATCTCCTCTGCCTCTTGGTCTAAATCTGTGAATATTAGCATTTGAGTGTTTGCCTTTACTTTCCCAAATGGAGTAACCTTTGTGAGAGAAGTCTCTATTAGCCTCTGATTTAAGCCTCAAAGGAAGGAAAGGGTACAGCATAAAACTCCTGCCACTATAATGAGAGTGGTGAGGATTGAGGCAGTGTAACCTTTCCATTTCCCAAACCAGGATTCCATCCATCCTGTCCAGGTAGTGTCAATCCCTGAATTTTCTGCTAATTCCTCAGCTGGTGTACTTGAGCCTTTCAAGTCTCTAGTTATTGAACCATCAGGGGTGGTATTATTTGGGATAAAGGTGCAGCATTGGCCACCCAGCTTGACACACACTCCCCCTTTTTCTGCTAACATCATATCAAGGGCTATTCTGTTGTCCCAAGCCATTTTGCTATTTGCAGGCAGTTGTTCAGAAATACCCTGTACCACATCCCTAATGTAATTGATGAACCTCTGCTGGTTCCAATCTACATCTTTAGTTATGATTACCCACCATAGGAGAGATTCTAGCACACCCCATGGGACTCATATGCTAGCTAGGTAGATTGGAGCATCAGATGACCCTTTTTGCCCCTCTGGGCTATGTTTCTTTCTTGATTTAGACTTGGATTCAGAGAAATGCTCAGATGCCATGGTAAAGGGGGTAACTAGCCACACCAACCCACAAGTCCCAGTCCAGTTAGGGGGTAAGGTTGGTCTTAACACTTTTCCATCACAACACTACCATAGGTCAGCTCAGGGGAAGATCAGGGATGAAAAATCTACTGAGTTGTTCTCAGTTACTTCCCATGTTTGGACACAACTCATATTACCCAAGACCAGAAAACCTTCTCTCACCCATCTGGAGAGACAGGTGGGATGGTTTCCTGGGACTCCAACAAAGGTGATCTTTTCTGCTGTCTTTTTTATTACAGGGAAGAGTAGCTCCAAATCCCTATAACTCTCATCCTTTGCCAACCTGTTCTGGTATTGAAGGAGACACAGGAACCCCTCCAGGCTAAAATCTGGACTTAGTATATGGGCAAGATGGTCTTCTCAAAGTGCTGACCTATTCCATCCGAGCATTTGAATCTCCAAACCCAGTCTCTGTCTCCACTGTCTGTCTCACATCCTTAACTTCAATGGCCTGTAACTCACGAGTTTCAGGGTTTCCTAATTCCCACTCTGGATTCAGAGAGGTTATTTCCAGAGTCTTAAAAGGATAGGGGGATGGGATTTTCAAAGGATATTCCTATTCTTCCTACAGGGTCAGCTCCTCCTTCTGATGCCCATATACCAAATCCATATGTTACCAAGGTCAGTCTATTTGGGTCACATTGTTCTTTTTGATATTCATCTCCCTGGATACTTCCCTTAGTGTTAAAAGTTGGTTCTGGGCATATGTATCTCTCATAATCTCTGATCCTCTGCTATACCCCAAGATCATGGTTACATAGGGCAACCTTACTAGTATCAAATTCTACTGTTTGGACTGACACATTCCTTCTTGTCATGATGGGGTGCACTGGAATGGATTCAAGAGCATAACATAAATGTTTCTTTATTTCATTCAAATAATCATTCTTTAAATGATTATTTGTCTTTATAAGGTTTGTTTAATGTATTATGCTTTAAAAAAGTAAATGGTGAGTGGAGACAGTCTTTCCTACATCATAAAAGGATACCTCCCCAAATGATTTGCATATAGTTGCATTTAGGGCATTGACCAATTCCTGAACAACAATGCTAAGAGAGGAATAGGGGAGGGGCATTTTAGCTATAAACTAACAAAATTTAGATTCTAGACTCTTGAATAAACATCCTTCCCTTCTTAATTTAA
Organism: Dromiciops gliroides; assembly: GCF_019393635.1. Lineage (NCBI taxonomy): Eukaryota > Metazoa > Chordata > Mammalia > Microbiotheria > Microbiotheriidae > Dromiciops > Dromiciops gliroides. The sequence goes on along the minus strand of NC_057861.1, from coordinate 130,792,262 downwards.
GCCACAGAAGCAAGTTTTCTTTGAGATACATAGGGAAAAACACAGACGGTCAAGGTCCTGACCTAGGATTTCTGAGCTCCTAGAAAACCCAAAACAAAACACAGTTTCCAAAACTCAGATCTATGACAAAAGTTTCAGTAGATTCAATCCTGATATAACATGAGGGCCTAGGCTGGTGGTTTTTAATCTGGGTCCGTGGTAAGATGGGGGAGGTGTATCTGTGAACTTCTATGGGAAAAAATTGCATCATTATTTTTAATAACTTTTTCTTGTCTTTTCAATCCTATGTATCTTTCGTCATGCATTAGAAAGCCTCATTCTATGAAGGGGTTATATATAGGTTTCAACAAACTGCCAAAAAGGTTAATTACACACAAAAAAGTTAAGAACCCTTGTCCTAAGACATGAAAGATTCCTGATATCACAGAGGTCTCAGGTTTGCATGGTCCTTCAAATCTTCTGTTCAGACAGTACAATAAATCTCTTAGTAATAACAGTCATTTCAGGAATCATCAGGGCAGCTAGGTGGTACAGTAAATGGAATGCTAGGCATGGAGTGAGAAAGACTCATCTTCTTGAGTTCAAATCTGGCCTCAGATACTACTAGCTGTGTGAATCTGGCCAAATCAAGTAATCACGTTTGCCTCAGTTTCCTCATCTATAAATGAACTGAAGAAGGAAATGACAAACCACTCCAGTATCTTTGCCAAGAAAACCTAAATAGGTCACAAAGACTGAAACAACTGAACAACTGAACAACAGGAATCACCAACATAAAGGGGTTGTCTGTCATTGTACTTTATTGATATCCTGGGGTCAGGAAGAAGAGCAAGGGAAGTATTGACTAATGAATAACCCAAACCTTCTTAGCTGTGTGTTGGCAGTTGCTTCTTCTTCTTTTTTTTTTTTTTTTTTTGCGGGGCAATGGGGGTTAAGTGATTTGCCCAGGGTCACACAGCTAGTAAGTGTTAAGTGTCTGAGGCCGGATTTGAACTCAGGTACTCCGGAATCCAGGGCCGGTGCTTTATCCACTGCACCACCTAGCCGCCCCTGGAAGTTGCTTCTTTCCTTGTCATTGTTTCCATGTTAACTCTCCCTTTGGCTCAGTCTTGACAAATTCTGTAAAGTAATATAAGGATAAGGATCAATGAAAGGATAAGGAATGTATACTTTATTCAGTAAATACTGGGGAACCATTGTAGGTTTTTGAGTAAGAAAGTAACATGGTCAGACCCAAGCATTAGAAGGATGTTTTTGGCAGCTTTATAAAGTATGTTATTGTTGTTGTTGTTGTTTCTGTTTATCCTTTATTCTCTTTATCTCTTTTTTTTTGGGGGGGGGGGCAGGGCAATGAGGGTTAAGTGACTCGCCCAGGGTCAAACAGGTAGTAAGTGTCAAGTGTCTGAGGCCAGATTTGAACTGAATCCAGGGCTGGTGCTTTATCCACTGCACCATCTAACTGCCCCTGATGCATTCTCAAAGAGGACCATGACATTGGGGTAATGTCATGACTCACGCTGAATTGAAGTGAGGACAGTGCAAGGTAACCAACCTCACTCTCTCCTCCAGAGCCATCTGGGTTCAGTGGCAAGATATACATCAGGATGACTAGAGATATTCCTGGATGTTTTAAGGCAATTGGGGTTAAGTGACTTGCTTAGAGTCACACAGCTAGTAAGTGTCTGAGGTTAGATTTGAACTCAGGTCCTCTAGATTCAAGGGCCAGTGCTGTATTACTGTACAACATTGCTGAAGGATGACATGGAGACTGAAGACCAGAATTACAGAAGTGTGACATCCCAGAACTGTAAGGGACCTCAGCAGACATCTAGTCTAAATCACACCTGTATAAGAACCTCTTCGGTAGCATATCTGACAAATACTCATTCCCTCCTTTCCTTGAAGACTTCCAGTGAGGCAGATCGAATGCCTCTCAAGGGAACCCATTTTACTTTGGGATAGCTCTAATAAGAAAGTTTTTCATGACCTTCAGCCTAAATCTGCCTCCTTGCTATTCCCCTGTACCTGCCTATGTACTTTGTTCTGACCTTCAGGGCCAAGGAGAACAATTCTAACCTCTTTTCCAAATAAGCCTTGATTTGAAGTATTTAGAGACAGGCATTATGGCCCTTTCTCCCATGTCTTCTCCAGTATAAACATGCATCATGCCTTCAACCAACCCTCACTTGGCCTGTCTCAAGACACTTTACTATCCCTATTATATTCCTCTGTATACTCTCCAAAGTGTTTGCTTTCTAAACATGTGGAACTCACCATGGTACACAATACTCCAGAAGTGGTCTTACTAGGCAGGGTATAGCACAAGCACTATTCTAGTCCTGGCTAGTTATGTCTTTCTTATTTTTTAAAAAAATATTTATTTTCAGTTCCAAATTTTCTCCCAGTTCCACCCCCCCACCAATTGAGAAGGCAAGAAATATGATAACCACTATACATATGGAGTCATTCTGTGAGGGCCAAAATTAGTATACTGAGCATTATTTGGGTGACTCGCCTTAATATTGGGGTCCCGGAAATATGAGGGACCTTTTTAGGGTTAATCTTCCCCTCTGAACTATTCTTTTTTTAGATATTTCTCCCAGGCCAATAAGAAAGGAGCCTCTAAGCTTTAGTTCTCAAAAGGTTCAGATTTTATTAGTTGGGAATTGATTAAACAACAAAGGTGAAACTAATAAAAATCAAAGCTAAGGAAATGGGAAAATAGAAATACAGATAGATGCTCTTAACTCTAAACTTAGCCTAAGATGGTTCAAAGGAATTTAGGGTTTTCTGTAAGTAACTCACCCAAGCCTGAACAGCTCGCCAGACCAAGAACCACCACGACGCCACCACGACCTCAGTCAACCACTGGAGAGAGCGTTCCGAGTTCTGGAAGTGCCTGAGAGCTTAGCGTACTGGAAGTCCCTCATCTCCCTTCAGGTTAAATTTAATCTTTCCTCCCCAAAAAGGGGAGGTCCTTCAAAAGCTGCTCATGGAGAGTTCTCCTTCTGACCTCAGTAGCATATGTAATCTCAGGGTGGGTCAGGTGTGGCCCCTCCCAAATGATTCAGCTAAAACTTGTGATATTAATCTTTACCACAAATAATTTTTACCACAATGCAAAACATAATTTCTACACTATGTTTTGGAGAAAAAGGAGAAAATAAAGAAGAAAATATACTTTAATCTGTAATCTGAGTCCATCAGTTCTCTATAAGCAGGTGGATAGCATTTTTTTTTACCATGAGTCCTTTGGAGTTCCAGTAGACCATTGTGTTGAGCAGTTATAAAGTCTTTCACATTTGATTATCTTTACAATATTGATATTACCATGTACATTGTTCTCCTGCTTCTGCTCACTTCACTTTGCATCATTTCATATTACTTATGACTTTCTTAATACATCTTATGACAACATTGGCTCCTTTGGTTGCTTTGTATCATGCTATTGACTCATTTTGATCTTGTAGTCCATAAACATTGCCCCCAAAGTCTTTTTCAGACAAACTGCTGTCTTATCCAGCCACATCTTCCCTATCTTGTATCTGCGAAATTGATTTCTTGTGTGCAAGTGACTAGTTAAGAGTCTATTGTAGTCCAGGTAAGAAATTATAAGGGTTTGAACTAGAGTAGTAGAGTAGGGATAAAAAGGAGGAAATAGGTGGGAGAGATTTTGTAAAAGTAAAATGAACAAATCAGCAACTGATTAGATGTGGGGGAGAAATGGAAGAATCAGAGGTGATGTATAGGCTTCAAGTCTCAGTGACTTGTAAGAAAGACAGAGATGAAGGCTTGAACTGATGGCAGTGTTTAGATTATTCCAAACTGCAATATTGATGGGATCCCAGGTCTTTTGGAGTTAAATTCAAAAGCATGGATTAATGTACAATTAGCTTTCATTTTTCAAAGAAATATAATCTGACGTGGTTCCTTACCCAAAACCTCAAGATTGGAGCTAGTACTGTCTAGAACTATGTGGTGTCCTCACAATACCATATTACAGTAAATGGACCCCATTCTAAATGGGTCACCTTGTATCAGGGCCATAGCACCAAGGCAGAAGAAATAGGGTAGTCTTAATTTTGAATTTTGCTCAACTAAACTCTTTTATCCTTGGAATAAAAAGAAATTTAAATTTCCACATTGGGCCGCGGAATGATTTAAATGTGGTACTCTGCATTTTGGAAAACTTTTGACTGGGGTATTTTTTGAAAGCTGGAGGATCTCCAGTGCTTTAAAAATCATTTGCTATTATTCAAGCTCCAAGCCCAAGTACTTTGAATATTAAGAAACTGGTTAAACAAAACATGGAGTACTCCAGGAATTGTAAATCATCCTGCATTTGTCAGCTGCCAAAGCACTTCCATTTAGGAATAAGTCAAACATCTTTCCAGTTATTCAGGTCTAACAGTTTTAACCCAGTTTCTGACTGAAAAAGCACACATAGTCATGCCCAAATTTATAAAGCATAAATGATGAAATTTCACACATTTCTTAAAATGAGCCATCCCTTAAGTGTTATAAGAAGAACCACTACAATTAATGTCTATCACTATTGGTAAAAAAAAAAAAAAGGTGAAACAGAAGATAGTGTTCAGACAAGAACTGATGGAAAGCAGTCTGGATAATCAAAATACCAGATTTCCATTTGGACCCCTGAATAGTTTCCCATTTTTTTAAAGCTGGTTAAGGCCGTCTTCTGCATTATTTCTAAAACACATTAGGATATTGTTACCATGTGTGTTTTCATTCTTGTTACTGTTTTTATAATTTACTCTAATTGAATGAAAAATGAGCATATGAAGTAAGGCTCAGTTTTTTCTCTTGTTTAACCCCAAACATTAAGCACAGGATTCCCTCATTCTGATTCCTGTAGCACTTTGTAGGAGGCCTCGGATCCAGCAATCAGTCATTTCGTGACCTCCAGACAACTGTTAGCCATCCTTTTGGTGGAGAGGGAGGAAGGGGAGTAGGGAAGCCACCTGTAGGTCAAGAATGTATGCTCTAAGGTGTTTTTTTTTTCTTTGTTCAACGGAAACCTCAGTATTTGTGTAAGGGTCTCCATGCCCTTTCTCATCCCCCTCCTCCCACCTCTAGCATTCTCTAAAGGAACCAAAGGAAAATTCAAAGAATAAGCCAGTAGTCATCAGTCTTCCAGGTTTCCCTTGATTGTGTTTTGAAAAAAAATTTCCCCAGACTTTCCACTTTCTTCTGTAAATACCACTTTAGTGTGGTGGGAATTGTATTTATATGATCTTGCTGCAATGACTAACTTTACAAATAGCTATTCACCTACAGCAAAGTTATGGTCATTTTTTTTTTCCCAGAGAGCAGTAAAAGACATTGAACTCATTTATTTTACAATCTAGTTAGCTACTGTATAGTGAATGGTAGGGTAAGAAATAGGGGGACAATATGCTTATTTGTAAGGCTGTTGGCTACTGCTAAGGCCTTCAATTTTAAAATCTGAAATTAATTTAAAGACTAATTGTCCCAGTTTACTTTGGGGGGTGGGTGAGTAGGAGTTATTTTATTCTTATATTTAATCCTATCCATTTTTCCCCCAGGGGAATTCATAGGATCATAGTTCTTAGAGCTATAAGGCACCTCAGAGGCCTTCTAGTCTGACCTAATTTTATAGATGAAAAAAATTAAGTACAGGATCTCACATTAGAATTTGCGCTTCTTGAGGACAGAGACCATGTTTTTCCCAACGGAAGCTGGAAGAACAGAATGTCTTGCCCAGGATTTTAGACAATGGTAGAGAAATAAAGTTTTACATCCCTATTTTTCTGTATCATTTTCTAACAGACTATGATTACAATTTGCAGCAAAGTCATGTTTTCATTTTCCCCCTACTCATCCCTGAGTTTATTTTGACTTTATCATGCCTAGCTATCTGCACAATTTTAATTTTGTTTGAAGCATAGTTGAACTTTTCTTGATTTTTTTTGGAGGTAATTTTCCCCCAGTGATATCTGTTGCTGAAGTGATGATTACAATAAGAGAGATTGTGAGAGGTTTTCCAGAACTAGGGTCACTGGTGACATTTCCATAAATCACAGACAATCTCAATATAGACAGCCTTACAGAGAAGCCTCATTGTAATAAGTATAATATACATAGGTTAAAATGTTCTCATCATATTTATCTTTCACTATGTAGCTTACTAAAACCAAAGTTCTGTCATCAACAATTATTAATCATCTATTTGCCTGGCAAAGAATTTTAATAAAGCAGAAAGTACAAAGAATGAACTTGAGAGAGACAAAATGTAATGCAAATTTATAAAAGGGGTTGGGGGATCACTATTGCCCTGCCACATCTGTTCGCCACATGTTCATAAATTGCATCAATGTTTTGAACATTTCTCTTCTCACCTATATGTCATTCAGATTTTATAGTTTATAATACCCCCCCCCAAAGATGCTCATTATTATAGGTTAGGCTTGAAATTGACATCTGATTAAGTTTGAGACAAGCAGCCGAAAATGGTACCCATCAATTAATGGCTGTCATTCAAAGACTATCCAATTCAGTTTTGTTTGATTGGTTAGTTCTTACCTCCAGCAAGTGCAAAGTGATCAGACCTCTTGTTTACTCAAGTGAAGAATTTCTGTCATTTTCCCCATACTGACACACCAAAGGGAAAGCTTCATTTTGGACCCTGAAACCATCAAAGAGATTTGCTAAAAGAAGTAGGCAGATCAGGAGAAAACTCTTTTCCATATAATTTCCCAGAAATGCCATGTAAAACACCCACATATTATAATTAATACTACTGATAACTAATAATAATAGCTATCATTTATATAGTGTTTTAAAGATTAAAAAGCAATTTACATCTCATCTCATTGATTTTCATGAGATGTTTCATGTAACATAAGGGCACATTTTGACTTGTCATCCATCTGTGCAGTGTAAGAATGAAGGTTGTATATACTGTATTGAATGACAAAAGTATAGCTCTCATCATTGAGGAGTTTATGATTTAAGACAACACTGACACTAAAAAACACCCACATATATGCAACTGAGAGCTCTATCATGGACTTTTTATAGGTTTTCAGGCAAATGCCAGCTGGGCATTTAACAAGGATATTTTATAGGGGATCTCTGATCTGAGTAAGTGCTGGGCCAGCTAGATGGCCTCCTAAGCTCTTTCCAACTCTATTTTATCACACATTTTATCAAAATGGGGTGTAGGTCCTTGAAACGGGTCCATGGAAATCAAGCAAGTTAATTTATGTCACATACATGAAATAACAAGCTGACCAGATTTTCACTTTTACATTTGTTATTGTATCAATACAGCCACAGACAAAAGTACAAACATTCAACAAAAATAAGGCATTAAATGTTGTTTTGAGTTATAATTGAAGTCATTGCATACGTATGTTTAGGAAGAAGTACTAAGAGTAGTCAAAAAGGAGGGTCATACTTTTAAAAAATGTAGTTTGGTTTGGATAGGGAGAAAGAGGTGAATTTTTCTTTTTTTCTTAGGGGAATTCATAGGGTCATATTTCTAGAGCTGGAAGTCTCCTCACAGGTCTTCTTACCTAACCCTCTCATTTTGCAGATGAGGAAATGGAAGCCTGAGGAGGTTAAGTTGAAATAAAATGTAGAATATGCTTCTTGAGGGCAAGGACTATGGTTTTGTTTTTCTTCGTATCCCAGAGCTTAGCACAGTGCTGGGTGCATAATAGATGTTTAATAAATGCATGTTGATGATTGACTACCAGTGTAATGGGTGAAATAAGATTAGGCATCTTCCTTGGTGTAATTCTTCAGTGTGATCAATGACTGGAGCATCGAAACGATCATTCTGAATTTGGAAAAGCGGTTTGAAGACAGAAACAGTAAGTCTAAAATTACAAAACATTTATTTGGGGGAAATGTAGATAATAAACTTTATCTTAAAGTTATCTTTTATGAGGCTGATGGAAATGCTGAGGGAAAGGGGAAAAAATTCCTAGGGAATGAACTGAAATAGTTTTTTAAGTTCTCACTCTACTACCTTTCCCACCTCTTTCTGCCTCAATTTAAATGTAAGCCAATTTTTTTTTTTTTTTTTTTTACTGTTAAAGCCATGGCAACATTTAGCAGTGAGCTAACACTTTAAAAACTTTATAAACTGTTTTCAAAAATCTAGAAATTGAAATCTTCATGAAGAGGCATTTCCAGTAAGCAGATGCTTTTACCCTTAACCATGGAGAAAGGCAGACAATTCTTTTCACCTCTTCTTTTCTTTCTCCTATTCCTTTTCCCAACCCCAGAACAAATAGAGAGACCAAAACACAGGAGCCAAGAATAAGATTTATCAAGGAACATACTTCCAAGTCCTGGAGTTAAAAGACTTGAGAATGTTCCAGGAATAGATCCTTCTGACATGAACATCAAATATTACAGTCTTGAAGGTCTTTGACACATAAGGTCAAAGAACACTACTATTCAGCCATAAAGCCATTCTCTTTTTTCTTCATTTAAGAAATATGTATCTCTATAGCAGCTGCCAACATGAGGAATTTTGAGATTCCATCTCTCTTCTGCCACCAACCATATATGTGAAGGAGAAGGTGACAGGAAGATTATTTTAGTAGGAGTGGACTAGCTCCTAAGAAACCCATGCTCCTTATTGCTTGCCCTTCATTTAAGGTTTCCTAATCTTATATCCAAATAGCTATCATGCGCTGCAGCATAAAACAGCCACCCTCTCAGTATTTAGAGCTGCCAACCTTAGTACCCAATAGACTAGGGGTGGCTTTGTTTTAAAGAGAGAAAATCTGTTCCCCACTATCTGCACGGGCCTCTTTTAGTTCCAGATGGTTTCATTTCTGAAATAAGCTGCTGATTTCCCCAGGAAACTTTGCCAGAAAAATGTTTTGGACACCTCTCTACACATTTCTTGAAGTAGCCTCTAGATATTAAGGAAATGTATCCAAAGGTAACACTGGGGAGATAATGCCCTTGCAAACCATAAATAAATTGACCCCAACTGAGCACCCATACAGAGTCTGTCAGTCTGCTGGGACACTTTACACAACTGAACTCAACAAGTCAGATAGCAGAGGAATTGAAGGTGAAGGGCCTATTGACAAGGAGTTTCAAACTCCCCTAGAGGAAGAGTCAGATAGTGTAAGGAAACAAAATGCCCAGCAGTCCTGGCAGTTCTGTCATGATTTTAATGCTCTCTGATTAATCAAAACCCTCTAACCAAACTATAAGCTTCTGGAAAACAAGATCATAGCTTTAGAACTGGGAATTAACCATTGATCATCAAGTCCAATCTGCTAATTTTATAGTTGAAGAAACTGAGGCTTAGAGATATTTAAATGACATATCAATGGCCACACAGATAAAAAAATGTTTAAGGCATAATTAAAAGCTGGCTTCCTGCATACCCATGACACTATTCTGCCTCTGACTGTCATGTTCTGTAAAAGACAAAGAAGAGTTCAATCCTCCACAGTCATCTAGGATTCTATAGCTAGGAAGCAAAAAATGTATCGCTGTTGCTATCACCATCAACTAAAAAGCTTAGCAGTGCCTACTCACTGATCTAAGTCCAAACATAAATGTAGTCAGAGGCCGGAGCCTCACAGCTAAAGCAAGTTTGGGGGTGGTTACACAAGGGTTGAACAGTGAAAGTATAACGTATTCAAAATAGCTTATGAGTTCTAAAAAAAAATCTTTTCAAATTATTGCATGGGATCTTACTGTATGTGTGTGTGTGTCTTTTAGAATCTTCCTGAAAATATCATCTATTACAAATCTAGTTTCTCTAATGGAGAAGATTCTCATTTAAAAATTCCATTCTTACCAAACTCCTTTCTCGGGGGCAGCCAGGCACAGTGGATAAAGCACCAGCCCTGGATTCAGGAAGACCTGAGTTCAAATCCAGTTTCAGACACTTGACACTTACTAGCTGTGTGGCTCTGAGCAAGTCACTTAACCCCAATTGCCTCACAAAAAACAAACAAAAAACCAAAACCAAAACCAAACCCCTTTCTCTCCTGCCTCTTCCTCATATAATATTCAGTCAAGTATTTCTTTATTAAGGCCATACCTTGCGCAAGATACCATAATAGGTGCTCAGAATACAAAAACTAGAATTACCACAAGGAATTTACATTTTATGGAGAAGAAAGGGTGTGTGAGAAGATGTGACTTAAATAAATAAATGAGTTGAGCAGTGAAGAGTAGGGGGGTAGGAATAGTGATTGTGGGTAGGGAAGTTCTGATATAAAAGCCTATTTCTACTCCTGGGAGTGCTGTGAAGAGATTCCTGAAAAGTATGACCCACACTTGGCATGACTGCATGGATGCAAGACGCTGGCCCCTAAAACTTGAAGATGCATTTGGATATCTTCCATTTTCCCACAGGCTGACCCAATTGAAGGAAATGATAGGAAAAATCTATAGAAAAGACAATTAAAAATTAAGAAAATAAACCACAGAAAATAAATTGATTGAACTTAGACTAAGGCTGCTAAAGAAATGATGTTATTTTACCCAAGATAATGATCAGAATATGTTACTTGTCTATACTTTCTTAAACTATTCCTTTCCCTTTTCAGTGTTTGTTACAAAGTTTTGCTGTGTGTTGTTATTAAACAGGTGAGATGACTATATTATAATCTCCTTGAGGGTAGAGTCCTCTGTGTTTTACCTTTGGTCCCTATCATTGATCACAGTCTCATACAAAATAGGTGCTCAATCAATCAGTATTTGCTGAATTGAATTTTTCGTTAAGCCATTAGTTTTGGTTGTATCTGACTCTTAATGACCTCATAGTGTAGTGTGGTTTTTTGTTTGTTTGTTTGTTTGTTTTGGCAAAGAGACTAAAGCGGTTTATGTTTCTTTATCCAACTCATTTTACAGATGAGGAAATTGAGGCAGACAAGGTTAAGTGACTTGTCCAGGTTCACATAGCTAGTAATTGTTTGAAGCCAGATTTGAACTCAGGAATATGAATCTTCTCAGCTTCAGGCCTGGCACTTTATTCACTCTAGTCACCTAGCTGCCTGCCCACTGAATTGAATTAACATCTGCCAGAATAATTATTTCATTAACTGCTACTGATGCCTCTGAGTTAACCAAAATTGGGAAGCTGTTTGGCTGTGGTCTGAACATTCTTTCCTTGATTGAGGTTTTACCTCCAAATAAATGGGAACATTTTTCTTAGAAGGGCCTTAGCTTATTTTAAGCATTATTAAGGAAAACTAGTCTGTAGGAAAGAAAGTTTTATAATATATCTTTAGTTGAAACAGAAGATTGGAGGTAGCAATGATGCTACCTTCAAACATTTGAAAGATTATGTTGGCCTACTTATTCTGTCTAAGTCCAGAGGGGAGAATTATAATCAATGGGTTGTAGTCACAGAGACAGATTTTGGCTCAAAACAAGGAAGAACATCTTAACAATGTTGCCTGAAAAATGGAATGGTCTATATTTTAAGGTATTGGAGCTATTCAAGCAGAGGTTGAGTGACCACTTGTGGATAAGTTCCAAAAGTATTTATTCATCTGGAAGTGACTGCACTAGCTTCATTTGAGATCCCTTCCAACTGAGAGTTTCACATCCTCTCAATGGGGAAATTCAGCTCAATTGAACAAACATTTGCTGAACAACTATTATGTGTATCAGGTATAATGAAATAATAAGTTGGTCTCAGAATCAGGATGATCTAAGGTCACATCCTGCCTCTGATCTACACTGGCTATGTGATCCTGGCCAAGCCTCAGTGATCCCAGACAGCTCTTTCAATGACAGAACAGCTACTGGTTTGTATTGATAGAAGGAGCTTTTTCTGGTATCTCAATCAGAAGGAGAAAGTACGATGGAGAGCTTTTGAATGAAAGTGGTCAAAATAGAAGCATTTTTGTTATCAGAGTGTATTACAGACCACCTGAACAGAGAGAGGAAATGGACAAGGAGCTTGGGAAACATCACTGGTCTGACACAGATGCATTCTAAAGTAATGATGGGGACTTTAATTATCCAGACATCTGCTGGAGCTCTTACTCTGCCAAAAGGAGAATAACTAAAAACTTAACTTCTCTTCCAACAAGGAGAAGTTCTAGTACTATACCTGATTCTCATTCACATTGATAAACTGGTTTCTGGGGTGGAAATTATGAAAATCTTAGGTGGAAGGAAACCCTTCCTAGAGTTTGTGATAAAGGAGAGGGGAAATTTGGGCTTAGTAAGGCACTCTAGACTTTGGGAAAGCAAATACCAAAGGATTCTGAAGAAGGGTATATTTTAAAATAGGTAGTCAGACCATAAAGGCAAGGAAACTCTCAAGATTGGAACTATGAAGACAAGAAAGAAAAAAAATCATTGAGGTAGAAAAAAGGGAGTTGTTTGGAGAGACTGGGCTCTCATTAACCAGTTTTTATTTTTGGAAGATATGTACAAAAGGTGAATAAAGACAGTTAACTGGATAAAAAATGAGGTTCAAGTGGTGGTGTGGAAAGGAAAATGACAACAAAGAGAGGGTAGAGTTTCTCACTTCTTATTCTGCTTGTGTTTTCTCTGCTAAGGAGAATACCTTTGTACTGCAAATGAAAGAATAAAAGTGGCTAATAGGGTAATGGTAACCAAGATAAGCAAGGAAATAATAAAAGAGTAGCTAGCTGCCCTTGATGAATTTGAGTCACCTGGGTCAGAATAACTACATTCTCTGGTACTGAAAGAACTAGTGGATGTGACTGGAATTGCTGTCAATGATATTTGAAAGCTTGTGGTAAACAGGCAAGTTATAGAAAAATTGTAGGACAAATTTGTTATTTTCAAAAAAAGCAAAGAGAATAGGCAACATATTGGCTGCAAGATATCAGCCAATGAGCTTGACCTCAGTTCCTGGGAAATTTCTAGAATGTATCATTAAAAAGGTGATGAACAGCCAGAAAGGAAGTGGTGATTGCAAAGATCCAACATCAAGAACATTAAGAACAAATCACTCCAGAGAAATCTTATTTCTTTGTTGATGGGGTTCCTAAAAGGCAATGTTATAACCATAGTTTACCTAGATTTTAACAAACATATTTGATAGACAATATATTCTTTTTGTGAAAAACATGGAAAGATGTAGATTAGGTTATAATATATCACATTCATAACTCATTGGGTGGCTAGTTATAAAAAAAATAATCATTAATGACTCTATGTCAATATGGCAGAGATTCTTTAATGGAGTGTCCCAGGTATTTGTGCTTGAGCCTCTGCTGCTTAACATTCCTTTAAAAAATATAATATTTTATTTTCCCCCCAATTATCTGTTAAAACAATTTAAACACTCTTTGAGAAAATTTTTTTGAGTTCCAAGTCCTAAACCTCCCTCACCTCCCTCTTCCCTGAAAGAGTAAGCAATCTGATATAGGTTATATATGTACAATCATGTGTAACATTTCCATATTAGTAATTTATGCAAGAAGCCTCAAACAAGAAAGAGAGAAAAAAAGAAAGAGAAAAATAGTATACTTCAGTCTGTATTTAGACAACATTTGTTCTTTCTCTGGAGGCAGATAGAATTTTTCATCCTGAGTCCCTCATGATTTGCTTGGATCATTGTATTGCTGAGAATATTTAAGTCATTCACAGTTCTTCATTGTACAATATTGCTGTTACTGTGTTCAATGTCCTTCTGGTTCTGATCACTTCACTTTGTATCAGTTCATATAAGTCTTTCCAAGTTCTTCTGAAATCATTGTGCTCATCATTTCTTATAGCAAAATGATATGCTATTATAATCATATACCACTAGTTATTCAGCTAGTCCCCAATTGATGGGCATCTCCTCAATTTCCAATTCTTAGACACCACAAAAAAGCCGTTATAAATATCTTTGTACAAATAAGTTCTTTTGCCTTTTAAAAAAATTCTTTGGAATATAGACCTAGTAGCATTTTTTCACATGACTATTGTGAGAAGTAGAGCACTACTAAGTGGTTTGTCTGATAAAATTCCAGTTTTATTGAACTTCAACTTATTGAGAGTTAATAGGATAATGTGTCAACCCCCAAATCTAATGTTATCTTAGGCTTCATTAAAAAGGTTTTAGTTTCTAGGAATATGGAGGTGATAGTCTTGTTGTACTCTGTTGTAGTCAGACTACACCTGGAATATTATGTTCAGTTCTGGACTCCATAGTTTAGAAAGAACATCGATGATCTGGAGAGTGTTCACATAAGGACAACCAAGATGGTGAGTACACGTTATATGAGGATCAGTTGAAAAAACTGAGAATTCTTTGCATGGAAAAGAGAAGACTTAGGGGGAACATGATAGTTGTTTTGTTTTTTTTAAATACAGAAAGGGCTATCATTTGGAAGAAGGATTAGATTCCTTCATTTCTGCCCCAGAAAGCAAAACTAGGAATGATGGGTGGAAACTGCAGAGAAGCAAATGGAGGCTTGATGCCAGGAAAACTTTCCTGACAATCAGAGCTATTCAAAAGTGGAATGGGCTGCTTTGTGTGAGTTAGTAGGTTCCCCCTTAATGGAGGTGTTTAAGGAGAGACTGGATGACCATTTGGGGATCCTATTATAGTAAGGGTACATTATAGTGGGGATTACTTTCAAGGGTCAATTGGACTTTACACCCTAAGTTTTAGAACAGTAGACTTCCTTAATATGAAGAAATTGAATGATCATTGAATCATTTATATTATAGAATAATAGCTTTCTAAACCATGCATCAGTATTATGCTATTTAATAAGGCACTAGATTTAAACAACTTAAATCTAAGATGGTAATGGGTAGTGCCAAAATTACTAAGGAAAGCATAAGTCATTCACTATTTAGCCAGACAATCACCTTTTATTCCCAGGCCCACTCAGCTAGATGGTTATAGAATTAGGTGGCCAGTGTTTCACAAAATTGTTAAGTGATCAGAAATGGATGTTCTTCAATGAGTCAAGATAATATGACTAGATATCAGTGTTCAATGAATTTGATGCAGCAAGGTTCTAGTATAGAGTGTCGGCACTTTCTCTGCTGTTTTCACCTGTGTCTAGGAAGCTGTTGCTACTTCTTTGACATCAAGAGCATGTGTTAATGATAGGGGAATGGAAAGATTGAAGATAAACTTAAAAATAGCGGAGAACAAAGGTTAATAGATGCTACTTAATCAAATAGGCTACATTTATATGATAGGACTTTATCCAAATTATGGAGTGCATTATCTTTCTGTGTGTTTATGTTTTATCCATAATTAGAATCCCTAGAGCAAAGGATCTAATTTTATTGTATTTTTGTAGAGAGTATGAACCAAGGGGCAGGGGAAGCTTGATATATTATTTAATGATGAGATAGCTCAACAACCTCTTTAGCCACACTTCTAGCAAATGCAATCCAACAATAATGCTTTACCATCTGTAAAAGAAAATTTTTTTTTACTCTTTCTTAAAATGCAATAATATCTAAGAATGTTAGCATTGCAGTCATTCTATGCAGCTTGGTTTTTAGCCTGGTGACCTTAAGAGAAGCGATCACAGGTTTAATGATAAACAGCCAAAAGTAATATGAGACACATTTAGTAGAGCCTCATAAAATATAAGACACACTAAGTAGAACTGTAGCAGATAGATATTGATGTTAAGATATTAATCAACATGGAAAAGATTAAAATCAGGAGACTGTCTTGTGTGAGAAGAAATTAAAACATGGTGTTTGAACTCCAAGTACCTTGAGGGGGGGAAATAAGGAAAGGAAGGGGGAGAGGGGATGTGGAGAGCAGTATCCAATAAATACTTGTTGACTGATTTTTGAAATATGCAAGAAATTTTGAGTTGGATGATTTATCCTTGGTCTCTGACTTCTTGATAGTTTGGAAATGTCAAAGCCTCATCAAGTACCCAATAAAAGTTGGAATTCATTTTTTCCAAGAATGAAAAGTGGTATTTTGGCATCCACTCTAATATTCAGGGTTATTCTCCAGAGAAAGGACTGGAGCAGGAGAAAATCTCCAAATAAAGACCAAGGTGAATGAATACTCTTCATCTGCCAAGTAAAAAGAAGAGAAGCCCTATTGAACAACTACATTCAACCTCCACTGCATAGCTTCTTACTGACTCTAGAAGAATGTAAGCAACCCATAAATCAACAAATTTATTTTAAAATGGATTTTTATTGATATCTTTTGTTTTAAAATTGCCTAGATTTACAACAGTATCACTCCCAAGAGAGCTGTCCTTTATAACAAAGACTTTTTTTTTAGAAAGAAAAAAGAGGAAGGGAGAAAAAAAATCAGAAGAATTATTCAATAAATTGAAAAAAAAATCTGACAATATGTGCAATTATCCACACCTGTGGACCTCACATCTGTGCTATCTTCTATTACCTTTTCTTTGAGGTCAAACTCAACAAGCATTTATTTGACTGCCAGTCCCAAGCCCTGGGGATACAAAGACAAATGTGAATCAATGAGTCCCAGCCCTTGAGGAATTTACAATCTAGTCGGGGAGATATGTGTGTGTCTATGTACACATATATGTATATTCTGTGTGTACTAGGAAACATATGTATGCTTGTATGTATATACATTAACATAGAGGTACAAGATAAATTTTTTGGAGGTTGGGGGGGCCAAGAGAGTAGAAGCTGCAGGATCAGAAAAGGCTACATGTAGAAGGTCACACTTGACCTGAGCTTAGAATTTAGGAGTTCTGAGAGAAAGAGGTAAGAAGGAAGTGATTTCCAGGACCGGAGGATAGACACAAAGATGGAAGACAGAATGCCACATATAGGAAGAAAGCTAGTAGGGCTTGACTGATATAATGTACAAAAAACCTAGAAAGATTGGTTGAAGTAAGATTGTGTTCAGTTTTAAATGTAAGAGGAATTGGTATTTAATCCTACAGGCAATAGGAAACACCTGGAGCTTAATGAGTAGGACAGTGACATGTAAGCTTCCTGTAGGGAGTGAGTTTCATTTTTGTCCTTATAGACCCAACACTTCGTATAGTAAACACTAAGTAAATATTTATGAAAGTGAATTGAATTGTTTATATAAGTGAGTTTATATTTTTAATGATCTAACTCTACTAATTTCTCTTAATAGTAGTTATGCTGTCCTACTCATTCTTCTACCTGAAGCATGTAATGTATATCTATAGAGTCTTAGACACCTTCTGCTGCCTTTTTTTTTCTTGGGGGCAATGGGGGTTAAGTGACTTGCCCAGGGTCACACAGCTAGTAAGTGTCAAGTGTCTGAGGTCAGATTTGAACTCAGGTACTCCTGAATCCAGGGCCGGTGCTTTACCTACTGCACCACCTAGCTGCCCCTCTGCTGCCTTTTAAATCCTTCCAATGCAGAGCAGCAACACAAAGATAACAACCTTCCAAAAAAGCAATTAAAAACAGGGCTGCTTTCTGCAGTAGTAAGATGTGAAAAATGTTTTCTGCCTCTGAAAGCTGGGGTAGGAGATGAAACTCAGGCTTGCAGGCAGTTTTAGTTCCTTTTGATCACAGACAATATGACATTTTCATCACAGTACTGTTTTAAATCTGACTTATTCCAAGGTCCAGTGGAAAGATAAGCTTTGTCACAACCTCCCCATATGTATCACATGTTGTCCATGAAAGATTCTCTCAATAATCTCAAGCAGCATTAGTTATCAGTTTGAGCTTGTAACTTCCCTCATAGATTCCTTTCCTCCTTGTATTAGCTCACTCTACTCAACATTTGAAGTACATTATAATTGATTTTAAATTGTCTCCACTTAGTTATTAAATACATAATGTTTCTAAATACTAAGACATGAATATCAATACTGACTAATTCTATTCTTGTACCTCACTCCATTCTCTCTGAATATAAAAATATGGAAGCTTCAGATTTTCTCAGGTATCCTATGCACCCATATTAATTTATTCACTACAAGGAGAGAATAACATGTCAGCTAGAAATAGCCTATGCCCACTCTGTGTGACCTATGGGATTAGAGGAAACATTATCTCCTTCCATTAAGGATATAATTATTCCCTTTTTTAAAAAAAAAAGTCAAAGCTTAGCTTTATATAGCTATTGAATGTACAAAGCCACTTAGGATTCCTAGTGGCTTCACAAAACCATGATAGGCTGGACTCACTAAGGTTAAAAAAAACACATATAAATAAAATAAACAAGTTAAAAAAATATTCCTGTAGTGTTTATTAAAGTAATAAGTAGTAGAATAAAACTCTCCCTGATTCATACTAATTGGAGAAGGCAAGACTGAGTTAGTGAAACAATAATAAGTTTAAAATTTACAGATTTAAAATCATATTTTGTTTTTAGTGAAATACAATTTCATTCTTTTTCTAATACTCGAAGTAGATGGAATTCAGCTAATGAAGTGTTGCCTCTTAGGATTCTATTTCAGCAGGCCTATTATATACCAGGCACTCTGCTGTGAACTGGGGATACAAATGAAAAAAACTGAACCAGTTCCTGCCCTTAAGGAGCCTACACTCTAGTGGGGGCAAGATAAAACAGTCACAGATAAGGAAATACAGGATCTATTCTAAATAAAGATACAGTGATTGAGGGGTGGGGCAGTGGCCATTAAAAACTGAAGAAATCCTGAAGAAAGAGGCACCTGAACCTTGAAAGGGTTCCAAGAGGCAGAAGTGATCATGCAAAAAGACATGGGATGTCCTGTATAGAAAACAGCAAATAGGCCAGTTTAGCTAGTGCATGGAGTCCATAAGTGGGAGGAATGTGTAATCATACTGGAAAGATAGATTGGAGTCAAATTATGAGGTGCTTTAAATGCCAAACAAAGGAATTTGCATCTTATTCTAGAGGCAATAAGGAACTACTGAAGTGTCTTGAGGAGAAAAGTGACATGGTCAGATCCATACTTTAGAAGTATCAATTTGATAACTATGTGAAGGATAGATTAGAGAAGGGACAGAGTGGATAAAGTCAGATCAAATTTGGAAGCTATTATGAAAGTCCAGGTAAACAATGATGATGGCCTGAACTAGAATGGTTCTCATGCCATTGGAGAGGAGACAGATGCAAGAGATGCTGAGAAGGTAGAATCAGTGAGACTTGAAAACTAAATGAAAATAGTAGATGAGTGAGAGTGAGGTTAAGTGACTTACCCATTATCACTGAGCTGATATAACAAAGCTAGGATTTGAATCCATTTCTCCTGTTGCCAAATCCATCACTCTCACAATACCAAACTACCTTTTGTTATGCATATATACATGTGGAACAAATATGTGATTTACAATACAGGAAGCTAGTTGGAACTTTGCTGGCTATAAAGACAGGCACATGGCTACTGTACTCCTACATGCCATGGAAACAATAAAGACTACCTGAATTATTAATATTTTACCCCCTTTTTATGAACACATGTAAAATGTTAGCCACTACTCTAAAGTAATCTATTCAAAATGGAATGGCTTCTCATAAAAGGTGGTGAATTCTTCCTTCTTAGAGGTTTTCAAGGGCAGACTGGACAGCTCCTTACTGGGTATGTCATAGTTGCAATTCCTTTGTGTATGCATTTGGCTGGATGATTGCCGAGGTGCCTTCCAGCTCTCAAACCATGAGATTCTACTGTTGATACTTGTTGGGCCTGTGAGTAGATCTGTTGTCAATATACGTTTTTCAAAATTATCTCTCCAATTTGCCTCTTTACTTCTTTACCCATCAATCTGTAACTTTGATGCTACAAAAATCTGGGCAGACTTGAGCCTTATCTCCCTTCCTTACCTCTGCCTCTTGGAAACCCAGCTCCTTTCATAGACTTAAATCATTATCTTAGAGAAGAAGTCTGTGTGATAGCTTAAGAGAAAAATGACTTTATTTTCACTGCAATCTGGTGGATTTCATGATTGATACCATAACTGGAGGATATGGTGACTTCATGACTGGGTAGCTTCCAACTTGTGTCACCACCTGGGCATCAGATGTAAATTCTACCATGGCAAGGCAAGTCAATCAGTCTCGATGATACTTTATATGAACCCTTTAGAAAGGTCTCCATGGGTTTTATTACTATAGCTATAAAATATCCACACTGCATGTTTGATCTGTATCTTAAATAGAAATTCTGCAGAGCCATTTGACAAAGAGGACTTCACATACCTCCATGGATATTTGTAGAGGTCACATCCAAATTCCAAGTGAGATAGAACTGAGTCACTTCTCCAAATACATAGAATATTCAAGCTAAGGAGACTT
Source organism: Dromiciops gliroides (assembly GCF_019393635.1). NCBI lineage: Eukaryota > Metazoa > Chordata > Mammalia > Microbiotheria > Microbiotheriidae > Dromiciops > Dromiciops gliroides. The sequence continues at coordinate 130,772,074 of NC_057861.1, read as the reverse complement.
TAGGAATCATGTAGACCAATACCCTTATTTTATATATTGAGAAACTAAGGGACCAAGGGACTTTTCTAAAATTTTCTAAAGTTACACAACTGATAAATAGTGGAGCCAGGATTTGAACTTATATTTTGCGAGTCTTAGTTAAGTTTCTTTTCTATTATTCAATGATGCACTCCACCTACCTATATGACTGGTCTTGATGATATGCTATTGTGTATAAGGTGAGACCCAACTACTTCTTTGTTTTTTGCTTACATCAAAAGGCTACAAACTTTTCCATTCCATGACACACTTTATTTTTAGGATTTATTAAAATATTTGTCAGAAGATTTATATCTGGAAGGGATATTATAGATACAAGATGTAGTGTGGTACAGTTGAATGATCCATTATTTTAGGGTCTGATAGTTTGAATTGGAATTGTAGCTCTGCTGCTTACTAGTTAGATGACATATAGCAGGTTATAGCCTCTCTGTACCTCATTTTTCTCATCTGTAAAATATAAAGACTAAACTTGGTGAACTCTGCATTTCCTTCCTGTGATAAGTCTATGATCTTATTTGAAAGATCCATGGACCTCTTGGGCCTCTCTTTCTAATGCTAGCGCTGTGTTTATACTGTATGAGTTTAATTCTGGGGGAGACTAATTCTATGGAAAGGTATTAAGTTGCTCTTGTATTCTCCAGTTCATCACCCTACCCTACCCCTAACCTGTAGCCTGAAAGAAAATCTCTTAAAATTTGGCCTGAGCTTGTTGCATGTATAGATTTCCACTAAAGATATTAACCCTTTTAAGAGTAATCAATGTACAAAGTAAATCAGGTATAGGACAGGTAGTTTTTTTTCACCACAAAATTTCATTAAAAAATACATAAAACAACAATCCATAAGTGTTATTATATTCTCCCAGAAGATTGTACATGAAAGGCTTTGTGACACTACTGAATAGTCATTTCATTTTTCACTCATTCAAGATCTATTTCTTCTAGCCAGCCAAGACATGGTTTGGGGCTCAACCTCTGGTTAGTGGTCATCTTCTATAAAAAAACTGACTAAAGCATCTCCTGTTGGGCAACCAGCATTTGAACCTTAGAGTTTCCAACTCGATTTCACAAGTTTGACACCAAGGTTAGCAACACTGTTTAGTCACCTGTGTTGAGGAAAAGAAACACAAAACAGAAGGGGGCAGTTAGAGACTTCAGCTCCATCCTCAGGTTTGCCTAGAAAAGCACATTTTCTCACTAGCATGTATGAGTAGCCATGATAGTAGCAGAAGATGGAGGGAGAGAAATCTCTGTCCCACATCTCCAAGGGAAAGATACTGGAGTCCCAAATCACATTTTCAGAAGAGAAGAATAGAGAGTACCATTTATCTCTCCCTTTAAAATCCACTGATTAGGAGGTTCTTCCTATTGAGTAAAATATGTTCTTCCATATCAAAGGGGCACATGGAGATCAACCAGAGGCCTTGATTATATATGGCAAAAGTACGTGTCTTGGCAGAAGTAGTCAGAGTACAGTCTCAGTGCTACATGTGAAATGCCCTGGAGAGATCATATGTGTCACTAAAAGTAGCCAGGGAATAGACCTATTCCTATTTATACTTCATGCATTGGCTTCTGTTAACATTATAATCTAATATAAATTTCCCCTTTTGTAAACTGAGGAAACTGAGGTCCAGAAAGGTTAAGTGTTTTTGGCTAAGTTCAAACTAGAATAGGGAAGATAATCATTATTCCAACATAAGTCTTTTGACTCCAAATTCATTTCCCTAGAATAACAATATTTAGAAGAATCAAGGGACATGTATATGTCCCATGTAAGTTATGTGTGTTCATATGTGTCTGTCTAGGTGTAGTTAACAGGAAAGTAAGAATAGATATATTTCTAGAGTCTACTCTGCCCACCCTCCTTGAAGGGAGACCTTGATTCTTGCCAGGAAGGGAAGCAGGACATTGGCACCAAAAACTAGCCACTCTCCTTTCCTCAGAGAAAAGAGGTTATAAGGCTAGGATTCTATCTATATATTCCTCTAAATATTATTAACCTAGGGAAATTTTTTTAGGTTCAACCTATACTCCTAATTTTTATCCCTTCATGGGGAATTAGTGCTTCAGACTCTTTCCTACCAAATGCCAATTCCATAAAGAACAAATGTAGCAAATAGCAAATAAACCCATTTATCCAAACTGATAGCAAACAAATCAGAAAAGGTAAGCAGATGAGAATATACCAGAAAGTACACAGAGTAAATGAGCTCTCCCACTGGGAAAGAGACATCTCAGTTCATACAAGAAAGTTGCAGATTTCACCCACAAGGAAATTCCCTGAAGTCTTTAATGTAGTAAGCTGGGAAAGGGACATAATTGAAGTATTTCTCCTCTACGTGTTGTCTTCTTCCCTTTCTCTACCTTCAGAGACCTCTCTCTGAAGAGAATTTAGAACTATGTGTCTCTTCAAAACTGGAATTCAAAAGACCAAGATCTCTCTTTTCCCAAGATCTTACCAAATCCAGTCCTTATGCAGGCATTGAAGACCACCAATGAAAGTCTTATGCAAATGAGCTTTGAGTCACAGGATACATACTTACACATACACCTACATGTTCTGTCTCTCTGTCTCTGTCTCTCCCTGTCTCTGCCCCTTTCTCTCTCATACACACACACACACACACACACACACACACACACACACACACACACACCAGAGACATATTCACACACTACCATTCTCTATCTCCATACATTTGTTATCCTTTGGGCCTAAAATGAACAAAAGTAATTGAGAATAACCAAGGTAATATTTCAATGCACCAAGTACATCTTTTCTACACACCAAGTGTGCTGATTCATTGGAAAATAGTGATTTAGAGTTTGATGCTAATAAGGTCAAGATATCCATGTGGTCCAGTTAGCTTTGATCTGCACTATGGCCACAGGTTTCTCCATTAACCCCCATCCAGTCATCTTGCCAGCACATGCCTATTGTTTCTAAAGGGGATCAGGTGGGAGAGTATGGAAGAATCAGTCTAAATCAATTCCCACTACTGGAAGGACAACTAAAAGGGCATACCCTAATAATGGTGGTTCAAGCAGAATCTTCTTTGCATATGAAGTAGAGACTATAATGCCACTAGTTATTAACCATAGTTCCTTAGCAGCTGCAGTCAAAATTCCAACAAGCGGAAGAAAATGTAAACATCTGGAAAGATTATAAAGAAGGGCATCTGGAAGGAGAATGTTTATCATGTGAAGAGCAGGTGTAAAAGGGAGCATAACAGGTAAGAATGGAAGAGAATATATGTTGATATAGCTTCTAATGTATGCTAGGCACTGTGCTAAGTACTTTACAAATATTATCTCAGAGGCGAGTGGCAAGTGCAAAAATAAAGAAATAAAAATTTGCAGAGAAATAAAGTTGATATTTCTTTAGATGAGTGATTAAAATAGTCACAGGGGTTACAGCGATCTTGGGAGGATATGAATTTGATTCATCAGTCCTTAAAGACTATTCCTCTGAAGCAGAAGATCCTTTTTTAGCTAGTTTATAGCATATATACTTAAGAGTTGAAAAGAATCTCAGAGGACATCCTGTGTGATCCTTTGATCTACAGTATGGAAGTGTAATAAGCCAGAGAATTCAGGAAGAGCTTAGCACCTCTGTATGTGACCAGGCTCCCTGAGGACTGATCTCAGTCAATATAAACCTGGGATTGGGGCCCTTTAGGGAGAGAGGGGGCCCTACCTAGGAGGCCCATGAATCATTACATAAAGATAATAGGCTTAACACTAGAAGGGACTTCAGAGTTCAATGGGTTTAACCTCGTATATAAGAAAATAGAGGTCCAGAGAGGTCATAACCTACCAAATGTCATTCAGGTAGGAAAAAATAGAGGTTGAATTCCAATTCAAGCCCTCATATCCTAAATCTACGGTTCATTTAACTATACCACATTGCCACCAGGATATAGAAAGTTCTTTCTAGCCCTATATTGCATTAAAATGCATTGATTTAGTTCCTACGGTAAGCCAAACACTCTCCTTTGTACTCGGATACAAAGACAAAAACCACAATAGTCCTTGCCCTAGAGGATCTTACAACATCCTTGACAAATGGTCATCAAGCCATTTCAAGAACACTTCAAGAAACAAAATTTTGGCCTTTCAAGATAGACCATTCCATTTTTGATCAATTTTAATTTATAGAGTCAAGGAAATATAGCATGTCAGAGTTAGAAGGAGACTTAAAGGTGATCTAGTCTAAGAAAGGCGGCATAGTACAGGTGAGAGATGACCTGGATTCCAATCTCAGATCATGGCACTTTGGTCAAGTCAGTTCATCCCCTAGGAACTTAGTTTCTTCCTCAGTAAAATGAGGGAGCTAGAAGAAGTGGTATCCAGAGGTCCCTTCCTTCTTTCAATCTATGATCTTATGATCCTGTACATTTGATTTTTATATTGAGCTAAACTATGCCACCTTTTATCTTCTAGAGGCAGCTAGATATAGAAGTCCTGGACCTGCAATAAGGAAGACTTCAGCTCAAATCCAGTCTCAGATACTTTCCTGCTGCAGGGTCTCAATTTCCTCAACTGTAAAATGTTAATGAGGTTTTTGTGAAGATCAAATAACATAATAGTTATACAACACTTGGTATAGTGCCAGGCAAATAATAGCCACAATAAATGCTTGTTTTCTTCCCCTTCTATTTTTTTTTCTGATTTTGCCCTTAGGGGCCAACCAGAATAAACCTAATTCCTCTACCACATGAATGCTTTTTCAAATACTTTGAGACAGTGATCATGTCCCTCCCCTTCCCAAGTCTTTAGTTAAATTTATGTCTCCAGTGCCTTCAAAAAATACCCAAAGTGGTACTGGTGCCAATCCTCTTACCCTATTTACTTTCCACTGGACACATTCTATACTAAACTGTTGTTCAATGGGAAACTTCCGACTGGGCTAATCAGGTCAGAGTGTAATGGAACTATTTCTGCCCTTGTTTTTTTGTTTGTGTTTTTTTTGCAGGGCAATGGGGGTTAAGTGACTTGCCCAGAGTCACACAGCTAGTAAGTGTCAAGTGTCTGAGGCCGGATTTGAACTCAGGTACTCCTGACTCCAGGGCCGGTGCTTTATCCACTGTGCCACCTAGCTGCTCCCTATTTCTGCCCTTGTGTGGAACACTATATACCTACTGCTTCAGCCCAATATGTATTTAGCTTCTCTACCTGCTGTGGCCCATGATATTCCTAAACCACAAGTTTTGCCTTGAGCACTCATAATCTTTAGTAGCTATCTATTATCTCTGTTTAATGTTTGAAACCCTTTACCACATGACCCTAATGTACCTTTCTAGGCTTCCTATACATTTTTTTCCATGCATTCAATGGTCCAGCCAAACTGACCTTGCTGTTCTTCATACCTACCATTTCATTTCTTGTCTGTGTGTTTTGCTCAGGTTGTGCCTCTTCATCCCTACCTACCTCTTAGATTCCCTGCTTTCTGTGAAAGCTCAGCCCATTCCCTAATACTGCATCACTCATGACTTCGTACTGATTGTGTCTTAAATTGTATATTTACTGACATGTTGTCTAATCCATGGGTTGTAGGCTCCTCAAAGAAAGGGATGGTTTCATTTTTGTATCTCTAGTGCCTCACACAGAATCAGTCATATTTTTTTTCTTGACTGTATAGATATAGGATACTCCTAATAAAGAATCTCTTTGTACAAAGGTAGTTTACCAATTGCTGTGAAACAATCTTAGAGAGTTGCCTGGGTGCACTAAGTGATTTGTGTAGGGGCTAAACTGTCAGTATTAGAGGTGAGGCTCACCAAATGTAGACTTTGTGGTGGGCTCTTCATCTGCCACCCACACTGCTTCTCACATAGTAGGTGCCTAATCAAAGTTTGTTGATTGATTTATTGACTAAAAATGCCTCAAAATTTTTCTACCTAAACTGCAATCTAGTCATGCCTGTACTTTTGTAATTAATTGAAAAAAAGAGAAAAAACACAAGCAAATGTAGTATGTTACATGTATCTGTGTTATATTTGATCTTACTAGATTCCAGCTAGTTGAGCATGGATCGTTGGATCTTGCCAGTGTCATCCAACTTGATAGCTATACCTCCAAACTGACCTTGAATTTCTGAGGTTCTGTCATTTAACTGGTTCTACATCCATCTTTACTGTACTATTATTTAGTTTGTTTTATAAGCAAAGACGGCATGAGAGACTGTCAAAAGATATGTTGGCATTCAATGCCTATAATTGTTTCCTGGTATAAAAGGATCTAAAAAAATAGAAGAATCAAAGGAAATGAGGTTAGTCTGACATGGCCTAGTCTTGATGAGACTATTCTGGAATCATTTTTATCTTTGGTTCCCCATTTTAGATGCTCACAAACTATCCCTTTAATGTATTATAAAATTTAGCTAGGAAATTTCTACTCACTGTCCTGTAATCTGAAGAATACATCTCCTAACTGATCTTGAGTATTAATATCTTGCTTAACAATTTTGTTTCATCTTTCCAGGTTTTACAATCATTTTCCATGGCAGAAGAAAAAGAGTTAAGTAGTTCTTCCTTCTCTCCCCTATGATCATAGGCCCAAATATCCTGAAGTCCTAAACATTCTTGGATTTTCCTCCCATCCCATCCCAACGTAGCAAACAAAAGCCTTTCTTATTCTTGCCATTCATATTGCCACCACCCCAGTTTAAGTGCTCATGATTTCTTATCTGTGTGATAGTATTAACTTCCTAATTATCCTCCATACCTTCGTGCTCTCTCTTTCCAGTCAATCCATGACACACTGGCCAAAATAATATTCCTAAAGTATAAGTTGATCCATGTTACTCAGGAACCTCAAGTGGTTCTCTGTTATCTCTAGTATAAGATTTAAACATCTTAACAATTTAGATACAACCTGCTCTTCCATTTGGGTGACATGGTAGATAGAGCACTGAACTTGGAGTCAGAAGGCCTGAGTTCAAAATCTGGCTTTAGACACTTACTAGATTTGTGACCCTGGGAAAGTCACTTAAAATCTATTTACCTCAGTTAATTCATCTCTAAAATGAGGATAATAGGAGTACCCAACTGCTAGGGTTGTCATGAGGATAAAATGAGATAAAATTTGTAAAGTGCTTTTCAAAACTTAAAATACTATGTAAATGCTATTGATTAGCTATTATTTCTTACTACCCCTTTTCACCTTCTCTATGTTCTAAGCAAACTTTTTCTAGATCTTATTCTCCTACCTCCATGCATTTGCACAGGTTGACCCAAATGTCTGGAACTTCTGTTGCAACCTTTAGGAAAGTATGGCAGAGTTTTACCACACCTGCCAAATGTCATTCAGGTAAAATGTTCAAATCCAGCCTCAGACATTGACAAATTGTGTGTTGCTGGCTAGGGAAGTCATTCATCCTCTGTCTGCTTTAGTTTTCTAAACTATAAAATAGGAATAATAATAGTACTTACCTCTCAAGATTATTGTGAGGCTCAAATTGGATAATATTTGTAAAACACTTAGTACAGTGCCTGCCACAAATTAAGTACCTAATAAATGCTTGTTTCCTTCCTTTTTTTTGTTTCTTTACTTCCTTCCTACCTACCTACCTACTTACTTCATAAGGGGAGTAGGAAAACAATATGAAAACAATCCAGACCAGAATCCAAAATGAAGAATTAAGATGAATATCTCTCTATATGGGCCTCCCCATTTTCCAACATCTCACCATACAAATGGGTTTTATTAGTTCTTCTTATTAATTGTGTGACCTTGGGCAAGTCATTTAATCTTTTATTTAGCTTCTCAGAGCATCAGATTTCTTATCTGTAAACTTGGACTACCTATGTCACAGGATTATTATGCTAAAAGTGTGTTGCAAGTCTTAAAGCACTATAGAAATGTGAATAAGAAGAATCCAAGTCATTGCTCAATTGAGAAATGGTCAAAGGATATGAATAGGCAGTTTTCTGATGAAGAAACCAAAGCTATCTATTCCCATATGAAAAAATGCTCTAAATCTCTAATGATTAGAGAGATGCAAATTAAAACAACTCTGAGGTACCACCTGACACCTATCAGATTGGCTAAAATGACAAAAAAGGAAAATAATAAATGTTGGAGAAGCTGTGGGAAAATTGGAACACTAATTCATTGTTGGCGGAGCTGTGAACTGATCCAACCATTCTGGAGAGCAATTTGGAATTATGCCCAAAGGGCGATAAAGCTGTGCATACCCTTTGACCCAGCAATACCACTTTTAGGTCTTTTTCCCAAAGAAATCATGGAAGGGGGAAAGGGACCCACATGTACAAAAATATTTATAACTGCTCTTTACATCGTAGCAAGGAATTGGAAGTTGAGGGGGTGCCCATCAATTGGGGAATGGCTGGACAAGTTGTGGTATATGAATACAATGGAATACTATTGTGCTGTAAGAAATGATGAGCAGGAGGAGTTCAGAGAAACCTGGAGGGTCTTACGTGAGCTGATGATGAGTGAGATGAGCAGAACCAGAAGAACACT